>NC_091121.1:175494486-175846986 GCF_040183065.1 Periplaneta americana | reverse complement strand
AACTAAGTCAGGAGATAATGGGGTAGGGTGGCCAGTTCTTTTCCCACTCCACTACATACATCGCCGACTAGTCACATATTACACTAATCAGACTTCAGATGCATGGAAACAATTATTGTTCTTCCTCCGACAATCGTCAAGTGAGACATACTGCCTGATAATCGAGCTGCGGATTTTTAGGCACTAAAACAGTTGAAATAGGCAGGCAAAATAGGCATTCAAATTTCTAAAATAGGCATTTAAAAAGGCACTAACAATTTCTAATTCTTAATGGCTAACACGACCATAGCGTAGGATAACACACTAGTTCCTATGTCATTATGGCAGTGAATAACTAAATATTCGTCCAAATGTTGTAATGATAACTGACGTCTATTGTCTGTAAGAATGTTCTTAAATTGGGAGAAACTTCCTTCCACTTCACACGAACTGATGGAGCAATACTTAAGGGATCCAATCTCAGCTGAGGACCAAACCAGTCGGAAGGCATGTCAATGTATTTTCCAATCAGTGCTTCTGACGACTTTTGCTTTTGCATATCTCCACGGTATACTTCACGTATCACAGCAGAAAACTCAACTCCATACTCAATTCACAAACTCACAAAACGGATACACAACTACCCTAGTCAACTACCGCAATAATTCATACGGCTTTCGAAATACATTTTTTTCTTATTGGTTTATTTTAAATTATTCGATTTCTCCGCACTCTGATGGCAGTAAAACGTAACACACAGAATTATCGATAGTTCTACATTACTTCCCTCTGCTGGATAAAAAAGAAACTAATTACAGATTCAAAAAATATCGATAGAATGGTCAGTAAATTCAAGTATAATATACAGGGTGTTTCAAAAATAGAGGGCATAATTTCAGGTATGTGTTCCCCATATGTAGGCAATACAAAAAGTTCATTACAACATATGTCCTAAAATGTTTGTTTTCCGAGTTGTGGCCTTCAAAACAGTGATATTCACCGGAAAGGTTTTCTTTCCTGCTTGAATACAGGCCTCATATCGATGTCTCCCAAATTCCAGGAGTATTGCGTATTTCCTCACAATCTGCCACAATTCGATTCCGAAGGGATTCCATGCCAGGCACCGGAGACGAATACACCAATGATTTTAAATAGCCCCACAAATAGAAATCGATAAGGTTCAAATCAGGTGAGCGTGGAGGCCAAGCAATTGGGCCACCTCTACCTATCCGTCGATCAGGGTACTTCTCCTGGTACGAACGATGAGCCAGCGCAGCATTGCCGTCCGCCTTACCGTACATGAAGTGCACTTCTGCCACCTGATTTGAGTACATGTCGCACAGTACGACGCCAAACACAACACTCAATGTATCCTTCGTCTCGGAATTTACTGTCAGAGTGTCCTCTCTTCATATCTTCTGTCACGACACCTACCTGCGGGAAGAAAAACGTTCCGGTGAATATCACTGTTTTGAAGGCCATAACTCTGAAACCAAGCATTTCCGGACACATGTTGTAATGAACTTTTTGTATTGTCTACATATGGGGAATACATATCTGAAATTATGCCCTCTATTTTTTAAACACCCTGTATAATACCGATATTTAGGCAACTTTTAGGCATTTATAAGCAAATTGGTATTTACTAGTGAAATAGGCAATTATAGGCACTATAGTATTCTCATATAATACTCACAATGTCTTAAAATGGATATGTAACTTAAAATCTTCCGCTTTCAGGTTAAGGATTAAAATAGGCATATAGGCATAAATCGGCAGCTTACTGATAAGATATGTACATATCAGCCAGAACCTCAATCAGAGGACGTAGGGCTTTAGTAATACTAATTAACTTTATTTGGCTCATCCAAATCTTTTCATTGGTCTTTTCACTGCTGAAATTAATTACTTGCCTACCAGTCCTGGCTCATGATTTTAATGAGAATTTTGTGCTTGGATAACTTTAGAAAATTTAAATAATTCAGTAGCATCCTCGAAATGTCGAGCTATTGTTGGAATGTTAATCAAAGGTTAATGACTGTTTATTACACACCCGTCTTTCTACACTTGTAAAGTACCGGTACAATTATGAATTGGCTGTTTTGATGTGTTGACAGTTTAACAGCTGAGTTGCCTTGATTTCTATTAATCAAACACTACCCACACCCAGAATTAGATGTGTGTTGACAAATCACCATTTCAGTAGATTTATCAATATTTGGAATTATTTTGGTGGTTTGGGAAACCCCCTCCAAGAAAATATGTACACGTGTCTGTGTGGCAGAGTGTCAACTTGTTAAGTAAATATTTGTTTAACTCTAGTTTGCTTCAATTACAGGCGTTCAGACACAAAAGTTACCAAATAAGCATAATTTCATTAAAACATTATTATTGCACGTAAGATATCTCTTTATTGTACGTTTCTAAGGAGACGGAAAAAAGAGAGCTAGAGTGATACTGATTTGGAGAATTATAATAATAAAAATGACTATAACAATGAAGAAAAATATTCACTACAATGAGTAATAATTTACTTATATTAAACTACAGCAATCCAATTAATAATGCGATTTAGACATTCCATTGTATGAAGATAGCAGTGCCAGAAAATTGTGTATTTCATTTATTCCTTAACTTTTTATTCAAGGATTGTTTCGATGTGGTATAAACTGACTGTCTATTCTATATTTGAATTTCAATACTGGAACATGTGCACGTTTAATGTCATAATGTTATTATTATAAAAATAATCAGAGTAACTGGACAAGATTATTTATGGAAATTTATTATATTTATTTACTTACTTCTGGCTTTTAAGGAACCCGGAGTTTCATTGCCGCCCTCACATAAGCCCGCCATCGGTCCCTATCCCGTGCAAGATTAATCCAGTCTCTATCATAACCCACCTCCCTCAAATCCATTTTAATATTATCCTCCCATCCACGTCTCGGCCTCCCCAAAGGTCTTATTCCCTCCTGCCTTCCAACTAACACTCTATATACATTTCTGGATTAGTGCATGCGTGCTACATGCCCTGCCCATCTCAAATGTCTGGATTTAATGTTCCCATTATGTCAGGTGAAGAATATAATGCGTGCAGTTCTGCGTTTGTAACTTTCTCCATTTTCCTGTAACTTCATCTCCCTTAGCCCCAAATATTTCCTAAGAACCTCTCTCAAAGTGAGAGTCCAAGTTTCACAACCATAAAGAACAACCGGTAATATAACTGTTTTATAAATTCTAACTTTCAGGTTTTTGAGAGCAGACTGGATGACAAAAGCTTCTGAACCAAATAATAACAGGCATTCCCATAATTATTCTGCGTTTAATTTCCTCCCGAGTGTCATTTGTATTTGTTACTGTTGCTCCAAGATATTTGAACTTTTCCACTTCTTCGAAGGATAAATTTACAATTTTTATATTTCCATTTCGTACAATATTCAGGTCACGAGACATAATCATATATTTTGTCTTTTCGGGATTATTTCCAACCCTATCGCTTTACTTGCTTCAAGTAGAATTTCCGTGTTTTCCCTAATCGTTTCTGGATTTTCTCCTAACATATTCACGTCATCCGCATAAACAAGAAGCTGATGTAACCCGATCAATTTATTACATCATTAATAAAATAATTATTAAATTATATATATTATTCTATTATTAAATAATTAATAATTAAATCTACATACTTAGACTTCAACAAACAAAATGTGATAACACAATCTCGAGGGAAAAATGGAACTCTCTGCATCAAAATCCACAGTTAATTCCCGATTTACCACTCAAATCATCTGTAGCTGCATTTAGATTGACTATTTGGCCAAGCACCTACATAGAATTGGAATATACCAGTCCCCTAACTGCCCATTGTGCAATTCAAATCGAGAAATGGATTCGGAACACCTCAAAATCTGTGCTTCAGTGGCTGACCATGACAATATCTTTGAAAAATATTGTAGTGCAAGAGGTCAAATGACTTTATTGTCAAACGACTGGCATCAGAAAACAACATAAAACGAAAGAATTTATTGTGTTGTGAAGCATACTTCAGATAAAGAATGGTTAATGTTATTTATACAAGAGAATCTTTTGACATAGTAATACATCTATTGATGAAAGAGTGACAGAAAGAGAAAGGAGTCTCGGAGTCCACAGTTCACTGCCTCGAGTTCGAACTATGAGTGAAAGAATCGTTGAGAATCGTGGACAGGCTTCGTGGACTTCGGGGGTTGCTCTTGTGTAGCTAAGAGTTTACTGTAACTGAAGGGACCGTAAGGACCGCAGGCAGGTTTAGTGGGCTTACTTCTTTACAGATAATCGGCTTCAAGCCCACAGGCTGCCCGTGCACATATCTAGAGGCAAAACACTACACATGTGTACATTCTCCAACAATTCATTGCGCTAGCTGTACCATATATTCCGCCCTCTCAAGTTGAAGCTCCTAGCAGTGATATCTGCATCCTGGATCTTCATTCTGCTTCTAATGATTTCATTCCTTTGTTGATATTTTATGCTCGACCACGCCGAAATGTAGTAATTATACACCTGGTAGCAGTCCTTTAATGCATGTCATTAAAGTACACCTACTCATTAAAGTACAGGTGTTCAGCCAATAAAAAGTCAGCTACAGGTGTTCAACCAATGACAAGTCAGCTTTGTACCATTATAAAACCGCAAGTATCGATTATTCTCGGATATGCAATCGAAAGAGAATTAGCGAAAAGTCACGGAGGCTGGAAATCCAATACTGTCGCAGAAGGTTATGTTCTGTTACTATAATAATTAGTGTTAATTGTAAATAATATTCAAATAAATTCAATTTGTCATCTCTTTTTCAATGTCTAATTTAATTTAAATGTTATATCAAAGTTAATATTTAGTTTACTCTGTAGGTTCTTATAGGCTACCAAGGTCAATGTGGACATCTGTTCCTCGGAAAAAATCAATACTTTCGCTTCTGCGCACATCTCACAATTTACGAGGTATTGCTCAAGGTCAGTTAGATACAAATAAAATGAATAATTTCAAGTTAGAAATATGGTCGAGCATAAAAAGTCGTATGAAACTTGCCTATAATGGTAATTAAGAAGGTCGTATGAAAATTATGAAACGAGCGTGAGCTCGTTTCATAAACATTCATACTCGCTTCTTAATTACTATCATTATAGGCTTGTTGCATAATGTACTATTATAGAAATGCTCAATATTTTCCTCTCCAGCTTTTGTTGGCAACTTGAAGTTGCTTCTCTATTTTACCTTGTTGGTCGCCAAGTTGATGTTTCTCTCTTTATTAGATATAGGGGGATAACGTGAGAATTGATTGCCACATAAAAATGCAACCCCCATCTTGTCGTCCTCTTGTTCTTGTATTCCCCTTTTTCGTCTTGTATTCCCTTTGTTCTCCTTGTCCAGATCTTATTCCCCTTGTATTCACCCAGTTCTCTCTGTATTCCCCTTGCTCTTGTATTCTCCTCGTTGTCCATACATTCTCCTTGTATTCCTCTTACTTTCTTAGTATACCCTTGTTTTCTTTTTTCTTTGCATTACCAATTTTCTTCTTGTTTCTCTTCTTCTTCTTGCATGTCCCTTGTTCTCCTTGTATTCTCCTTGCTCCTTATGTATTCTCCTTGTATTCATTTTGTTCATGTATTTCTCTTGTTCTCCTTGTCTTCCAAAATTTCTTCCGTATCTCCCTCGTTTTTCTTGTATTCCTCTTTTACTCCTTATATCCTCCTTGCTCTCCATACATTTTCCTTGTATTCCCCTTGTTCACCTAGTATTTCCCTTGTTCTCTTTGTGTTTCCAGTTTTCTTCTTGTACCTTTCTTGTTCTCCTTATACAATGCTCCGTCGATATAAGAGAAAGCCACTGTCTACCTACTTAGATATTACACGAGGAGCAACTTCCCTGCAATCGATAAGCATCATGGTTAGGTACAGCTTGAAAAAAATCATAAATGTTATGGACAGTAAAAAATCGATCATACGGAATGGGTATTTAAAGTTGTTAATTCATTTTAAAAAAGTGAATCTCATAAATATAAATAAATTGAAATACAAACTAAATTAAGATATAAAATGATTAAATAAGGAAATAATTAAATTAATTAAGAAGAGGAGAGGAGAGGAGAGGAGGGGTTGGGAGGGAAGAAGGGGGAAAAGAGAAGAGAAGAGAAGAGAAGAGAAGAGAAGAGAAGGAGAGAAGAGAAGAGGAGGTGAAGTGTGGAGTTAGCTGTGTTTGTGTGTGTAGTCAGGCTGGTTGTGTTCGTGTGTTGTCTAGTGTAGAGAGGAGTGAGAGAGAAGAGAAGAGAAGGAGAGATGGTACAGTGTTTGTGACCTGAGTTGGTTCGTGTTGGTGAGAGTAAGAGAGAGGAAGAGAAGAGAATGTCGTTCTTGGGTGTGTGCTTCGTGTTCGTGAAGAGAGAAAGAGAAGAGAGAAGAGAAGAGAAGAGAAGAGAAGAGAAGAGAAGAGAAAGAGAAGAGAAGAGAAGAGAAGAGAAGAGAAGAGAGAGAAGAGAGAAGAGAAGAGAAGAGAAGAAATATTACCTTAAACTCTCTAGCAATATCCTCAATATTATCACCATATTTACTTTGTCAGAAAGACTCAGACATGAACGGGTTTGTAACATGATACCTTACCAGTATGCGGGGGCTTGCACAAGAACAGACCACGTTGTACTGTTTTGCTGAGCTCTTTAGACGCATTCTACTAAATCGGTGGAGCAGTGTATTGTCCTTGGATTCCATATATACCTTCTGTATTTCTTTTGTTCTTCTTGTACTCCTCTTTTTCACCTTGTGCTCCTTGTCTTCCTAATTTTCGTCTTGTATCTCCCTTGTTCTCCATGTATTCTCCTTGTATTCCTCTGGTTCACCTAGTATTTTCCTTGTTCTCCATGTATTCTCCTTGTATTCCTCTGGTTCACCTAGTATTTTCCTTGTTCTCCATGAATTCACAATTTTCTTCTTGCCTCTTCCTTGTTCTCGTATTTTCCTTGTCCCTTCATTCCCCTTATTCTCCTTGTTCCGTGCGCTGTTCATTCACTCGCAAAGATGTTCATCTGACGTAAGTAACCCGAGGGGCGTTAAACTTGTCCAAGTACATTTATACATTCGTACACGAATCGACCAACTTTTTCCAAAGACGGACTCATTTCAGAGATCTTTCACACCAGAAATCCAAGAGAGATACAAATTGCTGGCCTTGATAAACCGGTTTTTCGTAATGTGGACGAAAATCGATTAGATACCGTAGTATGAAAAGAGCTGCGGGACGGAGTACAAATGTATCAACATGTTCAAATTTTTAGTTTCCTTTTGCTACGTACTTTTCAGAATTTTGTGGTCTTTACTATAGTTACACACTAAGTGTTTAGTCTTGTTCACATTGGTATTTTCCGAAATCAACAGAAAAGAAGGAACAAAAAAAGCTTCACACAAACACAACCAACAAAAAACTTCCGTAAATTGCGTAACTAACACGCTTTTTGTCAACCCGTTCAGTTAATTGAATGATACATTGCAGGTCCAGATACCGTGTGATGTTACATCTTTGTCCTCTGTGGCTAATTACGAAGCGATTGGTTGGTGATAACCTGATAACACGTAAATGCTTGATCAAATGTCACACCCTGTTCAGCCAGTAGGCAAACGTCAATATTAGCACTACTTGGTTGAAAGCAGAACAAATAATATCTGTTATGCTGTTTGCAAGACTACATCAACCGTAATATTACGGATTGAAACCTATTCGAAGAAAATGTGTTTTTGAAACAACAATCTAAGGCACAACTTCCCTGCCATCGGTCCCTATCCTGAGCAAGATTAATCCAGTCTCTATCATCGTATCCCACCTCCCTCTAATCCAATTTCATATTAATCCTCCCATTATTAATAATTGAACAATTGCAATTTATAATGGGAACAATAAAAATTATGCACTTTGAATAATTTCGAGGGAAAAATTGTTCCGGGGCCGGGTATCGAACCCGGGACCTTTGGTTAAACGTACCAACGCTCTCCCACTGAGCTACCCGGGAACTCTACCCCGGAACAATTTTTCCCTTGAAATTATTCAAATTAACTTTACAGGGAGTTATTCCTGAAAGCTTAATTTGCATAATACACGTCACTGTACGTAACAGAAAACCACAATTTAAAGTCACAAAGAGTTAGTGTGCACTCAAATGTTGGTTGATTGACGGTTGTCAGCCCACTTTGAGGTCTGTGGATATAGAGGGAAAAATTGGATCGGTGTCGGGTAGAGTTCCCGGGTAGCTCAGTGGGAGAGCGTTGGTACGTTTAACCAAAGGTCCCGGGTTCGATACCCAGCCCCGGAACAATTTTTCCTTCGAAATTATTCAAATTAACTTTACAGGGAGTTATTCCTGATAGCTTATTTTGCATTATGCATTTTAATTTGTAGACTGGATGAAATTGGTTTATTTCAGCAGATAATGAAAAGGTATCATGTATATAATTTGAACTGGTAATGGAAATTTCGGGAAAACGGCTGAACGGATTTTAATGAATGACCCGTCATTTTGAAGCTTGGCATCCAAGGATTTTCAGAAAAATAGTAACTTTCACTGAAGCGTTAATTTTCCTACATAATTTTCCTATTTTACAAAATCCATCTTTCGTCAGTTTTGAGAACTAATTAATTGCATTTCAGTATAAAACAAAACACAAACTACAATAAACAATAGGCTATTACACGAAGGCCATGACCTGCAGGATTGGTGACATATTTAGAGCTCAAATTCAATTGGTCATTAAAAACTTCAAGACTTACTAAAAATAATTTACAGGTCTGATTCTGCGTTGTGTAATTTTCTGAGTACAGTTGTGTATTGGATATTAAAATCTACAAAACTTGAGGTGGTTTCATGACATTATTACCATTAGAAATTAAATATTATTATGGTTAATGCCATGATATGACTATTTTTTATTAATTATACATATTAATGCTATATTGATGATTTGAGGTTATGTAAGTAGATGTAGAGAATATCTTAAATTAGATCTTCATTTCTATAATTTAGTGAATGGCGGCTATATTGTTCGAAAGCATAGTAAACCTGACTATTTTTTTAACTTTCACCTAGAATCCACAATGACCTGAAATAGCTATTGCTTTACTCCCACATGAAAAACCTACATCGTCCTGACATTGTTACTTGCGTTTTCGCGTTGAAACTCAAAAACTAAGTTCGACAGGTACAAGAAAAAGTATTTGGCATTAAAAAAAAACATTCAGAGGGAGTATGTTTCATTATTACGAAACCAAATATCTTTCAAAATGTCTGGTATTCTTCATTGAAAATAAATCTGAAAAATTTTTATTTCAACGTCTGATGAACTTAGTTTGCAGCATTTGCTGCACGAGCCACTAGTTGCTGTTAAAGTAAGAGAAAAGCGTAGTACATGTAATTAACTTTATTAAACCTGTACTTCGCTTTTTCCAATTGGCATTACTGAATAACTTTCAATTTCTTTATTGCAGTAATCGATATTCATCTACGAGTATTTCAACTTCACAATGTCTGAATAGGTAAGTATTCATAAATATACAATTATTAACATTTGTGATGTAGTTTATGCTGTGGGCAATTTTATGGTTTATGGTGGCTGTACTGTTTACTTTATTTTTTCTGAACGTACCCTGATCTCCTCCGCTGATTGGAGGAACGACACGCACCGCCGGCCTGGGCTTGGAGACCGAGCGAATGTTCAGTTGGTGAGCGAATTCGACGCAGTTACGACTTCAAGAGAGAAACGGGTAGTCTCCCGTCTCTGCTGAGATAGTCAACTCATCGTATTACGTGGTTCCGGTGGCCAAGGTGACCCCGCTGATTTGGATAGCTGCGACTATCGTCTGTGTGGTATAATTCATCGGTGGAACATCGTTTGGATATCATCGCTTTACAGACTAAGGGATGGTCTGTTTCATTCTCAGCATTCCTGATTTTCATATTCTATACCACGAGGGATCATCGACGTCCATAAGCCTACAGGGAAGTTCTCTGGGGCCGTTACGCCATTAACGTATATAACGGCTTACTTGGTTACCGTGTGCTTTCCATGGATTTGAACTTTGATTCAGCTAAAGGTTGGAGACTACAACTTTATATGTCTTATTTGAGCCGAGTCTATTCGGACTGTATTTTCAATGAGTGTTCAGTTTACTCTGTTATACATTGCCTTTCTTACATTCATTTTGATGGCAGACATTAATTTTCTCCCTTTCATTATCTCACTATTTTATATTGTTATTAGATCTATAATTCTTTGCTTTGGTATTTTTACTTTAATTTATCTCTCCCAGTTTGTTAATATTAAATTGTTATAAAATACCTAAAGTTACGATCCTTTCCTCTTCCCTGGGTTTTACTCAGGCACGCTGATACAACACATTGTTAGCAAATTTTAGGGATATATTATTTACATTTTTATTTTATTCGCCAAATAGTTCTAATAAAAGTCAGTCAAGGTCTGAGATTACTACATAAAATATTTTATTTGGAAGTTACAATACGAAAGAGCAGCCACAATAACAACAAATGGAAAATTTTCTTCATTAATAAGTAGACAGTGGATGCGGGATGACTTAAGGAAAAGTGAAGTTGTTTCTTATCAGAGTATATGGCACGTGCCGCGCCGTCCGTCTTTTTTGTGCCTGGCGAGTACAGCAGCGTACAAAACAAAGGAACCCCGGTCCGTTCATAGTAACATTGCAACACAATGTGTGCAGTTGTGTTATCCTGCTCAAGTATTTAGTACGCGTTCAATAGTGTAGTGCTGATCCATTCATAATGTAGAAGGCAAAACGTTAAATTCGCTCAGAGATAAGAAATGCAATTAAGAAGTATGAGAGTGACATTTTATGTATTAACGAAGACAATATCGTGTGTAATGTACGTAAAATTGAAATAAAAACCAGAACAACTCAGGCTATAGAGAAACATTGCAACAGTACATCGCACAAGAAATGCGTTGAAATGAAATCTGAGGAACCATCTACATACATTATGATCGTCGTTTTTTTAATTGGGTCATTTTACGACGCTATATCAACATCTAGGTTATTTAGCGTCTGAATGATATGAAGGTGATAATGCCGGTGAAATGAGTCCGGGGTCCAGCACCGAAAGTTACCTAGCATTTGCTCCTATTGGGTTGAGGGAAAACTCCGGAAAAAAACCTCAACCAGGTAACTTGCCCCGACCGGGAATCGAACCCGGGCCACCTGGTTTCGCAGCCAGACGCGCTGACCGTTACTCCACAGGTGTGGACGTCATCATCATCATCATCATCATCATCATCATCATCATTTAGTTGTGCGGGTCTAAACGACACGTGCAACATGATGCTCAGTGCAAATATTCCTCTAAAGAAATTGAGTGATCCTCGTTTTAGAGGCTTTCTTCAGAAATTCTCTGGATACAAAAACAGTTTAAGCGATAGGCGAAGACTTCGACTAGAATATATCGTCGTTTACTGCAATGCTGGTAATTGCATCAATGATGACGAGGATTGAACCTTGCAAGGTATGTAATACAGTACGTTATTTTTCTTTTCCTTCTGACTGTACGGAGATACAGTAGCATGTTGACGTCGTCTGTTTACGTTTGAAACCTGTTGAGCCAATGGTGTGAATGAAAAAAAAATGTAACATATAGTAAATGTGCACTTACATTCAACGGTACGTTATCCCACATCCACTGTATATTAATAAGTAATGTTCATAATACAATTTCAATTATGTACCTCATCTTGTAGATAGATACAAATGTGTTCAGAGCGACAATGATTTTGTAGCGGCACTGAACTCCGCCGCAGACGAAATATTACCACTGCCATACTTAGTCATCGCTATAGTCTGCTTTGGAACATTTTAGCATAAACTAATCAATTCAGGTGTCTCGATAGGTAGGGGTTAAGGTGTTGGGATCCGTTGACCTGATTAGTCAACTAATTGATCCTCCAAGGTAAATCCTGCTAATTGATACAGAAAGCTTTGATATAATGCCTTACATGATGTCTAAAATCCACATAAGCACCATTTTGCATGAACCGAAAGCCTGTTTGTATAGCAACAAGATCATTTTGTGTTGTTTGTTGTATTATAACTCGGAATAAGGCAATGTTAGACATTCTCATCGATCTGGTTTCTGCTTCACCTTCGTGTTACGCATCAAAAAATATTAAGCCACTTGACACATTAAAAGATGGACTACATTAAGTGGCATGTACATTCTCTTACAAACATATAATTAAATAAAATAAACTTAAAACAAATTAACAGTATGAACTGTATTCTTTCTTTTGTCTTTCTCCTATCTTCTCTTTCCTTTTTTGTCTTTCTCTTTCCTCTTTCCTCTTGCCTTCTCCTTTCTCTTTGTCTTTCCCATATCTTCTCTTTCCATTTTTCTTTCTCTTTCCCCCCCTGTGTTCTCCATTCTCTTTGTCTTTCCCATATCTTCTCTTTCCATTTTCTTTCTCTTTACTCCTGTGTTCTCCATTCTCTTTGTCTTTCCCATATCTTCTCTTTCCATTTTTCATTCTCTTTCCCCCCGTGTTCTCCTTTCTCTTTGTCTTTCCCATATGTTCTCTTTCCATTTTTTCTTTCTCTTTCCCCCCTGTGTTCTCCTTTCACTTTGTATTTCCCATCTCTTCTCTTTCCATTTTTTCTTTCTCTTTCCCGTTTGTGTTCTCCTTTCTCTTTGACTTTCCCATCTCTTCTCTTTCCTTTTTTGTCTTTCTCTTTGCTCCTGCCATCTCCTTTCTTTTTGTCTTTCCCACTCTCTTGTCTTTCCTTTTAGTCTTTCCTTTTCCTCCTGCCTTTTCCTTTCTTTTTGTTTTTCCATCTCTCTTCCCTTTCCTTTTTGTTTTTCTCCTTTTCTTTTCTTTCCTCTATATATTTCTTCTTTATTCTCTTTCCTTTGTAATTTCCAATTCTTCATGTCTTCTCTTTTCTTTTTGTCTTTCCCTCTCTCTTCCCTTTCCTTTTTGTCTTTCTCCTTTCCTTTACTTTCCTTTATATCTTTCCTCTTTATTCTCTTTCCTTTGTATCTTTCCATTTCCTCCTGTCTTCTCTATTCTTTTTGTCTTTCCTTCCTTTTTGTCTTTCCCTCCCTCTTACCTTTCCTTTTTGTATTTCCCCCTCTATTCTCTTTCCTCTGTATCTTTCCATTTCCTCCTGTCTTTCCTTTTCTTTTTGTTTTTCTTTCCTTTTTGTCTTTCCCCCTCTATTACCTTTCCTTTGTATCTTTCCATTTCCTCCTGTCTTTTCTTTTCTTTTTGTCTTTCCCTCTCTCTTCCCTTTCCTTTTCGTCTTTCCATCCTCTCTTCTCTTTCTTTTATATCTTTCCATTTCCTCCTGTGTTCTCTTTTCCTTTTGTATTTCCATCTCTCTTTTCTTTCCTTTCTATCTTTCCATTTCCTCCTGTCTCCTATTTTATTTTTGTCTTTCCCTCTCTCTCTTCCCTTTCCTTTTGTCTTTCTCCCTCTCTTCCCTTTCCCTTTGTCTTTCCCCCTCTCTTCTCTTTCCTTTTTGTCTTTCCCCCTCTATTTACTTTCCTTTGTATCTTTCCATTTCCTCCTGTCTTCCCTTTTCTTTTTGTCTTTCCCTTTCTCTTCCCTTTCCTTTTCGTCTTTTCCCCTCTCTTCTCTTTCCTTTGTATCTTTCCATTTCCTCCTGTCTCCTCTTTTCTTTTTGTCTTTCCCTCTCTCTTCCCTTCCTTTTCGTCTTTCCCCTCTCTTCTCTTTCCTTTGCATCTTTCCATTTCCTCCTGTCTTCTATTTTCTTTTTGTCTTTCCCTCTCTCTTCCCTTTCCTTTTGTCTTTCCTCCTCTCTTCTCTTTCCTTTCGTCTTTCCCCCTCTCTTCTCTTTCCTTTGTATCTTTCCATTTCCTGCTGTCTTCTGGTTTCTTTTTGTCTTTCCCTCTCTCTTCCCTTTCCCTTTTGTCTTTTCCCTTTTCTTTTCTTTCCTTTATATCTTTCTTCTCCATTCTCTTGCCTTTGTATCTTCCCATTTCCCCCTGTGTTCTCTTTCCTTTTAGTCTTTCCTTTTCCTCCTGTCTTTTTTTTCTCTTTGTCTTTCCCTCTCTTTTCTTTCCTTTTTATCTTTATCCTCTATTCTCTTTCCTTTGTATTTTTCTATTTCCTCCTGTCTTCTCTTGTCTTCTTTGTCTTTCCCTTTCCTCCATTCCTCTTTCGCCCTCTTGCTCCCTCTCCATCCCTTTTCTTTCCGCACTTTTCTCCTTGCACCTTTCTTTCCTTTCCTCGCTTCATCTTTTTCTTTCTTGTAATTTTTGTATTTTTCCGTTTCAACATATCATTCTCTCTTCGTAATACTCCTCCTTCCTTCCTCGTTTACGTTCCAATTTTCCCTGTCATTCTTAATTTCTTAAACTTTTTTCCTTCTCCTCTGAAGGTTATCTCTGTCCAACTTCTGTACTTCGTCTCATTTTAGTGTTCTTTTTCGTCCTTCAAATTTCGCCTTGCCTTCTCTATCTCTCTCTTAATTTTCTGGTAATTTTATTCTTCTATTTTTAACAAACTCCTTTTGCCTGTTCGCGTCCTTTTAATTTTCATTTCTTTTCCCTTTTTCCTTTTTCTCTTCGCCTACATCTCTCCTTCCTGTTCTTTATCTTTCTCTTACTTAGCCATCTCTCCTTCTTCAGCTTTATTTACTTTCTATGTCTATAATTTAGTTGAGATTCTCTCCAAGGTGCCAGTTACTTTGCATATAGCATTACTGTCACATCCGTGCATTAACGGCCTCTGAAGAAACCGTGACGAAAGTGTATGTCAATAGTACATTATGCAACGAGCCTATAATGGTAGTAATTAAGACGCAAGTATGTTGTTTATGAAACGAGCGCAAGCGAGTTTCATAATTTTCATACGAGCGTCTTAATTACCATTATAGGCATGTTTCATACGACTTTTTATGCTCGACCATTTTTCTAACTTGAAATTATTCATAAGTATTCGTGTTATGGTTATGTAAGTGAGGAGCGGAACTGACCTGAATTGTGAGATGTGCGCAGACGCGAAAGTATTGATTTTTTCCGAGGCACGAATGTAATTGACCTTGATATAATCTAGAGAACAACATGAACATTAGGCTTGATATAACCTGGAAATTGATTTAGAATTGAAAAACGAGATGACAAATTGGATTCATTTGAATATTATTTACAATTAACGCTAATTATTATAGTAACAGAACATAACCTTCTGCGACAGTATTGGATTTCCAGCCTCCGTGACTTTTCGCTAATTGTCTTTCGATTGCATATCCGAGAATAATCGATACTTGCGGTTTTATAATGGTACAAAGGTTTTTTGTCATTGGCTGAACACCTTAACTTTAATGAATAGGTGTACTTTAATGAGGTGCATTAAAGGGCTACTACCAGGTGTATAATTACTACATTTCGGCATTGTCGAAAATAAAATATATAAAGAGAAAATTCATCATCCTTCTCTATGACAGCGGCGATATTTGTGGTCTCACTAAACTTCGGATACTTTTTGTTTTAAAACTTTATAAAAAAGTATAGAAACACTCGCTCGTGTGCAGGAATTGAATCTCCTCGTACGTCTGATTCAGTATAATTTAAAACTCTTTTAAAATTGTACATTCAAACTTGAAACAAATTGTTGGTAGTTGGATTCCACAGAAATAACGACAGAATCGACTAAATGTAGGTCATATGCGTGTATTTTCTTCTAAAAATAAACTATTATGATATGAAATGCATTGGAAACATGGTACGCTTTGCTACAGCGAGACAAAATATCATGTTTATCGGAAGCGAATGTACTGTAGTAGAGACAATAGTGGCAGTCGGAGCGAAACGAGGCCACAGAAAAGTCCTCTGGAGTGTGTCGTGTACAGGCAGAGATATAAGGGTTATTGTTATATCTTGCAATTGTGAGCTTGTAATAATATTTGGAAAGGGGTGGAAGGGAGCTGTGTTTATAAATGGAACTTCACGGACGTACTCTACAACAAAATTTACGTACATAAAAAGGAAACTTTTGTATTCATGCTGCAATATTAAAAAGAGAATTCTGAAGTATGTACCTATACAAAAAATTAAATGGCAATTTTCTTTCTATCAAGTATGTTCGTATTTTAAACAAATGTTATCGGTTCTATACATTTACGAATTCTACTTCAACCAAAATATTTCCCGTACTCATCGGAAAATTCATTATTTGTTATATAAATTATTTTTTGTACTTTAACTGGTCTTCTGTTAGTCTACTATTTTTTAAAATGTAACCTGCCGTTCAGAAGCACGATTCAGCGGACAATATATATTTTTTAACATAAAACACTTTTATGCTCGACCATGCCGAAATGTAGTAATTATACACCTGGTAGTAGCCCTTTAATGCACCTCATTAAAGTACACCTATTCATTACAATTCAGTTGCTCAGCCAATGAGAAATCACCATTGTACCATGATAAAACCGCAAGTATCGATTATTCTCTGATATGCAATCGAAAGACAATTAGCGAAAAGTCACAGAGGCTGGAAATCCAATACTGTCGCAGAAGGTTATGTTCTGTTACTATAATAATTAGCGTTAATTGTAAATAATATTCAAATAAATCCAATTTGTCATCTCGTTTTTCAATTCTAAATCAATTTCCAGGTTATATCAAGCTTAATGTTCATGTCATTCTCTAGATTATATTACCAAGGTCAATGACATTCGTGCCTCGGAAAAAATCAATACTTTCGCTTCTGCGCACATCTCACAATTCAGGTCATTTCCGCTCCTCACTTACATAACCATAACACGAATACTTATGAATAATTTCAAGTTAGAAAAATGGTCGAGCATAAAAAGTCGTATGAAACATGCTTATAATGGTAATTAAGACGCTCGTATGAAAATTATGAAACTCGCTTGCGCTTGTTTCATAAACAAACATACTCGCGTCTTAATTACTACCATTATAGGCTCGTTGCATAATGTATTATTTCAGGTGCAGTATAATATTTTTAATATTTCATTCAGCGCTTTGTATTACATGATAAGTATTACTTACTTACTGGCTTTCAAGGAACCCAGAGGTTCATTGCCGCCTCACATAAGCCTGCCATTGGTCCCTATCCTGAGCAAGATTAATTCACTCTCTATCACCATATCCCACCTCCTTCAAATCCATTTCAATATTATCTTCCCATCTAAGTCTCGGCCTCCCCAAAGGTCTATTCCCCTCCGGCCTCCCAACTAACACATATGCATTTCTGGATTCGCCCATACGTACTACATGTCCTGCCCATCTGAAACGTCTGGAATTAATATTCCTAATTATGGCAGGTGAAGAATACAATGCGTGCAGTTCTCCGTTGTGTAACTTTCTCCATTCTCCTGTAACTTCATCCCTCTTAGCCCCAAATATTTTCCTAAGCACCTTATTCTCAAACGCCCTTAACCTCTTTTCCTCCCTCAAAGTGAGAGTCCTATTTTCATAACCATAAAGAACAACCGGTAATATAACTGTTTTATAAATTCTAACTTTCAGATATTTTGACAGCACACTGGATGATAAAAGCTTCTCAACGGAATAATGACACGCATTTCCCATATTTATTCTATATTTAATTTCCTCCCGAGTATCATTTTTTATACTTGTTACTGTTGCTCCAAGATATTTGAACATCTCCACCTCTTCAAAGGATAAATTTCCAATTTTTATGTTTCCATTTTGTACAATATTCTCGTCACGAGACATAATCACATACTTTGTCTTTTCGGGATTTACTTCCAAACCTATCTCTTTACTTGCTTCCAGTAAAATTCCCGTTCCGTTCTATACTCTTACGAATTCTACTTCAGCTAAAATATTTCCTGTACTCTTCGGTAAATTCATTATTTGTTATATAAATTATATTTTTGTGCTTTAACACTTTTTCTGTTAGTCTACTATTTTTAAGGCGTAACCTGCCGTTCGGAAGCACGATTTAATGGACAATATTTTTTTTTAACATAAAACACTCTTTCAGGTGCAGTATAATATTTTTAATATGTTTTTCAGCGTTTTGTCTTATATCATAAATATTAACAAAAGGAAATACTTTGAGCACATTACAATTCTTTGCTATTCCTTTAAGTAAAGGCTCATCATAATATTTTATTTTCGTCCTAAATCGAGAATGAAGTCACTATGATCCTAAAATACAGATCTATTATTTCCGAGATTTACAAGAAAATCCTTCTCTCTATCTATCCATATATAGTAAATTCTTTACAATATTGCATTAACTGCGTTCATATTGAACATCTACGAAATAATTCATCGGAAACCAATAGATTTTGAATACAGGGTGTCGAACACTATTTAGAACCAAGTATAGGCAAAATTGGACATTTTTTTACTCATGTTGAGGTTGAAGTTCAGATAAGTTTAATAATATATGATAAGAATTATTATATTACAATTCAACTCAACAACTTGTCGGATTGGTACAAAAACAAGTTTTGTTACAAAGATTACATTATAATTCTTGGTAATATCCATGAATATTTTCGATTGTACAAGAAATCATCATCAGGTGGAAGCAATATATTAATGAAGTTGAACACAAGTGAAACTCAAAACATAAAATGCATACATAATGAATAAAACAGTATAGGAAACACTGTCATATGTCAAAACATTAAAAACAACTTGTAAAAATTCAATGATGACATGTATTCAAGAAGTAATGCATATGCATGTATATCCTTTGGATTGTTAATAATTACTGCAATGTAACAGAACTTCAGTTTTCAACATAAAATATGGCATCATTAAATTTTAACTCTAAGCATACACATATTTTACGCTTACATTCTAGTGTGATTGTATTTGTCTTTTGCGTTGTTTATGTGTTTAGATGTTTTTGTAGAATATTATTTGCTCTGTATGCGATTTTGTAATTTAATTTCTTCAATCAGGTTGCAATCTTGTGTGTGGTTTTGTTTTCGTGTGTTAGTGTGATGTATTTAGGGTTGTATCCTTTTTTTTGTGCTATGTATTTGATTATGTTTAGCTCTTCTTTGTAGTCTTGTTGGTTCATTGGTATGTTGAGTAGTCTGTGTACCATTGTTCGGAATGCAGCTTGTTTGTGTTGTGTTGTGTTGTGTTGTGTTGGGTGATTGGATGTGTTGTGTATGAGTGTTGTTGTTGTTGCTGTTGTGGGTTTTCTGTAGACTTTCATTGTGTGTTTGTTGTCGACTTTTGTTATTGTGATGTCTAGAAAATTTATGGATTTGTTGTTTTCCAATTCACTGTGGGCTAAAGCAGGGAGATGCACTATCACCTTTACTTTTTAACTTCGCTCTAGAATATGCCATTAGGAAAGTTCAGGATAACACTGAGGGTTTGGAATTGAACGGGTTACATCAGCTGCTTGTCTATGCGGATGACGTGAATATGTTAGGAGAAAATCCACAAACGATTAGAGGAAACGCGGATATTCTAGTTGAAGCAAGTAAAGAGATAGTATTTTCGGGATTTACTTCCAAACCTAAGTATATGATTATGTCTCGTGACCAGAATATAGTACGAAATGAAACTATAAAAATTGGAGATTTATCCTTCGAAGAGGTGGAAAAATTCAAATATCTTGGAGCAACAGTAACAAATATCAATGACACTCGGGAGGAAATTAAACGCAGAATAAATATGGGAAATCCTGTTATTATTCGGTTGAGAAGCTTTTGTCATCTAGTCTTCTGTCAAAAAATCTGAAAGTTAGAATTTATAAAACAGTTATATTACCGGTTGTTCTGTATGGTTGTGAAACTTGGACTCTCACTTTGAGAGAGAAACAGAGATTAAGGGTGTTTGAGAATAAGGTGCTTAGGAAAATATTTGGGGGTAAGAGGGATGAAATTACAGGAGAATGGAGAAAGTTACACAACACAGAGCTGCACGCATTGTATCCTTCACCTGACATAATTAGGACCATAAAATCCAGACGTTTGAGATGGGCAGAGCATGTAGCACGTATGGGCGAATCCAGAAATGCATATAGAGTGTTAGTTGGGAGGCCGAAGGGCAAAAGACCTTTGGGGCGGCCGAGACGTAGATGGGAAGATAATATTAAAATGGATGAGGGAGGTGGGATATGATGGTAGAGACGATTAATCTTGCTCAGGATAGGGACCAATGGCGGGCTTATGTGAGGGCGGCAATGAACTTCTGGGTTCCTTAAAAGCCAGTAAGTAAATAAGTAAGTAAGTAAGTTGTTTTCAATTTCTAATGTGTAGTGTAGCTTTAGGTGTATTTTGGGTGTTGTTTGCGTATTTGTTGTTGTCTTTGTTTAGTATATATTATGTCTGTTATATGCTGTGTTGGAATATTTCTACTAGTATGTTGGAAATGGGTGATCCCATGGGTAGGCCTTCGATTTGAGTGTAATATTTGTTGTTGTATGTGAAGTAGTTTTGTTTTGTGATGGTGTCCATAATGTGGATGATTTCTTCAATGTTTTCTTTCAATTTCAATGTGTTCTCAATTTCAGAACAGACACACACTTCGACTCCACATTACACTACACAAAGACATCACCACAGGAAACAAAAACAAAAGGCGCCAAGACCAACACCAACAAGTTCTGAAAATGGCCAATAACAGGCTGAAACTAGCTAACCAGGTACTGTAATATTTAACATGCGAAAGATACATAATACATATTCCGAAGTAAATTTTGTTATTTATAATTCATTTTTTTAACTTTAAAAGGTCAAGTAGCGTACACAGGAGGTCACATCTGTCCTAAACCGCATGAAAAATTAATTACAAGTTTAAAAATAGGAGATGGGTGCTTAAATAATTGAGAGAGATTCAACTAGACGCCTTTAGATATTTCGTCTCTCGTGAAACGAATGGGAAGTCGTAACTCCACGGGATGGTTCGCCACGCTGCATTTCAATGTAATGTACGCTACATACATGAAAAGAACACGTCCATATATCTTACTAAGTCACCCATACCCATCGAGCTTATAAAACAAAGGACAGAAAGTTTCTCTTTGCTATCTTTTAACATTGATTACTAACTAATTTCGAATGTGTTAATAGATCTATATTCTTCTATACGTGATGGAAGTGAAATAGCCTTGCAGATTTTTAGAGCGATGTATTTTTATTTTATTGGGTTATTTTACGATGCTGTATCAACATCTTAGCTTATTTAGCGTCTGAATGAAATGAGTCCGGGGTCCAGCACCGAAAGTTACCTAGCATTTGCTCGTATTGGGTTGAGGGAAAACCCCGGAAAAAACCTCAACCAGGTAACTTGCCCCGACCGGGATTCGATCCCGGGCCACCTGGTTTCGCGGCCAGACGCGCTAACCATTACTCCACAGGTGTTGACAGGGCGATGTATGTTACAAAATATTGTAATATCATTTTGGTGGAAAGTTCATAGTTTCCCCCCCCCCCCACAGAAAATGTTCTTTCTCAAATGTTTAACACCCTCTTATTCGATAACTCTATTGCGAGTAGAATTGTGATTTTTTTTCAATGATTCATTCATTCATAGTGTTCCGTCCAAGGGCAGGTCTTTCACTGATAACCCGGCATTCTCCAGTCTTTCCTATTTTCTGCTTTCCTCTTTTTTCTCCGCATATGATCCATATATCTTAATGTCATCTATTATCTGATATCTTCTTCTGCCCCGAACTCTTCTCTCGTTCACCATTCCCTCCAGTGCATCCTTCAGTAGCCAGTTTCTTCTCAACCAGTGACCCAGCCAATTCCTTTTTCTCTTTCTGATCAGTTTCAGCATCATTCTTTCTTCACCCTAGAATACTAACGATATTCTACACCCGTGCATACTAATCATCAGTGAAATTTACTCATATAAGAATATTTTAATCACCACTAAAATCTTAAGAAAGTATTTTATAATCACCTTCATGTTTCTTTTATGTGGATAAGAAATTTGAGCATGATATATTGTGTGAATTAAGGTTCAAACATCAATTTACGCAGTATTTACTGTATTGCTGAAGCATTATCTCTATAAATCTGAACATGAAATGCAGAAAGCAGAATATTACAATGGACATTCAAAGTAATCAGGGCTCTCGAATAAAGTGAAATCGTGCGAAGTGAGTAAAAATTACTCATGGATAGTGTTCTAGGGTCAATGCACTATTTTCAATACACCTTCCTTAGTTTTTTTCTCAAGATGTCCACAGAAGATGCTCCTTTTCTATTAAAAGCTTCCTTTGCCATTGCTATTCTCCTTTTTACTTCCTGGCAGCAGCTCATGTTACTGCTTACAGTACACCCAAAGTATTTGAAGCTGTCCACTTGCTCTACTGCTTCGTTTAGAATTAGCAAGTTTACCTTCTTTACTTTTCTTCCTATGACCATGGTCTTCGTCTTATTGGCATTTATCTTGACTCCATATTGCTCATAGCTGTCATTTAGCTCCAGGAGCATCTCTTTTTTGTCCATATTTTTTTATTTTATCTTATTGGATTATTTTACGACGCTGTATCAACATCTAGGTTATTTAGCGTCTAAATGAAATGAAGGTGATAATGCCCGTGAAATGAGTCCGGGATCCAGCACCGAAAGTTACCCAGCATTTGCTCGTATTGGGTTGATGGAAAACCCCGGAAAAAACCTCATCCAGGTAACTTGCCCCGACCGGGATTCGAACCCGGGCCACCTGGTTTCGAGGCCAGACGCGGTGACCGTTACTCCACAGGTGTGGACTTGTCCATATCAATAGTAAATCGAAAAAAGGGTAATAGCGTATTTCAATAGTGAGAACGGTTTTCGTGTAACTTTAATTAAAAATAAGCACTAATTTCAAGCCACTGAACGATGCGATCAGATTACCACGTCGAGATAGAGAGCGACTCACCTAGCGAAACAGACAGAGTTCGTTGACCACTTACATGTATATTACGAGAAAGTGTGTTAGCGGCGATGTTGCCGGAGTGCTGAAACTTCAAACTTAATAATCTAATACCGTGTATTTAATGACAAAACGTAATATACAGTAGGTTTTATATTCATTTAAGTATATTCTACCGTCTCTTTCAATCTGACAGTTTTACTTCCATCCTGTAATTAATGTGAGAGCCGCCACGGTGGTCTAGTACCTAGAGCGCTGGATTTATTATCACATTGACCCGGGTTCGATCCCCGGCGTACTCCTGATTTATAAATTGTGTTGGGCAATCCCGTTATCCAGGTAACAGAGGAGTTTTTATCTGGGAGCTCTGGTTCTCCTGTGGCATCCCAATAAATCTCCATCATCAAATGATCTTACCTCATCTCATCGAGGGTGTAGCCTAGACTAGCATTCTATGGAGCACCCTGGGCAACGACTCTGTCGGTAAATTGGTCTACAAAACTGGCTTCATAGGATGAATTACGGAAAGTCAACTACCCGCCATTAGTAAAATAGAGTATCAACTATTTGTGTGCGGAAAATGTTCGTTCTACATTACAAGCAAATCTGAAATGTGACACAGCATTTCTTACTACATCATCAAGTAAACAATAGCTTTGTGAATCTAATAATGCCTCTTGTATATACTTACTTACTGGTTTTTAAGGAATCCGGAGGTTCATTGCCGCCCTCACATAAGCCCGCCATTGGTCCCTATCCTGAGCAAGATTAATCCAGTCTCTATCATCATATCCCACCACCCTCAAATCCATTTTAATATTATCTTCCCATCTACGTCTCGGCCTCCCTAAAGATTTTTTTCCCTCCGGCCTCACAACT
Source organism: Periplaneta americana (assembly GCF_040183065.1). Taxonomy (NCBI): domain Eukaryota; kingdom Metazoa; phylum Arthropoda; class Insecta; order Blattodea; family Blattidae; genus Periplaneta; species Periplaneta americana. Next base: position 175,823,228 of record NC_091121.1, on the reverse strand, counting down.
AACACTCTATATGCATTTCTGGATTCGCCCATACGTGCTACATGTCCTGCCCATCTCAAACGTCTAGATTTAATGTTCCTAATTAGTATATCAAGTGAAGAATACAATATTAACATTTTTCTTGACATAAAACTCAGAAGGTTAGAGTGGCTGGGACACGTAGGCAGGATGGAGGACAATCGCACACCCAAAGCTCTACTAGATGCATTGCCAGTAGGAAGAAGGAAAGTCGGACGACCTAAATTGAGATGGCTGGATGACGTTCAGGCTGACCTAACAAAAGCTGGAATTAGAAGATGGAGAACACGAGCATTAGACAGGAGTGATTGGTCGGATGTTCTGAGGGAGGCTAAGGCTAAACTACAAGGACCGTAATGCCGATGATGATGATGATGATGATGATGAAGAAGAAGAATACAATGCGTGCAGTTCTGTGTTGTATAGCTTTCTCCATTCTCCTGTAACTTCATCCCTCTTAGCCCCAAGTATTTTCCTAAGCACCTTATTCTCAAACACCTTTAACCTATGTTCCTCTCTCAAAGTGAGAGTCCAAGTTTCATAACCATAAAGAACAACCGGTAATATAACTGTTTCATAAATTCTAACTCTCAGGTTTTTTGACAGCAGACTGGATTATAAAAAAGCTTCTCAACCTAATGATAACAGGCATTTCCCATATGTATTCTGTGTTTAATTTCCTCCCGAATGTCATTTATATTAGTTACTGTTGCTCCCAGGTATTTGAATTTTTCCACCTCTTCAAAAGATAGCACATCATATTAAATCCATGATAATTTTTAAGACCACTTTTCATGTTTACATTAATAAATATTGGGGCTTCTGCGGATTGGTGTATATATACTTGAACAATATTATTCTTATACATATCTCACGACCTTAGTCGTTTCCACATTTCTGGACTGCAGAAGAATGATTGTTATAGGCAATTCAATTGTTTGAAAGAATATATCGAAGCATTACATAACTTCCAGTAAAATGTTTTTCCATTTGTTATTATGATTAGCAGAAAATTCTTGAAGAACTGAATCCAACTACTTGTGAATGGAGGATTTAACTTGTTGAAAACCGCTCACTAAACTGCACAACTCCACTACGAACGTTAGTACGTAATGGAACTGTTTCTTTACTGTGCATATTATTGTAATGTAGTGACTAAATTCATCCACCCATAGTTGCAGATATACTGTGAGTTGCTTATATGAATAGAGTGTAGTATGATAGTGCAATAGATGTATATGCCTGGTTGTATTCAATCTGAAAATAATGTTTTATTGCTAACTTTCCAAGTCTAGTTCAGAGATATTCGACTAATCACTTCTTCCGGAATGCTTTAAATGACTTGGATATTTTCTTACCATTTGCAGAACTTAAAATTATAAAAATAAGCTGAAATATGTTATACATAATTCTAAAATAATTAGAGAATCACAACACCTTGCAGAACCGATACACTTTGAACAAATGAATAATCCCTTCCGTATTCTGAAATAATTAGAAAAACAAAACACTACGCAGTGTTCTCAAATAATTATACTAAACAGTATCTTGTCCTACATTCCACACGAATGAGTAGTCCCTTCAGTAGCTCATAACAGAATCTTATTTTTCAGTAGGTACTTCTATGGATTTAAATTGTTAACAATGCTGACCTATATAATTATATTCCCCTGTTTTAACTTTCCAGCCCCAAATTTGTAATAGAGAATTTACTTTTTTGCCCATTTTCAATACTTATGAAAATATATACGTCAATAAATTTCACTACGAATATCGAAATTATCTTGCTTCCTTTCCTAGGAACAACAAAATTAGACATCGTCCATATGCGAATGACGCATACACCAAAACTAAGGTCAGTGGAGAAGTGCTAGTAAGGTAACATCTCATCAAACATAAATGATTTTCTAATGCACTTCACCGTTTTCACAAATCCTCGTAATACAGAAAGCCTTCAACTGTTGTCGTCGAGTCGGTCTAAAAATACATATAGGTATTACTGTTAATATTTCAAAGCCGTCTATCTTCTTGTCCAGCACAACAGACGATTTGTATAAATCAGAACTTCTCGAAAAGCATTTTAAACATTTTGGTCTCCATCTGTGCTCGCAACTAGAAGAACTTTCAATTTTTAAGGATCAAATAAAAGAGGATAAAAGCAAACATTTGCAGTACAGGCAATGAAATCAGTAGGCCTATACCTATTTTTAAAATAAAAGGGTCAGATCAGAAATCAAAACTAGAACTTAGACGAATTTTATTATCGTTTGTTAGCTTCTATGATCTATAAGTGCAAGCTGGTTATCGTCTATTGGGAAATATATCTCTATACAATCGTGTCGCCTCTGTTGCATTTCCTTCCATTACATCGTACAAATAATACATGTCTCAGAATTCTGCTTTATCTGACTTGTGACAGATAATATAAACAAATGGAATAAGTCTAGGAGAACTTACGTTTCAGTTAGCCAAATAATGGAACATTAACTATTCACATACAATGCTGACAGTTCATAGCACGATACAAATTTATCAATAGGAGTGATATTCATTCTGTGTTTGGAGGTAGTATTAAATAAATAGTGTAACCATGTTATTATGTCAGAGAATGTTATTTGAAAGTTTAAACATGTTTTAACCCTGGGACAGGTCGCTATATACAGTATTGTTCAATTGGTCGCTTACAGTACTGTCGTAACTTTTGATTAGGATGAAATAGGTATCCAATTGAAGTGAGAACACTTGGGACTTTTTCTTGATGCATCACAAAATATAGTTTCCTTCAAAAGAATACTTGCATGAATTTTTCTCGGGTCTATTTAAATTCACTGGTAATTAATAAAGATAAAATAATAGCTATACCATTTTCTTTAAATAATAAAGGTAATAAACCAATTTCATCTATACTACAAATTAAAATGCATAATTCTGATTGTTCCGATATAAATTGCAATTGTTCAGTTATTAATGAAGTTAATGAGGTTAAATACTTAGGTATAATTATTGATAATCATTTAAAATGGAATAATCATCTATATATATAATTTGAACTGGTAATGGAAATTACGGGAAAACGGCTGGATGGATTTTAATAAATGACCCCTCATTTTGAAGCTTGGAACTCAAAGTTTTTTTCGGAAAAATAGTAGTTTTCAATGAAATGTCAATTTTTAAACATAATTTTCCTATTTTCCAAAATCCATCTGTCGTCAGTTTTGAGAACTAGCTAATAGCATTCACGGTCGACTTGATATTCCCTTCGCTTTTTTATAAAGGAGAAGCGAAGCGAGCATCAAGTCGGCCGTGTTGCATTTCAGAATAAAACAAAAAACACACTACAGTAAACAATATTACACGAAGGCTATGATCTGCAAGAATGCTGACATATTTAGAGCTCAAATTGAATTGGTTACTAAAAAATTAACTTACTAAAAATGATTTATAGGTTCTATTCTGTGGTATGTAATTTTCTGGGTACAGCTGTGTATTGGATATTAAAAACTACAAAACTTGGGGTGGTTTGATGACATTATCACCATTAGAAATGAAATAATATTGTAGTTAATGCCATGACGTGACTATTTTTCACTAATTATACATATTAATTCTATATTGATGATATGAAAGTGAAACATTTTGGGGTTATATAAGTAGGTGTAGAGAATAACTTAAATTAGATTTTGATTTCTATAATTTACTGAGTGGCGGCTATATAGTATATATAGTATATGTTACTGAAAGCTATGAAACTTACGTAAGATAATATTATTAAAAATCAAATATTTTTATAGTTATTAATCAAGTGGGGTTGGGTCTTTTTCATATATTTAATGGCGGTGTGGTGTAGATATTCAGCGTGGTTCTCTTCAGTATTGGCTCGAGAGAGAGAATCTTTCATTGTTATGGAAGCAAATAACTTTCCGAATGTGTGGTATTCTTCATTGAAAATAAATCTGAAAAATGTTTATTTGAACGTCTAATGAACTTAGTTTGCAGCATTTGCTGCACAAGCCACTAGTATTCATTATATTTGTAATAAATTACGTAACACATTGTTACTTTGTTGTTCTAAGAAATATTTTGTCAATTAACTGTTTACATATAATTTATTTAGCATTATTTCAATCTATATTTATGTATGGTATCATAGTTTGGGGTGGAACTTATAAATTCAACCTTTAGCGGTTAATTCTATTACAGAAAAAAGTATTAAAATTTTGTTTAAAAAAGCAGAAAGATCACCCAACTGAATTGTTGTTTAAAAACTTCAAAGTTTTCAATATTAAACAAATGTATTATTTTATTTTATTAAAATATTTTCTTAGAAATTTTAATAACTTTGAAAGGTATATACATAAATATAGAAATAAAAATATGAATTCTCTGCGTTTGTGTGAACCAAAATGTAAAACCAATGCAGCTTTTTATCATAGCATGAGTCAAGGTCCCAGATTATTAAACAAATTTTATTCCAATATTATTTTAACCACGAATCCTCTCCAAATTAATAAAAAAAAATAATAAAAATTGTATTGGATTTATAGTTTGGGTTTAAACATATTAAACACTATTTAATCTGTATTCACTCTCAATTTTAATTTTATTTTTGTCTGTACTGGAATCCCCTCCTGAGCACGAGTCTTACTCATTCAGGAGTGCTTCGTATGAGGTTTATGAGGAGGTTGGTTGCATCTTTTCTGATGGCTCTACTAGATGTGCTGATATAATTGATCGGCAGAAGGATAAGGGTGTCATTCTTGATCCGACAATCCGTTTCGCGATGCTTTAGCAACAGCCACAAGAGGTGTGTCGTGAAAAATAAGTCATATATGAGCCTTGTTGTCAGCATCTCGGATCACACACAATACCATATCACACATTGGACAGTTTTTGGGCTCATGTTCGGTGCCCGTGGCACGATCCCACGAGAAACTTTAAATCAACTTAAACAATTTAAAATTTCTGATGCAATGATTAATGGCATAGGATCTCAGGTGTTAAAATCATCCTTAGCTATAATTAGTAATCATTTGTACCCAAGTAACTTTTATTGTAAATGATTTCCTATGTTTTCTTATCATTTATCTTACTGTTTTTTTTTTCTTTCAAATTGTCACATAATTGTTTTTATGCTCGACCATGCCGAAATGTAGTAATTATACACCTGGTAGCAGACCTTTAATGCATGTCATTAAAGTACACCTACTCATTAAAGGTCAGGTCTTTCAGCCAATGACGACTCAGGTTACAACTGTTCAGCCAATGACAGATCAGCTTTCTACCGTAATAAAACCGCAAGTATCGATTATTCTCGGATATGCAATCGAAAGAGAATTAGCGAAAAGTCATGGAGGCTGGAAATCCAATACTGTCGCAGAAGGTTATGTTCTGTTACTGTAATAATTAGCGTTAATTGTAAATAATATTGAAATAAATTCAATTTGTCATCTCGCTTTTCAATGTCTAATTTTATTTCAATGTTATCTCTGTAGGTTCTTATGGCCTAGCAAGGTCAATGTGAACATCTGTTCCTTGGAAAAAATGAATACTTTCGCGTCTGCGCACATCTCACAACATACGGGACATTGCTCCAGGTCAGATACAATAAAATTAATAATATCAAGTTAGAAATATGATCGAGCATAAAAAGTCGTATGATTCTCGCCTATAATGGTAATTAAGAAGCTGGTATGAAAATTATGAAACTCGCTTGCGCTCGTTTCATAAATATCCATACTCACTTCTTAATTACCTTCATTATAGGCTCGTTGCATAATGTACTATTAATCATTATTCATTGTGAACTGATTAGTACGCCGATCTATCGAACCCTTATTTAGGGCGGCTTTTTTTTAAATTGAATTCATTGTATTTATTAACTTGTATTCATTTCAAACTTACTAGCAATAAAATAAATAAATAAAATAAATAAATAAAATAAATAAATAAAAACATTATTTTCAACTGGTTTTGTACTGTAAAGTAGATATTTTTATTTTATTTTAGGACGGGGTAAATTGTCTGGCAAAATACCTGCTTTCAAAGAAAGGTATAAAGAACTTTTAAAAGGAAATAATGAACCCGAATAAAGTTAGAAATCCATTGACTTTATGAACGCATCGCGGTAATAATTATTCCAGGACAACAGAGCTACTGGTCTGATAAATATTGTCTCTACAGAGTACCGTGTATTGTTCGAAGAAAATGCTTCTAATAGGTAATAGCCAACACTTATAAAATCAGCTAGAGATAGGGACGAACTTGCAACCCCTTCCATTTTGATAAATAGTCATTTGAACTTGATATTTAGCAAAATGCTCATATAGCGACCAGCGCCTAGTTAACCCTTAAATTAACGATAGAGGTAAGGGAATTGCTTCAAAAGTATTCGCACCACATATGTCCCACTTGGTTCCGTGACCTATTGATGTAAGAGGAAATGAAAGAGCTGATGAGTTAACGAAAGCAGCCACCTCCAGCAGAGAAACTCCGACCTACACTCTACAACAGGCATGTCAAAACCCTGCACATTGTGCAGTCGCGCACATTTTGCAACTGTCTCTGTGCGATGAGCACTCTCTATTCCCCTACCTGGAGGGGGTGAATCGCCTTGGAGGGGAACGCGACAGGGCTATACAATACCTGCAGCAGCTTTTGTTTCAGTAACACAGTTTCAGTACGAGTGCCGATTTGTCTGTGTCTGTGAATGAGTTATGATAAATAAAGTGAGTAGTTCACAGATAACGGAGAAGAGAAATTAGAATCATATAACATAATTGTTATAATGTTTTCCTCAGCCAACAATAATAAGTATTTTAAAATGAAAGGCTTTCATCAGCCTATGTCGAGGTAATAGCGTTGTGAGGTGACAATTTAGATCAGATTAGTAAAGTTCTCAAAATATGATATTGTCAGCGCTTATTTCTTAATCAGTACTCTCACGGAAAAACGTACTTGACAATGGCGTTGTTTTGGAGTCTGTACTAACACGGCCATCAAAGGTTAGACGACTTACGACTTTCATTTCATAAACTGGTAAGTGATGAGAAAATAGTGAGGAATACACGTGAGGCTCTTGAGGCTGTAAGGAGAAAAGAAAAAAACTATTTGCAAGGCGGAAAAATTTTCTGGAAAAATATGTAATGGCAAATTTTCCATCTCACGTCACAAATTAATTCAATATACTTATTATAATAAATCTTTAAATCTGACATAAAAGGAATATCGTCGCTTCACAGCTTGTGAACTACATTTATAATTTCTTTGAGTAACGTTCCCAACTTTTCGATACTTGCTCTCAACGTTTTCAAATAAACTATATGTTAATTTAAATGCTAAGCTTAATTTATATGTATTAATATTAATATTAATTTATATTGACATACAGCAAAGAAATGATTTCAGTATAAAAACTTCACAATGTCCTACTGCATGTAATTAATTGGGAGTATAATATTTTCTTCAACATTTGTGTACCAATGGTCACGTAAATAATAATTTTTGACGAACAATGAAAGAGTAGGGTCTATTACTTTAAAATAATTAGTACCTACTACCTAAAATGAAATACTTGTTCGTTTCTTGTTGTTTCGAAATTACTGCAATTTTTTTTTTCTTCAAATGCTGTATAAAAATCATATTAATAAATTATGCTTTACAAACCACTACTTTGTGAAGAATAACTCAGTAAGCCTAAAGTTTCTTGTATTACGATTGTCAAATATAGACACTGATAATAACTGTTTTTTTTTCCTTCTGCTAACTATGTTTATAATGTCCAAATGTCTATTTAATCCAAACCTAGAAGCGCAGAATAGATTATTGTATACCCTCCAGGTAAGAACTGGTAAGAGCAACGCTTGAATGATGCAATCTGCACAGTCCGGCGATCCGCGCACATAACTGCACATTTAGGCCCAATTGTATAAAACTCCCTGACTAAAGATCAACTTTGATCGAAGATCGAAAAGTGAACCGAGTTCAGACACTTTTTCTATTGTATAAAACTTTTCTGCGATCAAATTACCTTGGTTCAAATGCAATCCAAGTTCACGTGAAAAGGATTTGGCAACATCGCATAAACAGGTGAAATACGTGATGCGCGGACAGGATTGTTCAGTGTTGCCAATCTAGCGACTTTAACTCTTTTTCAACAACAATTTCTTTTAACTTTTATATTGCTTAAATAGGGATTTAGTGACCTTTTTAGCACCCCATAGTGACAAAATTTAATCTTTCTTTGTTGATAATGAGAAATCAAGCGACTTTACAACTACTTTTTGGCGACTTTCCGTACACTCTGTTGGAGACACTGTTTTTTTGTGCAATGTAAATAATGGCGGACAATAAGAAGAAGGTTGACTGTTCTCCGAGTTGTTATCACGTTATGGTGTTTGATACTGCTAAACATAATAAAGCTTTATAAAACGACAATTTTCGTTCAGTAATACAGTTATTTGAACATTTATGAATGTACCTAGCATATCCATTAATAATTAATGGTTGTTATGAACATAATATAGTTATAGGTTATGTTATTTGATACTGCTGAACACGATAGAGCCTTATAAAATATAAGATTGTTTGTGTATTAAGGCAAAAAATTGAAAGAAATATATATATATATATATATCATATCTATTAATATTAATAATAATGGATATTTTATTTGCACAATCTGTCACTCGTATATTTCAAACAGAAAAGAAATAACTGAACTTGGATCATCTAACTTAATCGGAGAAATTTCTTCAGTCAAAGTTGACTTTAATTTGAGACAAATTAATCTCAGATTAGACTTTATGCAACACAAAATTCCAAGTTCAGCTGAAACAAGGATCAATTTAACCTCTGATCTAAGATGAAATGGTTTATACAATCGGGCCTTAGAGTCTTCTGACATGCCTGATCTACAACCTATATCATACATCTAGAAACAAATACGACAACAGACGCATCAAAACCAGAATACTAGATGGACGACAAACACAACCGGATCACTAACAAGAGACACCTACTTCCCAACAATCCATGACCGACTCAAAAGCCATCACTTCAAACCTACTTTCGTGACAACGCAGTTTCTTTCTGGACTGGCACATTTGGAACTTACTTCGACAGATTCAACATTCCAGCAGACATCGACTCTACATGCTCCTGCCGCGAAGACCTTCACAGTGTGAAACACTTTCTATTTGACTGTCCTATTATTGAAGCAAAGAGATTTCAAATAAAGACACATCTTCTGGATTGCAACACCGAATACAGGACTCCACTATGTGAAGTGAATAAAAAAACGTGTTGCTACAGAGAATTTATAAATCTGTTAAACTTTATCCTTAAAAGACTGTAGAGCTATCTTTCACCATTATCTATCTACATATAATAAGTAGTATATATAGGCTATACGCAGTATCCGTATAACCATAGTAAAACCCTAGCATAAAGCTTGGTAAATTAGGGTTCTTTTGAGCGCATATTTAATAATAATAATAATAATAATAATAATAATAATAATAATAATAATAATAATACAACAGGTTACTAGGCTATCTATATATATAATTTGAACTGGTAATGGAAATTACGGGAAAACGGCTGAACGGATTTTAATAAATGGCCCCTCATTATGAAGCTTGGAACCCAAAGTTTTTCGGAAAAGTAGTAGTTATCAGTGAAATGTCAATTTTCCTACACAATTTTCCTATTTTCCAAAATCCATCTGTTGTCAGTTGTGAGAATTAATTTTATCGAAACACGGCGACTTGATTGACTTTCAGAACAAAACACACACTACAATAAACAATAGGCTATTACACGAAGGCCATGACCTGCAGGATTGCCGACATATTTAGAGCTCAATTCAATTTGTTATTAAAAACTGATTCTGCAGTGTATAATAATTTTCTGAGTACAACTGTGTATTGGATATTCAAATCTACGAAACTTGAGGTGGTTTGATGACATTATTATCATTATAAATTAAATATTATTATAGTTAATATCATGATCAGGGAAAGGATTTATATGTAAATACATATTTACTTATAAAGCTAATATAATTTATATTTTGCATTATCTTTATGTTTCACAATGTGTAGGGTTGAAAAATCCTACTTTTATTTTCCATATTTTTCCATATTTTAGAGTTTAGTACATATTTTCGTTAATTTCCATATATTTTCCATATTTCATATAAAACAGTCCATATTATATTAGGTTTAACAATAAAACAAAACAAAATTCCATTAACTTTTAAAAATACATTTCAACAATAGAGATTTAAACACATGTTCAGTAATCCCTTTAACTTCAGAGTTATTTGAAAATTAGCAGTCCTATCAACAATGGGAAAGTAAGTTACAATACTGTATTAATTTAATTTAAAATTTTTAACAGACTTCAGTTGTGCAGCTCAACAGTTAAATGCCAGTCAGAGTACACATAGGTACAGTTTTGTAAATAATACTATAAAGACGGTAAATATGCCAAAAGTACGTCATTCAGTCAATTTAAAATCAAAACTAACAAGTTACATTTCAGAATTTAAAGAAGATGGTTTATCAACTGACAATAAAATATTATTTTGTAATTTGTGTCAGTGTGCAGTATCATCTACACAAAAGTTCCTGGTGCAACAACACATTACAACTAGTAAACGTCAGGCCAACAAACAACTAAATTCCAAGCAGAGACAATTGTTTTTAACACAACCAACAACATCGAATGTAAGATCTGAGTTTAACATCGACCTGTGCCGTTCTCTCATCTCTGCTGATATTCCTCTCTACAAACTAAAGAATAAGGTCTTCAGGGAATTCCTTGAAAAATATACTCAACATACAATCCCGGATGAGTCAACACTTAGGAAGACGTATGCTCCATCCATCTACGATGAGACAATACAGAAGATAAGAGATGAAATTAAAGATAGTTCAATTTGGGTTTCCATTGATGAGACTCCCGACAAAGAAGGTAGACTTGTTGGTAATGTAGTTATCGGTTTGTTAAGTGAACAATATTCTGAACGAATTCTTTTACATTGTGATGTTCTAGAAAAGTGCAATAACAAAACTATAGTTAAACTGTTCAACGAAGCTATGGGTATCCTGTGGCCAAAGGGTATTATGTACGATAATGTGTTATTCTTTATTAGCGATGCTGCCCCTTATATGGTCAAAGCTGGACAAGCATTATCTGTTGTATATCCTAAATTGACTCATTTTACTTGTGTGGCGCATGCATTTCATCGTGTGGCAGAAGTGGTCAGAGACAATTTCCCTAAAGTAGATTTGTTGATTTCATCAGTGAAAAAAGTATTTCTCAAAGCTCCCAGTAGAGTTAACGTGTTGAAAGAAATGTACCCTGAAATTCCATTGCCACCAAAGCCAATTTTAACTAGATGGGGTACATGGCTAGAAGCAGTTGAATATTATGCCGAACATATAGACTCTATTAACAATGTTCTCCTTGCATTGGACTCTGAAGATGCAGTCTCAATTGATACTGCGAAAACAGTTACCTGTGACATAAGTGTGAAGAATGACTTAGCTCACATTCAGCATACATTTTCATGCATCATAAAAACGCTCAAAAGTCTCCAAAATAGGCACCTTTCACTATCTGAAAGTTTTGAAATTATAAATAGTACTGTGGAACAACTGAATCGTGGTAGAGGTAAAGTTGCAGATGCAGTAAGAGCTAAGGTGGACACTGTACTTTCAAAAAACCCTGGATATGAAGAACTACAAAAGGTTGTTGCTGTGATGAGTGGTGAATCAACAGTGAAGATTAACTTGGACTTATCCCCAGCAGACATTGTGAAATTGAATTATGTACCAGTTACTTCTTGTGACGTCGAACGCTCTTTTAGTCAGTATAAATCTATCCTCAGAGACAATAGAAGAAGATTCACTTTTCAGCACTTGAAAGAAATGTTTGTAACCTATTGTTATGGTAACAGACAATAAAAATTGTGTTTTGTTGAAACTACATTGGAAGATAAGGTACGTCCATTATATTTTTTGTTTAGTTTGATTAAAATGTACCAATATTTAACGTACATAGTCATTTTTTTATAATTTTAAGTCCATATTTAATTCCATATTTTGGTAAAAATCCATATTTAATTCCATATTTTGGTAAAAATAACTACATATATATTTACATATTTCATATATTTTTAGTCCATATAAATCCGTTCCCTGATCATGATGCATCTATTTTTCATTAATTGTACATAATATTGATGCCATATTGATGACATGAAAGTGAAACGTTTTGAGGTTATGTAAGTAAATGAGAGATTATCTTAATTTAGATCATCATTTCTATATTTTACTGAGTGGCTGCTATATATAACTACATAACTTAAGTAAGATAATAATATTGTTATTAAAAATCAAATATTTTTATACTTCTTAGCCCAGTGGGGTTGGGTCTTTTTCATATAATTAATGGCGGTGTAGTGTAGATATTGATATGTGTAATTGTCTTCAGTATTGGCTCGACAGAGCGCAAAAATTACAGTTCCTAAGGAAAGATAAAAAGGTATTACTTACTGATAAAATAAGAGGCCTAGAAAATTTTGTAGTCTCCAGATCATTTCAGCAAGATCTCTTAGTAGGAGAAAATGATTTTACGCTCTACATTTCAAATTGTACATGCAGCAGCTATACGAAAATGCTATTGTTCGAAAGCTTAGCAAACCTGACATTTTTTAACTTTTGCCTACAATCCACAATGATCTGAAATAGCTACTGCTATCGTCCTGACATTGATACTTGCGTTTTCGCGTTGAAACTCAAAAACTGAAGTTGGATAGGTTCAAGAAAATGTATTTGGCCTAAAAAAAATCCATTCAGAGGGAGTAAGTTTCATTATTATGGAAGCAAATAACTATCAAAAAGACAAGTATTCTTCATTGATAATAAATCTGAAAAATGTTTATTTGAACGTCTAACGAACTTAGTTTGCAACAGCATTTGCTGCACAAGCCACTAGTATGCTATAATTTTAATAGAACAATAGAAAAAAATTGGTAGGAAAATTAAAATTTTATAATACTATAACATTGTAAGACATATAAATATGGACATTGCGATAGTTGTTTTCTTTACAGTCCGACACGGTTTAATAAACTAGTGAGAGAAATGAAGTTTTGCCACTTTAAGGGTTAAGTATATTTTATGTAATAATCATGCTCTATAATTATTACCTATTTCCCGTTTGGTTTCTGTTAAACATTTGTTCTATCGGAACCTTGAAGACTCAAATATAGACTAAATCTGTGAATTATTTTACATAAAGTGATTAAAGTAAAGAAATGAAGCTCTTCTAGCAATGCACACCCAAAGAAGAGTTCAGAAACATTTTGATAAGAAGAAGGGTGCTTCAGACTTTCTTCCAGCAGCTGTCATATCAAATCACGTAAAATATAAGACTAATAATAATAATATTAATAATAATAATTAATAAAAATAATTATCATCAGCATCATAACCATCACCATCTTCCTTTACGTTCTTCCATATGATTTATATTTCAACATTATGGGCTATATGAAATTCTGTTTTCTGATGTTTTCCAATTTTTGTTGTATCTGTTAATTTTTGCATCTCCCTATGTTATTTAATCGATTATTTTACGATGATTTTTTAACTGCTACGGTTATGTAGCGTCTGAATGAGATGAGGATTATAATTCCAGCGAAATGAGTCCAGGATCCAGCGCCGAAAATTACCCAGCATTTGCTCTTATTCGGTTGAGGGAAAACCCCGGAAATAACCTCAACCAGGTAACTTGTCCCAACCAGGATTTGAACCTGGGCCCGCACGTTTCACGGTCAGAAATTCTAACCGTCATTCCACAGTGGTGGATTCTCCTTGTGTTACATTTCATTCAGATCTAATACGTATCTTTATTACTTATTATGCCGCTCCTTGTGCAACCTCTAATTCAGGCTTGCAGAACTAGGAGCCAATTGTGGCGTACGTCACAAGCCGAAATACGTCACTCATCCCTTCCTTTCACTCCACGCGTCATTGACTTGATAGGGGAGGGGATTTATATTCAACGTCTGTGTTATGTGATTTCGTACGGGTCACAGAGACGTCATTCAACGCCGATGGACGGTGGACGGGGAACCAACGCTTTCCCCATGCTTCCACCCCTCTCTCGCCAATTCTGCATCCCTGCTCCAACTGCTCGAAAGAAAATTATTTCTGGTGCTTCAATTTTGTTTATCTATTTTTTTCTTTACTGTCCATGTTTCAGTTTCATACATGTATAATGTTACATTGCCATCTTCTATAGCAGTCAATTCTTCTTTATTAGTCTGTTATATTCAACATCGATTTTTACGAGGCCGTGGAAAATTTAACACGAAATTAAATAACATTGTTGATACATTATGAAGTCTAAAATCTAAACATTTTATGCAATAAGTATCTTCACGCAGTCCACGATCATATTATGAATTTCTCGATGCAATTGTACTTAGTGACTGTGTTTATTCAACTAAATTCTTGAATTCAGTGAAACCACAAGGATTGCTATCGCATAATTATTGAATACTTAATATTGAATCACGAATAGCACTATTGCGAAATACTGACCCGCCAAATTATGCAATAGAAGAAGAATATGTGTGAAAAGAACTCATGAGAAACATAATAGATTAATTGAGGGGGGCCGTAACTTCATAAAACCGTAACAGACTTAAAAAATTAAATTATGGTTTATTTAACTACGCTCGCAAATGAAGAGGTTATATCAGCGTCCTCGGTGTGCCGGAATTTTGTCCCGCAGGAATTTTTTTACATGCCAGTAAATCTACTGACATGAGCCTGTCGTATTTAAACACACTTAAATGCCATCGACCTGGGCCGGGATCGAACCCGCAACCTCGAGCATATATATATATATATATATATATATATAATTTTTATATTTTATGAGGATGACGTGAATATGTTAGGAGAAAATCCACAAACGATTAGGGAAAATACGGGAATTTTACTGGAAGCAAGTAAAGAGATAGGTTTGGAAGTAAATCCCGAAAAGATTAAGAATATGATTATGTCTCGTGACGAGAATATTGTACGAAATGGAAATATAAAAATTGGATATTTATCTTTTGAAGAGGTGGAGAAGTTCAAATATCTTGGAGCAACAGCAAAAAATATAAATGATACTCGGGAGGAAATTAAACACAGAATAAATATGGGAAATGCGTGTTATTATTCGGTTGAGAAAATTTTATATTCCAGTCTGCTGTCAAAAAATGTGAAAGTTAGAATTCATAAAACAGTTATATCACCGGTTGTTCTTTGTGGTTGTGAAACTTGGACTCTCACTTTGAGAGAGGAACATAGGTTAAGGGTGTTTGAGAAAAAGGTGCTTAGGAAAATATTTGGGGCTAAGAGGGATGAAGTTAAAGGAGAATGGAGAAAGTTACACAACACAGAACTGCACGCATTATATTCTTCACCTGACATAATTAGGAACATCAAATCCAGACATTTGAGATGGGAAGGGCATGTAGCACGTATGGGCGAATCCAGAAATGCATATAGAGTGTTAGTTGTGAGGCTGGAGGGAAAAAGACCTTTAGTGAGGCCGAGACGTAGATGGGAAGATAAGATTAAAATGGATTTGAGGGAGGTGGGATATGATAGAGAATGGATTAATCTTGCTCAGGGTAGGGACCAATGGCGGGCTTATGTGAGGGCGGCAATGAACCTCCGGTTTCCTTTAAAGCGAGTAAGTAACTATATTTTTTATTTTTAATCAGTGGATCCTACGAGTTATATTTTCACCCTAATCACATCTTATTTCGCAGCCGAGATGCTTAAAATATGCAACTTGATATATAACATTGCTCCATTATAATCGGATAAAAAGAACTACAGAACGTTAGAAAACCTCAAGTAAGAAGCGTGACTAATTCTAACGGAAGCGGAAAGGTTATTCGGCTGTTACCATAACAACGATGAGACTGTAATTTGTTGTCAGTTTATATGCTGAAGTTATTTCAGCTCATTTTCTGGCGCTTATACACTATAAAAACAAATATTGTGATATCTCGTATGCGGAAACTTTCCACAACTCTTCATGTTTCCCTTTTACACCTATCCGTTACATTAAAAATTTCATTGCCTGGGGTAGGTACAATAATGTCCACGTGTTTCTTGTGTTCATACTTTTATCTCGACAAGAAAAACACTTGTACCGTGAGCTTTTATGCTATACACGCATCGGTTTCAGTTTACGGTATCCATAAATGAATTTATATTACTTTATATCGTGCGGAACAATCCATACAGGCGGTGAACAAGCAGGCATATAGATATCGGGAACCAAGGAAAAACTTGTAGGTGCAAAATTTACATGCAAGGGTTCTTTATACTTAGAGTTCATAATCCGTGTATTATATCCAGATGGTAATAAACTAATGAGTTAGCTCTGAAAGAACAGTTCACTAGAAAATATTTCAAAATATGTAAACAAATTATTGTGAAAATTTATTACACACAAGAGTTAATGCAAACAATACGATCACTTTACAAACACTTCTAATAAAATGCTGTTATATCTCGTGACGAGAATATTGTACGAAATGGAAATATAAAAATTGGAAATTTATCTCTTGAAATACCTGGGAGCAACAGTAACAAATATAAATGATACTCGGGAGGAAATTAAACACAGAATAAATATGATACTGGCGTAAAATACAAACCACTTTACTATGTACAGGAGGGAAGAAAAGTAGTTCATCCATTTACGTAAACTAGGAAATATCACAATTTTGAGTTTGATAATTTTCATTAGGTTTTTGTTTAATCAAAATACAGTACAGTATTACCACTTAGTGTTTTACTCACGAACTGAACTATCCATTCGGACGTATTAATTATGCAATGTATATTGTACTGTTACAGCACATTAGCGTACAATATAGAGAATGAAGTTAAATTTAAAAATAATCATAATATGGATATTTAAACACATTTTAGAAAATGGTGGCCGTTCATTTCGATACAGGCTTCAGTTCTTTTGTGCATATTATCACACTATAGACTATTGTACCTAATTCCAATTACCAGTTTCGTCCTTCGTGCGAGTAACTCATGTTGAAATAATTCTGTACCTACTCTATAAAAGAGTACCTTACGTACTGTAAAATCAATCTTCACTTCTGCCCGACCGAAAAGATAAAATTACTCAGAAATGCTATCTACTGTCCGTTCAAGTTGTTTTGTCGCAAGGTCGTAGAAAGGGGGGGGTGAATCACGTGACAGTTAATTACTTAACGAGGCCCTTTTATTTAAGTTATTTTAAACACTTTTATAATATTACGTAGACGTCCAATTCCTAACAGAAATCAATGTTTTCAGAAAAGAGCTATGACAGCCCAGCTACTATACTTTACAGAGGGGGAACAGAAGCAGGTGGGGGAAACCGGGATGCGACGTAGGCAAACGGATGACAGTACCTGTGCGAAAATATGATTAAATATTGAAAGCTCTTTCGTCACTGGAAAACGCGAACATATTTCTGAAACGTACTATATTCCTAACTCAGTACTGCTTACGCGCCCTCGGCTCTGTGTCGTGAACGGTTGGAAGTTTACTAGTAGAAGGGGTGGGAGTGAAGTACATTAAAAAACTCAGGTACAATAAAAATTTAAGTAAAAATAAAATGATGTCCCTGTATATTTGAATAATATTACACCTTCATATATTTCACGGCTTCAGTCATTTCCACATTTCTGGACTGCAGCAGTATGCTTGTTAAGAAAATTTAATTGTTTAAAGCATATTGCAATACACATACATTAATCGATAAAAATTAGCATATTATGTATACTTGACTCAGGTTTTGAAGAAGAGGGTTTATCTTCATTGCTATGTTTCCGATATAAAGAGAGGTATTTCGTGTATTTTTTCTTAGCACAGTGTTCTGAAATAGTATTCATTTTATATATTATATGTCCATATTACGTAATTTTCAGTAAAATGTTGCTCCATTTGTTAGTATGATTACAAATATTTTTTTAAGTATTGCAATCGACTTCGTACGATTAAGGATTCAACTACTGTTATGTTGAAACCGCTCATTAAACTGCACACCTCCACTGAGGACGTTAGTACGTAATGAAATTGTTTCTCTACTGTGCATATTATTGTAATGTATTTTTTTATTTTATTGGGTTATTTTACGACGCTGTATCAACACCTAGGTTATTTAGCGTCTGAATGATATGAAGGTGATAATGCCGGCGAAATGGGTCCGGGGTCCAGAACCGAAAGTTACCCAGCATTTGCTCGTATTGGGTTGAGGTAAAACCCCGGAAACAACCTCAACCAGGTAACTTGCCCCGACCGGGATTCGAACCCGTCGTTGCAGATATACTGTCAGTTGTTTTTATGAACACTAGTCCAATAGATCTACAGGGTGTTAAAAATAACATTTACAACTTTTCAGGGATGATAGAGTAGGTAAAAACAAACCTCTGTTTTAAGTGACAAAACTTTAGCAGATGCGACGTTTTGCCGCTAGATGGCCTAAAGGATAGATGACTTGACTTCTGTCACAACACACATGGTTAGTTCTGTTTATGCACGACCATCTTGTAGGGCCTTGTCTGTTGCCTAACAGTCTCCGTGGTGGTAATTATTTTGTTTTTCTACGCGACGTCCTACCAGAACTTTTAGAAAATATCCCATTGAACATCAGAGAACGAATATGGTTTCAGCATGACGGTGCCCCTGCACACTTTGATCGTCGTGTCAGGAACCACCTAAATGCTACATTCCCCGATCGTTGGATTGGCAGAGGTGGACCGGTACCGTGGCCACCTCGATCACCGGACCTACCCCTACTGGATTTATTTTTGTGGAGAGAGTGAAACGTTTTGTGTATGAGACACAGATCGATACGGCAGAAGACTTAGTTGCTCGCGTTGTTGAAGCTGCACATGTTATTAGAGACAATGTTGGTCTTTTTGAGCGTTGCAGACACTCCATAGTACGAAGATACCAGTTGTGCAATGCCATCAATGGACGGCAGTTTGAACACCACCTCTAAAGCGACAATTGTCTTGTTCTTTATGGATTATACTATCACTAACGTACACAATAAACGGCGCATCTGCCAAAGTTTTGTCACTTACAAAATATATTTGTTTTTACTTCCTCTATTATCCCTGAAACGTTGTAAACGTTATTTTTAACACCCTGCATATGTCTGCTGCACTTAACCTGAAAACAGCAACTTGGTACGAACTTCCTAAGACTGATGACTTAAAATCATATAGGCCTATATACAGGGTGTTTCAAAAATAGAGGGCACAATTTCAGGTATGTATTCCCCATATGTAGACAATACAAAAAGTTCATTACAACATGTGCCCGGAAACCCTTGGTTTTCGAGTTATGGCCTTCAAAACAGTGATATTCTTCTCGGAGGTAGGTGCCATGACAGAAGATATTAACAGAGGACACTCGAACAGTTAATTCCGAGGCGAAGGGTTCATTGAGTGTTGTGTGGCACTGTACTGTGCGACATTTACTCAAATCAGGAGCTGGCAGAGATACACTTCATGTACGGTAAGGCGAACGGCAGTGCTGCGCTGGCTCGTCGTTTGTACCGGGAGAGGTAGCCTGATCGATGGATAGCGAGAAGTGGCCCAATTGCTTGGCCTCCACGCTCACCCGATTTCAGCCCTATTGATTTCTACTTGTGGGGCCATTTAAAATCATTGGTGTATTCGTCTCTGGTGCCCGACATGGGCTCCCTTCGGAATCGAGTTGTGGCAGGTTGTGAGGAAATACGCAATACTCCTGGAATTTGGGATCGTGTTCACAGGGCCATGAGACATCGATGTGAGGCCTGTATTCAATCAGGAGGTGGACATTTTTAACTTCTGTTGTAAAGACAACTACCTGCGGGAAGAAAAACGTTTCGGTGAATATTACTGTTTTGAAGGCCATTACTCGGAAACCAAGAATTTCCGGACACCTGTTGTAATGAACTTTTCGTACTGTCTACATATGGGGAATACATACCTGAAATTATGCCCTCTATTTTTGAAACACCCTGTATATATGTGTCTGTGTGTGTGTGTGTGTGTGTAATTTTCCGCCCAAATTACGCAAATTTATGAAAAATTGGCATTACAATTAAATTTTTTTACCCCTTCAGAGAAAATAAAAAATTAATGTGGATACGATATTTGAGTACAGTCATATCTGATATATGATATATTATTTTAAAGATGGAAAACCAAATTATATAATTATAGGAAAAATAAAATATAAATCAAAATTGTCACCCGAAAACCAAATCTCCTTCACCATTAAGTACACTGTGGTCAGATAGTCCTTTTCATACAGCTTAATAAGTCCTTTTTAAAAGACTGATTAATTGAATCTCTGTAGCTGCTTCAATTAAGATAGTACTGCAGTGAGATCGTCCATTTGACCACTGCGACGTGATTCAGTGAAGCACATTAATTGTTTGACGTCTGAATGGAAGGGCGTGTGTTCAAGTTCCGTTCTAAAGTGCCTTGCCGTGTAATTTAATTGAATAACTTTGCTGCATGATGTACTGGTACGCCTAAGATCTCTCACAGCTTCAGGAAAGTCTCCGAACTATAGACTGCAAGGACGGAATTGACCAATAGAATGCACTAGTAATCTCTTTTGTTATTTCAAAATTGTCGGAAATACAAATTTTTGTATCAACAATTCAAATTCAAATTTATTCATAATTTACATTTGAAATGGTACATATGAATAGATACCCGAAATGAGCATATCCTCGTGCTCGGGTACAGTCCAGTTGTCTACATAAATTTTACAGAGATCAATAATAATGTTTATGATAGAAATAATAGTAACAATAACAATAATAACAATAATAATAATAATAATAATAATAATAATAATAATAATAATAATAGAATAAGAGTGACGGAGATAATACAAAGATAATAATAAAAAGTAATTAAGCAATAATAATAATAATACTAATAATAATAAATATTAACAATAAAACAATAACTAAGTCTGATAAAATAAAATATAAAACAACTTAGCGAGAGTTAACACAACTTATATAAGCATATAATAACCAGAAAAAAAAATAACGAACTCGAAAATCAACAAAAATGTTCATTATATCGCAGACGACAGCAACCGCCGTATTGACATTGTGTTATGCATTAATGGTAGTAGGAGGGAGCCGAAGGTCTACGTAACTGCCGTTCTCTTCGAATCTTCTCATACAATCATGGGAAGTTAATGCTGAAGAACACAGTGTATACGGGTCAAACTGTTCATTATTACCAGGATACATACAAATAATACTGAAATATATTAATCACGTTGCGGTTATAGATCTCCCCTTTGGTGCAAGAGGTATCATATCAAAATATTTTATGAATGGCGGGGAAAATATAAATTTTAAAAACTCTCCAGCGACAGAGATAGTGACAAGTACAATCAAGTGTATTTGTGGTGATGCTAAGAAATCATTTATGCGGAAATGTACACTGTTATTAATTAAGATGATTATCTATCTATATTTATTACAATGTTTTATGTTATAGGTTACACGCAACAGATAAATACAATAAATATTAGTAACAAATAATGCTAGTAACACTTAAAATAATAATAAAATTCAACAAATATTATAGAACATTTTCACTTTATTTTTAAACTTAAGAATGTGTAAATTGCTTAGGTCTAGATTAATAATTGAATCATTCATTTTAGAAAGGGATTTATTGTTTTTTTTATGAAGTCATTTATAAACACTATTGTATTCGTCATACTTGAATACATCTTTCTACTAAGAAAAGGCATTACTCCGTGGATTTGTTAAGAAATACAGAAGCTGCACAATTTTCACAGCACATTTGAAAAGGCCCCAATCCTGGAACTATCCATTTTTATGGAAGTCTGATTGCTGTTGTAATTTCGGAATAAAGCCTTTTCTAAATTGATTGATTCAATTATATTTTAGCCGCCGGCGTAGCTCAGTCGGCTTGTCTGCCGATCCGGATTTGCGATCGGGCGTATGTTCGATTCCCGCTTGGGCTGATTACCTGGTTGTGATTCTTCCTAAGTTTTCCCCAACCGTAAGATGAATGTCAGGTAATCTATGATGAATCTTCGGCCTCATCTTGTCAAATACTATCTCCCTATTACCAATCGCATCGACGCGAAATATACATTTATTACAATTAAGAAAATAATGAAACCACAAAAATACATATTAAATGTAATAGAAGCAAAGATACATTTAAAAACTATAATATAGCCCTTTATCAAACAAGGATGAACATATCAAATATTTAAACAAAATATAACAGAAATATAAATTAAAGAATTTACCCCCGTATGAGCAAACGCTCGTGGTCGGAAATTCAAAACCGCACTGTGGATAAACAGAAAGAAGAAGATGATAAAATAAACAATTAATGTGAGCAATAAAATAGCACAGATTACAAAAACAAGACCCTATATGAACAATTGCAATTGAAAGCGTTTATAACCAATATTCACAAGTACAGGGACATCATTTTATTTTTACTAACATTTTTAATATTAACCTGTCTGTACCTTTAGAGAACTGGAAACACCGCTTGCTCCCCCCTCCAAGACTGGAGTTCGATGATACTGGCGTAAAACACAAATCACTCTACTAGGTATAGAAAGGAAGAAAAGTAGTTCATCCATTTACGTAAACTAGGAAATATCGCGATTTTGAGTTTGATTATTTTCATTAGGTTTTTCTTTAATCAAAGTACAGTACTGTATTAAGAATAAGTGTTTTTATGCACGAAGTGAGTTATCCATGCGAACGTATTCATTATGCAGTGTATATTATACTGTCTACAGCACATTAGCGTACAATATAGAGAAAGAAGTTAAATTTAAAAATAATCATAATATGAATATTTAAACACAATTTTGAAAATGGTGGCCGTTCATTTCGATACAGGCTTCAGTTCTTTTGTGCATATTATCGCACTATAGACTATTGCATCTAATTCCAATTGCCAGTTTCGTCCTTCGTACTAGTAACTCATGTTGAAATAATTCTGTACCTACTCTACGTACTGTAAATTCAATCTTCACTTCCGCCCGACCCGAAAATATAAAATTACTCAGACATGCTATCTAATGTCCGTCCAAGTGGTTATGCCGCAGGATTGTACAAAGGGAGGAAATCACGTGACAGTTAATTACTTAACGAGGCCCTTTTATTTAAGTTAAATTAAACAGCTGTATAATATTACGTAAACTTCCAATTCCTAAGAGAAATCAATGTTTTCAGAAAAGAGCTAAGACAGCCCAGCTATTACAGAGGGGCGAGCAGAAGCAGGTGGGGGAAATCGGGATGCGACGTAGGCAAACGGACAGTACCTGTGCGAAAATATGATTCAATATTGAAAGCTCTTTCGTCACTGGAAAACGCGAACATATTTCTGGAACGTACTACACTCAGTAACTCAGTACTGCTTACTATCTGCGGTCTTGGTTCTGTGTGGAGTTGGAACTTCCTTAGTAGAAGGGGTGGGAGTGAAGTACATTCAAAAACTTAGGTACAATAAAAATTGAAGTAAAAATAAAATGATGTCCCTGTATATAAGACTAATATTAATCAATTAATTATCTAACCCTATGTTAAGTTTCCTTAATTTTCAGTTTAAATTTAATCCTACTTATGTTAGCTAAAACAGGGTACTGAGAAATTAATTTTTTGTATAGTTTTAAGCCATTTTTGAAGCCATGTTTCATACTAGCAGCCGTTGAACTTTCGGATTCTATAAAATGAAATAATTGTAACTTTTTTACAAAACGAGAATGTAACTTTTATTACAAAGCAACAATAATAATCACTTTCTACAATTAATGCTACTCCCGTCAACAATGGGATTTGCACTCCACACAGCAACACAGTATTCGATATTGCACTCCACAGACGACAATGGCAATTTACTTGGATTATTGAGAACGACAATGAACTGTTAATCTTAACTAATGTTCACAAAGCACTATTTACAAAACAGAACTGTCAGTTGAGAACTCACAGTTCGTTTGCCTTGGCTAGCTCTTCTAGCTCAGTCACTCAAGTTCACAGTATCTCGAGTCCCAGACCTTCAGAGACAGTACACTGAACTTCGAACTCAGGTCCCCCAACTGCGGTCCACTGCACTCAAATTCAGGACTTCCGGCTCCCACAGTTAAGGACACAACTCAAGTCGAACTCCGGTCTCGAAGCTGGCTTCTCTGCTACACAAGACTGGCTGGCTTGCTGTCCAACGATACAACAACACTGCTCAAGTTCACTCGCGTGTTGTATTTATAACTAAACCATAAGGCTAATTCACACGGGGATAGTTTACAGGAGTCAAGTGCTTGGAGCAAGTCGACTTTCCTTTAACTTTCCCCGTGTGATATGGTCGAGACAGTCAAGTTGTGACTTGGCGGTCAAGCAGAATTTGAGTTGACGACTCGTCAACTTTTGTGTCCACTTTCCCGTCACGTGACCAACTTGACTCCACCACTTTCCGCGTGTGAATGCGAACTTGTAGTAACTTGGCAAGTAGAAAGTTTGTAGTTTTAGGCCTATTGTCGAAGTAAATTAATAATTATTAATAATGAGAGACCCTAAGTGGAATTCCAACGATATCATAAAGTTTTTGGAAGTGTATGAGAAGTATGAACTTGTATGGAATATACATGACAAAGAATACCTCAATAAAAACAAGCGGGAATTATTATTCCAGAAACTAGCCAGTGAACTCATGGAACAAGATTTCGAAAACATAGACATAGAAGTGGTTCGAAAAAGTTAAAAACCCTTAAAACAGGACTCATTCTGAGATGTTTCCTGTATTCTGCAGGACCTTCTTCAGCTAATTCTTTCAACAAGGTATTAGATGCACCGTGCATAATTCTTGTACGAATCAATTTCTTAACCCATGTTCTCTTTTCCTTTTTTTCATACAATAACAAGGCGCCAATTAGCTGCACACATGTTTGAATATGTGCTGGTGGCATCTTCAGTTTCACCAAACTAAAAATGCCAGTTCACTATTGATTTTTATTAACTATAACAGAATACAAGAATTCAAACACCACTACGAATACAACATTCAGCGCGCTTTTTTTTCTTTCAAGCATGGTTTCAAGTTTAGTGTCTCCGTGTGATCACCAGACATCGGATTCTAGGGCAAATGCCTATTTTGTTTCTTTAGGAGAAAAGTAAACATAATTATTAATATTTGTGTTTCATGGAAATTGAAAGGTATTCAAAGAGTTTTATAGTGCCCTAAAATGCCCTAAAACGGTTATTAGAGCCTAATTTGTTAATATTCGCCTAAAAATGCCTAACTCACTGTAAAGTTTTGCATTTTACTCTTACTTTTTATAATTTATACATGCATTCACTGCGAAATTTAAGACATTTAAAAAGTGGAAAGTTTGCTTCACACCGGTCATGAAACTATTGATAAAGGAAACAAAATGTTTTGAATCTCACGACACTCGCAATAGATTTCACCGAATTTAACATGTTTGGAGGCATAAATGCCGACAAAGAACCAACCTTAGTTTTGAAGCAGGCAACAATCACAACATGTGCTGCTACCGATTCAGAGATATAATAAGTGGGACAACGTATTAAATAAGAATGTAGGATTTTCATTGTTGGAAAAAGTATCAAGAGTGATATCGGGGGAAAGTGTAAATGTTCCAGTAAGTATTAATGTTTCTATTGTACCTAATTTAAAATTTGCGCCTCTCACATCAGTTTCGGTTGAAAGAAGTTTTTCTGCTTTGAAAATGATTCTCAGTGACAAAAGACAAAGGTTAACTGTGGAGAATTTAGAAAAAATTCTGGTGGTGTACTGTGCAGATAATTATAATAAAGTCTGAGCATGGAACTGAATTTCAATAACTTAAAATGAGTAATCTTGATATCAATAATCATTATTTCATTAGTTTCAATATATTAAATTTGTGCAGCTCTGTTTATAAATATGATATAGTATTCTTTTTTAATGTTTAAACATACTTTTTTGTGCGTATTTTAGTGTATAACTAAAAATTTCAGTGAAAGAAATAAGTATGATACCTCGATGTGCCTAAAATGCCTATTTTCATTAAAATAGAGCCTAATTTTACAAATTTTGAGCTTATTTTAGGCGCCTAAAACTGCAATTTTTAGTGCCTAAAAATCCGATGTCTAGTGATCACAAATATAGAATCAAGTTTAGAGGCTTCAAGCACTTGACTCCTGCAAACTATCCCCGTGTGACTCGGGTTATAGTTTCTCGAGAGTTCGCGGTCAGTCGACAGATGCCTAGAAGATAACGCCTATCCAGACTTCCCTGGATTTCTCTCCTCAGTCACCAGCTGCTTACTTTCCCCTCACCCCCTTACGTCTCTTACGTCTATCCCCTCCAGTCCCGAGTGGCCGCAACCTTCTTCACCGCGTTTTCTCGTGCGCCCCCGAACTCTGTGGGACGCGATCGACTCCCGACTGTCACAATATGTTTCTTCTTGTATTATAAATTATACCAATATGTTCAACTTCTTAGTTGATATAACGTCGTTAAATAACCAAATAAAAATTAGATTTTATATTAAATATCACTATAATCCATTTATTAATTAGCCTATTAAATACCTCCAAGTACCTATTTGTGACGGGTAAGAAATAAAGTCATAGTCTTTGCTCCACATTGTGTCTACTAAATTAAGAATTTTTTCTGTAATATATCATTTTTGTATAAATAATTACTCTGCTTCCATAAACATGTAACATTTGGAGACCTGGAACTGATTCTGAAATATGGCTCATGGTTTCAACGTTAATGTAAAAAAAAAAATCATACTTTCAGACTTGATAGAGGAAATTTTGAGTTTCTGTCATTCATTTTGTGTGACAGTTAATAAAAGTTTATATTTCCTCGTTGTTGAAATGAACTGCTGGTGTGTAAAATATATCCTGGGATGTAATGGACAACAGAACAGCATGGGCACAGTTACACGACATTCATCTACCTTTCCCTTTATAATCATGAGCTGTGAGTTTGCACTTTTTTATTATCTTATTTTACGAAATATGTAGAAAATAAAAGGTGAAAAGGAACTCATTACATAAATTCACATGAGTTATATAACAGGTGATTGCCACCATATTTTGTCAAATAATGTGTTGATACGACCAATAACCAATCGAGATTTTTGAGAAACTGAATATAACATACAGCAATACTACTGTATACGTACTCTTTCACCTTACTGACTTGCAGCGGGGTGGATGTATTCCTACCTGAGGTATAGGTGCAGCCATACAGGAATATGTCAGAAAGCGCATGCGTACCGTATTTTCACCCAACCCCCACTCTTGTCGCAACCCTACCCAAAAGTGCATACCAATGCAAAATGTTATCATTTATCTATTAGGTCTACAAGATCTGGTACTAATACCTCAATTGAGTCACCATCGACTACCACTTATCTCCCTACTTCACCTTTCCCGGCTGAGATAGTAAGTAATGTTTTAAATAATAATAGATTAAATGGCGATCTTACTCGTGTTAATTGTATAAGCATGTGCGGATTACAGCTGTTTCGGTGCTTCTTCACACCATCCTCAGAGCCTACTAGATCTCGACGTCATCTCGAACTTCGCTGTCTGTTGTGTGGGTGCGTTCGATTGTTGAAAAGTGTTGAAATGTGGTGTCAAATAGTGTGTGTTCTGAAATTGATCTTTGTGTTGAGAATTTGATCAGGGTGTGTTTGTGTTTAGTGTTTGACACCACATTTCAACACTTTTCAGCAATCGGACGCACCCACACAACAGGCAGCGAAGTTCGAGATGACGCCAAGATCTAGTAGGCTCTGAGGATGGTGTGAAGAAGCACCGAAACAGCTGTAAGCCGCACATGGTTACATAATTAACACGAGTAAGATCGCCATTTAATCAATTATTATTTATATTCAAGTGTTAAAAGTAGTGTACGAACAATTCAAAATGGAGTAATGTTATGTTAAGATACGAGTGGACAGTAAGGTAACCAATGCTCAGTGACGGATTGTGTACGGCAACCTCATCATCGATCATTCTACAATTTCCATAAGGCATGAAAACTAGAAGTATTCAGGAAGGACAACATAGCGCCAGATAAGTTACAAACCTATAACTAAACCTGCCACAAATTTAAATGTAAATGTAAGAGTGTATTTTAGGCTAATCGTATGAATATTCTACAAGAATAATTATCATCATAAAGATTAATTTTTGGTCCTACAAAATATATCTGTTATGGTAACAATGATTATTAGAGGAGAAAATTCGCTTCGGCACCGGGGATCGAACCCCCGTCCTTGGTTCTACGTACAGACCGATTATTTAGTCCTGACAGCTCGGCGACGCGAAAGAGGGGAAGTAATAGGAGTAGTGGGGAGAGCTCCGGAGTAGAGATAAGGGTAAGCAGTAGGTAAAGGGATTCAGTACAGCCTAACTGTACTAGAAACATACCGCTCTATCGCACGCATGACATCCGATCGCTCCGAAGGCAAGTGAGTGACTAACCCAAACACTCCTTGGCGCAACCAAATGGACTCGCCTGACCCAGGCGCACATCGCCGGCGACTGTCAGGAATAAATAATCGTACTGTACCAAATTCTCTAACCACTAAGCTACACCAAAGTTCAATCCACAGCACCGGACTTTCTGTTTTTATGTACAACATTTAATAAGATATTGTTATATATTTAATAACTATTAAATACTTTAAATCCTGAATACAGCAGCTCTGAAGGATAATCAAGAGATTTATTAAGACATAGTTTTATTATTATTTTCTGTAGCAGTATTATTGGCATGAGGGAGGTACTATAAGCACTACCCCACCCTTTAAAACCATTTTGTAATAGTCCTATAAAATGTACTAATGTGAGGTAAATCAGTCGTAAAGTATGGACAGTATGGAATTTCGTAGAATAACAAAATAGTGACTAAATTTTGTTTATCTATTGCACAGAAAAAGAACATGTTTATCCCAATGCAAGTGTTAGTCGATATTATTCCGAGATATTTAACTTGAGGAGATTCATTTAGAATAGGACAGTTACAATTATTAGAAGAACAATTGGATGTATGAATTTTTAAATACAAGAGAGAAGCAGAAGATTTGATACCAACAGATGTTAACGAAAATGGTATATACAACCGTAGTTTTAGAATGATCTTAAGTTGGGAGGCCGGAGGGAAAAAGACCTTTGGGGAGGCCAAGACGTAGATGGGAAGATAATATTAAAATGGATTTGAGGGAGGTGGGATATGATGGTAGAGACTGGATTAATCTTGCTCAGGATAGGGACCAATGGCGGGCTTATGTGAGGGCGGCAATGAACCTGCGGGTTCCTTAAAAGCCAGAAAGTAAGTAGGTTGGAATTAAACCAATTTTAATCACATAATCAGACTAGACGAATATTTGTACACCAAAGACTCCGAGATACAGCTGGAAGTATTAACGAATCGAAAAGCATATTATTTTTTTCTTGTTTAAAATATATTTGACGATAGAGAATTTTTTTACACAATGTGGTTATTATCCGCGATTATCTCTAGAAATATATGCACCTATATATCCCTTACATTGTTGTTTAGTCAACTGTCCGAGTACAGATTTAAACCACCAATTGAGTTTATGGCTGATAGAGGCCTATACATCTATTTATCGGACAGTACATTTCACTTGGCGTTATGTGTCAGAGAAAGATCAATATTGTTTCTATGCATCTGAAGTCTGATTAGTGTAATAGGGCTGTCTGACGTCTTGTCAACCCACTTGAGGTATGTGGATATAAAGGGAATAATTGAGCCAGGGCCTGGTAGAGTTCCCGGCTGTCTGAGTCGGTAGAGCGTTGGCGCGTTCAGCTAAAGGTCCCGGGTTCGATGCGCGGTCCCTTCAAATTATTAATGTCTTCGGACAGTTGACTAAACAAAAAAATCTCTTACATCGTGTATATGTACAAGTTATTTTGTGCAAATATTGCTATTAAAAAACAAAATAAAAAAATTATCTTTAAACTAAAAGGCAGTCAAGATTTATTTTTAAGTTCACAACAGAAATGCGTTGTTAAAACATCTTATATTAATTAATTAATGGGTGAGTTTTATACAGTCAATACTTAACAATTACATACATATATACATATATCAAGCATATTATAAAAAAATATAATTAAGTATAAATAAATAAATATGGCTTATTTAACGACGCTCGCAACTGCCGAGGTTATATCAGCGTCGCCGGTGTGCCGGAATTTTGTCCGCAGGAGTTCTTTTACATGCCAATAAGTCTACTGATATGAGCCTGTCGCATTTAAGCACACTTAAATGTTATCGACCTGGACCAGGATCGAACACGCAACCTCGAGCACAGAAGGCCAGCGCTATACCGACTAGTCCACACCTGTGGAGTTAGCGCGTCTGGTCGCGAAACAAGGTGGCCCGGGTTCGATTCCCGATCGGGGCAAGTTATCTGGTTGAGATTTTTTTCGGGGTTTTCCCTCAACCCAATATGAGCAAATGCTGAGTAACTTTCGGTGTTGGACCCCGGACTCATTTCACCGGCATTATCACCTTCATCTCATTCAAACGGTAAATGACGTAAGATGTTGATAAAGCGTCGTAAAATAACCTACTAAAATAAAAAATATACCGACTACGCTACCCAGGCCGACTAATTAAGTATGGTTAGTTTTCTATGTTTTAATATGCCGGGTCTTACAAACTGATAAAGAGTGTACGCAGAACTTAATTAAAAGCTAATATAATTTGTTGTTTCTTGTTAGCTCTATTACTAATAGGCCTATATGTATCTCTGACTACAAGTAAATAATATAATGTTTAATGAAGTATTGTAATTTGTTTTGCACTTATTTATACGTATATATAAGTAAAATTACAGTCAATATCTGTAATTATATTTGTCAAAGTTCCATTTAATTTGCTTGTTGCACATGAGAATAAAATTTCAAGATAGGTAGTACAAGAAGAGATGGCTTACGAGAAGAAGAGGATAACAGCATGTTTTAACGGCTGTAAATGGCTATGACGCGCAGTTTGATCAGTAAGTACCGCGTTAAACTGGTTGTTCTTTACAGACCATTTGCCTGCTTAGTGGAACTGACATTGTTCTGCTGAAAAGAAGCATCTCTTTTTTTTTCCTGCTCCTAAATATCTTATTTTTAGCGTCATACTCGCTTTATTTTGCCGCGTACTGGGAAAATAGGGTGGGAGTGCTATTCAATGCCACAAAATTCCTCCCGACACAATTGACAATAGCCTACCTTGTCTGCGGATCGAAAGGACGCGAATTCGATTATAGGCAGTACCTAAACGTGCTGAGTGTACGCAGCTTTAATTTTATGGAAGTCACGGTCATGGGTTTCAATCTCGCCCAAGACTTGCATGAATATCCGTTGTCTCTATAATATTCTGGGTTGTTTATTCTGTCTTTATTTAACGACGCTCGCAACTGCCGGGATTATATCAACGGTGCGTCGGAATTTTGTCCCACAGGAGTTCCTTTACATACAAGTAAATCTACTGACGTGAGCCTGTCGCATTTAAGCACATTTAAATGCCATCGACCTGAGCCGGGATCGAACCCGCAATCTCGAGTACAGAAAGCCAGCGCTATACCAACTATGCTACACACGCCGACAGAAGAAGATAAAATACTGAAATGCTGAAAGATGAAATCGTCTTCGAGATCTTGTCTAAGTTGAGGCACCAACCATTGCTCCAACATGTCCAGATATGAATGTCCAGTCACAGTAGCCTCAATGAAGAAGAAAGGTCCGTACAGTTTTCGTTGTGACAACGCGCAGAAAACATTCACCTTTGGTGAATCACGCTCATGTTCAATGATTCTGTGAGGTTTCTGTGTACCCCAAACAAGACAGTTGTGCTTGTCAATTTTCCCACTCGTTTGGAATTTCGCTTCGTCACTGAAAATTAAGCGGCTGAATAAGTCATCGTCGTCTGCTGCCTGTTGTTGTAGCTGGCAAGAAAACTCGTGGCGCTCGTAACAAGATGGGGCTCCGCCACATTTCCACAATTCAGTTCGTGCTTACCTGAATACTGGGATGTCTGATCGTTGGATAGGACGTGCTGGAGTAAGGAACAGATGTTTCATGACATGGCCACCAAGGTCACCCGATATGACTGCATGTGACTTTTTTCTATGGGGTAACTAAAGGACCGTGTGTTTGTACCGCCTTTGCCACGTGATTTAGAGGAAGCTGCCGCCACGGTCACAGAGGATATGTTGAAAAGGGTATGGGAAGAGTTTGATTATCGTTTGGACATCTACCGAGTCACTCGTGGTACACACATTCAATCTCTGTAAGGTGTAGAACGAACGTTGAGAGATTGACTTTAAACTAACGTGTGTTTGAAAGTGCTATCATTAGTAGTTTTTGTGTAAAAAAATATTGAAAGTGTTACCGGACTTTTGATATGCACTGTATGATAAACGACATTAAGATGTATGAATCATATAAGAAGGCAAAGAGGAAGGTATAAAATAGGAAAGACTGGAGAATGCTGGGTTTGCAGTGAAAGACCTGCCTTTGGGAAGGAAACTACGAGTAAATGAATATGAAGTATATCGTCTGATTGAGGTTCTGGCTCATATGTACATCTATTATCAGGCAGTACATCTCTCTTGACAATATGTATCAGACGAAAAACAGTTCCTTGTATCATCTTAGCCTGATTAACTTAATGTTACCAGTCAGTATGTATGCAATGGAGGGGAAAGGAATTGGCCACCCTACCCCATTATCTCCTGGCTTAGTTCCCTCACGAGTGATGTCTTATTGGCGTCGCTTGTTAAATTCTAATCTGTCTTCGTACAGTTAATTACTTTACTTACTGGCTTTTAAGGAATCCGGAGGTTCATTGCCGCCCTCACATAAGCCCGCCATTGGTCCCTATCCTGAGAAAGACCTATCCAGTCTCTATCATCATATCCCACCTCCCTCAAATCCATTTTAATATTATCTTCCCATCTACGTCTCGGCCTCCCTAACGGTCTTTATCCCTCCGGCCTCCCAACTAACACTCTATTGCATTTCTGGATTCGCCCATACGTGCTACACGCCCTGCCCATCTCAAACGTCTGGATTTAATGTTCCTAATTATGTTAGGTGAAGAATACAATGCGTGCAGTTCTGTGTTGTGTAACTTTCTCCATTCTCCTGTAACTTCATCCCGCTTAGCCCCAAATATTTTCCTAAGCACCTTATTCTCAAACACCCTTAACCTGTGTTCCTCTCTCAGAGTGAGAGTCCAAGTTTCACAGCCATATAGAAGAACCGGTAATATAACTGTTTTATAAATTCTAACTTTCAGATTTTTCGACAACAGAATGGATGATAAAAGCTTCTCAACCGAATAATAACAGGCATTTCCCATATTTATTCTGCGTTTAATTTCCTCCCGAGTGTCATTTATATTTGTTACTGTTGCTCCAAGATATTTGAACTTCTCCACCTCTTCAAAAGATAAATTTCCAAATTTTATATTTCCATTTCGTACAATATTCTCGTCACGAGACATAATCATATACTTAGTCTTTTCGGGATTTACTTCCAAACCTATCTCTTTACTTGCTTCCTGTAAAATTCCCGTGTTTTCCCTAATCGTTTGTGGATTTTCTCCTAACATATTCACGTCATCCATACAGACAAGCAGCTGATGTAACCCGTTCAATTCCAAACCCTCTCTGTCATCCTGGACGTTCCTAATGGCATACTCTAGAGCAAAGTTAAAAAGTAAAAGTGATAGTGCATCTCCTTGCTTTAGCCCACAATATGTATCACACGAAAAACAAATCTTTGTATCATCTTAGCCTGATTAACTTAATGTTACTACTCAGTATGTATGCAATGGAGGGAAAAGGAACTGGTCACCCTACCCCATTGTCTCCTGGCTTAGTTGCCTCACGAGTGATGTCTTATTGGCGTCGCTTATTAGATTCTAATCTGTCTTCGGACAGTATATTACAAAAAAAAATAAAAATAAAAAACGAAACACAAAGTATAAGAACAAAGTTTTATAATGAGGTATCTAAAAGTTTCTTGAGATTTTTATGGAAATACACGTTGTCGGAGCATGTCGTCTTTGCGCCAATGGGTAGAGAGATTTGTCCTGAACTTTTGGACTGATCTTTCTCTTATCCAATATCTACCAATTAACTTATCCAAGAATGCTGTATAAAAATCATAACTTTCGGTAAATACCAGTACTGTTCAAAAAGCTCCGAAATATTTCAATTATACACGACGCTCTTTAGCAGATGGTGCTGCTATTTGGCATATTTTCTCTTTATACTTATTTTTCCGCGCCATCCTGCTTCGTTTAATCTTCGCCTTACATGTGGGATATTCCATATGAAATCGATAAAAAAAAAACCTCGCATTTTTTTATATTCCAATTTTATCCCTACTTATACAAGGTGCTGAGGGGAGTGCATTGTCAAAAATATACTAAGTATCGAAAGTCAAACGGTTTTCGTATTATTGAGCGACAAATTTAGCGTATTTTATAAAAACAAGCCTCTTTCAGTGCTCAGAACTCTGGAACCATTTACTGCAGAACATTGAACGAGAGCATATTTTGAAGCTGACATTTGGTAGGTTATATTAAGAAGTAATTCTTATTTTTATTGTACACATACAGACACATAATCTGATTTTACTTACTTTTAGGCTTCTTAGCCATTTGTAACAATGCAAAAAATTATTGAGAAAAAACCTTGCATTATTAAGAGGGATTCGGCATTGTTTGCTTAGTGGTACGGCAATAAGTTTCGAGGTTATTAAATAGATTATTTTCACAGGCCTAGACTTGAACGGCGCAGTACCGCACGCACTAGCCGAGAGCTGAAGATAAGCGAGCGTTGGGCGTCATTTTACTCCTCTGTTTATGAAAACCTGTGATAAAGCTAGCACAGCCATGACTGCTAGACGACACATCACGTGTTTATGTCTACTGGCCTTGCTTCCCTCGGCTATCTCCCGCCTCACAGTCAGCTGGTTAGTTCACGCGCGTACTATTTATTTTCTTTATTTGATATTTTCAATACTTTCTTATCAACGAACCACCAGTAAAAAAATATGTGTTTATTTGTACTTTCAATGCGGAATCTAACTATATATTTTCAAAATATTTTTTCGTGGTCAAAGGCGTCTGAATGAAGAAAAATCTAAATTTCTCCATTTCCATAAAAAGTAAGAAAATCTGTTTATATGTCAATATAAACATTAATTTCTCAGCATCAAAAGAAACCATGATTTTGATCATTGGGAGAAAGGGTTGCGGAGCTACAACAGTTTAAAGCTGCTAATTTTATGAAAATACGATAAATTTAAATATTTTTAATTTAAACACTATGAAGTTCTGATGCCTCAAACTTTGCACAAAGCATTGTATCACAGTTCTCTAAGTACAAAAAAAGTTTCATTGTATTTAGAAATTGTAAGGTCAATTTTCTCTATATTTCGGTCGATTTTAGATGGAATAGCTCATGTGTTTCTTTACGATTGTGAGGAGTATTTGTTGATGTTTTCGAGATTGCGGACTGTCGTGAAAACAGTGTATGATACTGCATACGCCGTTTCAATGATTTTAAGCGATTCGAGGATGTTCGACAGCTGGATGACTCGCCTTCAGGTCAGCTTTCAACGACATTCGTACAGCAAAACGTTGTGAAATCGTGAGTTATAATCTTCGTTTGACAGTTCAAGAAACGGCAGGAGACTGGAACATGTCGATAACATCATGTCATGACTCATGACAACCATAAAATCATAAATGCATCAGACAGATGCAAAATTCGTCCCAGGATTTCTGACATAGAATCCGAAAGACAATCTGTCAGGAACTTGTGCATCACGCTAACGAGGATGAAAATTTTATGAAAGGAATTCCTATAATAATCAGCGATGAAACGTGTGTTTATGGATGTGATATGGAAACCAAAATTAAGTCCTTACAATAAGTTATAAAAGATGTTCCGAGGTCGAAAGAGGCGCGGCAGATTAAGCCGAAAGTGAAAGCAGTGTTGCCAAATTGTATGGAATTTCACAAAATATATGGAATTTCTATTGTTGCTTCGAATGACTGGCTCTGTGGATTTCGTATGGAATTCTCAGAGCTACGCCCATAATTTTTTTTATTTAATTAAGAATTAAATTTAGAAATATCGGTAGACAAGGAAATACTGGACACCGCTAATGGACTCTGACAGCTGCCTGGCAATGAATTTGAGGGGAATGGTGTCGCCTTGGAGAACAATTGTTTTAATACTGTGGGTCATGTTCAGAGGGTGGGTCAGAAAGTAACAATAAGCCGATCCATTTGTCTCGTTTTTCCTGTCTCTCTAATCTGCTTCATGTACCTACGACCCACCATAAATATATTTTCTGTTAACTAATATTAAATTGCTTAATATAAACTTATTTAAAGAAATCATACTGAATATGAATGAATAGATCAATTTATGTGCATAATACAGTACATGCATACGTTTAAACACTATTCCCGGCGTGACTCCTCCTCTTTGCTTACGTCTTAGAAAGTGAAGGCTCTATAAAGTCTAGGTAGGTAGTATCGTTCGCCATTTTTGTTCTTTCGTTGCCGAGCTACCATACGAGGAATCTATTTGCCACACCGTTAAACATTCTCATATCGTAGTTCCTATGATAATAAATCAAACGCACTGTAATTCAGAAAATAATTGAGCGGCAAATAACGTCTTCGTTGCTTTCTGCGAACGTCAACGAAAGAGCCAAAATGGCGGGCGATTATATTAAGTATTTATCGAGCCTTAAGAAATGAATAACGTCTTCCTCAGCGAATCACAAGACGCACACGTTTAAATATAGCCGACCTACAACGCGATTGGCTGCCGAAAATTAGAGCGACGGGACTATATATAAAAATATTTATACAAAATGAACTAAGCATATTTCTAAAAGTACTGTAGCGATATTAAAAGTGTGAATACCGGAGGAACACTAAACCAGAGTATGATTCAGAAAGCTATGTAATTAATTAACACACACACACACATATTCTGCACGATTATAGTGCACAAAAGTATGTTCTGGAATGTTGTGAAATTTGGTTGTTACCTGGATGAATTTTATTGTTGCTACTCTTGCAACAATGCTTGAAAGGCATGTTGATAGGTTTTTCACGTCCAGAGTGGTGTGGATCATGGATTCTCCTTTTAACTAACTATGAATAGCTTGTATTATTTCGATGCGGTGAAAATTCTAAGAGAAAATGTCATGAAAAAAAAACATGAATTGTAGAGAACAGAGCATGATTCCTCCAACGTGACAACGCTCCAGCCAGAGATCTGCACAACGCCCAGCCCATGGGCTGCACTGCACTGCACCGGGCTTCACAGTTTTCTGTACGATTGTTTATAAGGTAGTAGTTACTTGGACATCCCTTCACTGAAAACGTTATCATATGTAAAATCTTTATGGTAATATTTAAATAAGTAAACCTTGATTGAAACTATAAAACTGCGGAGATTAGTTTCTCTTAGATCATAAAAGAGGTTATGAACTGTTTGATAACGTCACAGGAGTGCTGAATATTTCATGTCTTTCCGGAGAAAAAGTGAAGAGGATTAACACAAAAATACTACTAGAATTTACATTACACATTAATTAAACATCATTCTGTGTAAGGGAATTTGGATGTCATTTCCCTAAACGTATATCCTGTCCGTGTAATAATCTGGCCAAAAAATACTTCATATAAATTAGCATGAAGTTACAGCTAATCGATAGAGACCTACATGAAGTGCTCAAGCGGTCATAAAACAACCCAAAGTCGTACATGTGTAATACTGGGTCACTAGGGGCATAAATCTCACGATGTGATTGTCAGATAAGGTTTAATTCCCCGGCATAAGGGTGTAACCAACAAATCTATAATACACGTTTCGGAAGAAAGGAAAATAATTTCAGCGGTATATTTTGTTAGACTTATATTTACTAGTAGAGTCATTTGACTAATCAAAGATACAAGTTTATTCGGCTATTAGATGCAATAATTTATTTTTATAAATTAATGCTTCAAAATTATTTTTTCCACTTAAAATATGGCTAGATACAAACCTTCTCTCGATCAATACTGATAAAACTACATTAATGCCGTTTACTATAAATAAATTAAGTTTGTCTTCGATGAATATGAATCAAAATTAAGTTATCCATGACAGTAATTGCTGTCAGTCAGCAATTTGTAGATGTCCAAAAAAAAAAAAAATCAAACGAAGTAAAATACCTAGGTATTATTATAGACCAACATTTACGATGGGATTGTCATATAAACTATCTGTGCCTTAAACTATATAAAACATTTTATAAATTTGTTTTACTAAGACATTTTGTGGAAAAAATAACATTAAGACAAATATATTTGAGTCTAGTTCATTCTATCCTGCAATATGGCATTATAGGATGGTGTGGGGCAATGAAGTCTTCACTCATGCCATTAATATTATTACAGAGGAGAATAATAAAAATATGTCTTAAGAAAAAATGGATTATCATACACGCCTCATATACAAAGAATTCAATATACTGAATATTAAACATATATACATATATACCCTATTAAAATACTACCACAAAATTATCATGACCATGGTTACAGTACAAGAAGACACATTATATCATGTCCTTTGTTTGAACCAAAATGCAATTCTGAAGCAGGACTAAGGCATGCCTCAAATTTCGGCCCGAAATTGTATAATAACTTCATTAAAAAACATTAAAAATTAGCTACTTGCAAAAATAAATTATTTAAAAAGCAAGCACTGATTAGTATTCTATTATATATATGTGTATATATATATGTATATATATATATATATATATATATATATATATATATATATTCACTTTTGTTATTTTCCATTTTTTCTTTACATGAAATTTTTTGAAAAAAAAAAAAACAAATATTTTTCTAAGTTAGAAATCTTTCAATCTTTCAAAATTCAATAAATCAATTAAAACTAAAATATCATTTATGTATATAATAATTACTACTCCATTATATTATTGCATAATATTTTGCATTTATTTTACAATTGTATTATTTAACATATTTCATTTCATTATTTGTACTTTCTCGTTAACCGAATCTTCTATGATGAAAGAGTGATGGAGCGGAGAAAAATTCTCTCCGGCGCCGGGATTTGAACCCGGGTTTTCAGCTCTACGTGCTGATGCTTTATCCACTAAGCCACGCCGGATACAATCCCGACGCCGTTTAGAATCGCCTCAGATTAAGCTCCACTCTGGGGTTCCCTCTGGTGGCCGCCCTCTGCACTACGTCATAGATGTCTATGGACGCAGGACCGAAGTCCATACATGTGTTGAGGTGCACTCAGATGAGTGACTGATTGGCCGGGATCCGACGGTATGGGCGCCGTCTTAAATCACAAAGTGATTTATTACGCATATCATATATATATATATATATATATATATATTGATGTACCGAAGTACATATGATATTTCCATGCAGATATTCTGCGTCATCACGTGATGAAAGAGTGATGGAGCGGAGAAAAATTCTCTCCGGCGCCGGGATTTGAACCCGGGTTTTCAGCTCTACGTGCTGATGCTTTATCCACTAAGCCACGCCGGATACAATCCCGACGCCGTTTAGAATCGCCTCAGATTAAGCTCCATCTCTGGGGTTCCCTCTGGTGGCCGCCCTCTGCACTGGTGCATCTCAACACATGTATGGACTTCGGTCCTGCGTTCATAGACATCTATGACGTAGTGCAGAGGGCGGCCACCAGAGGGAACCCCAGAGATGGAGCTTAATCTGAGGCGATTCTAAACGGCGTCGGGATTGTATCCGGCGTGGCTTAGTGGATAAAGCATCAGCACGTAGAGCTGAAAACCCAGGTTCAAATCCCGGCGCCGGAGAGAATTTTTCTCCGCTCCATCACTCTTTCATCATGTGATGACGCAGAACATCTGCATGGAAATATCATATGTACTTCGGTACATCAATGTATATATACGAATCTTCTATGTTTTACCTGATATAATTTCATTGTATTTCTTGTATTATTATTTTGATATTCATCACTTTACTTTTGCTTACAAATATTTGATTATTTAAATTAAACAATTAAATAATTATTTTAGTGTAGGATTAAACTTGTAATATTACTTTTTCATTATTCGATGTAAACTCCACTCTCGGCCACAAGCTTTTGCTTCATCGGGAATGCGAACCAAAAGTGTACCATTATTATGATTATTATGATTATTATTATTATTATTATTATTATTATTATTATTATTATTATTATTATTATTTCATCAATCGATGTTACATCCATTTTCCGAGGAGATGTTCACTGACCAACTTACGTCCCAGATAGACCGCAGTGATCTAATAGTCTTTCACAAAAGATTGATAGGTTTCCAGTCAGTATCCCAATTATGAAGAACCTTTTATCAGCGGTGACCAAAAATCGAACTGTAGTGATTACAT
Source organism: Periplaneta americana (assembly GCF_040183065.1). Classification (NCBI taxonomy): domain Eukaryota; kingdom Metazoa; phylum Arthropoda; class Insecta; order Blattodea; family Blattidae; genus Periplaneta; species Periplaneta americana. Next base: position 175,782,553 of record NC_091121.1, on the reverse strand, counting down.
GCAACAGACAGCCTATGAAGTAAGGAGACGGAGGAAAGTTACTTGGCATCAAACTACAACCAGTGGTGGTTCCTGTACTAACATCTTGATCAATCCCGCGGATAAAAATCTCAAGCTTTGCTGTATCAGTAATGTCACTGCTATCGTCAAGAGTCAGTGAATAATATACGATTTTTCTTGCTTCTTTTTTAACCTTCCTCTTGAATATAATCAGGAATTTTCTAAATTCTTCTCTCGATACTTGGTCGAGAAATTCATAGTTTTTCAAAATTAAAAACTTCTTATGGAAAAGTTATTTAATTTACTAATTTGTACAGATTGCTGTGTACTTAACTGCGGAATCCCGGCCATTAATCACTCAGCTGAGTGCGCTCCTTGTATAATGGCAGTTGACTTGAAATATAAACGTCAATGTATATGCCCAACTTGGAGTCAGCCCACAAAAGGGAAACACTGTAGGAGGAGAGTTCGGTCCGGTGCTGTGGATTGAATTCGGTGTAGCTCAGTGGTCAGAGCGTTTGGTACGTAGAACCAAGGACCCGGGTTCGATACCCGGCGCCGGAGCGAATTTTTCTCCTCAAATATTAAATATTAAATATCAAGTTATTTAAGCTATTTTAATCATTACTCTTTTGAGAAATTCTGTTCTATTAAAAGGTTTTACAGTACGAGATATTTCAAACCCCATTAGGTAGCTGACTTCCTTACATTTATTTATGTCATCTTTCTCTTCCTGGCTATGATTTAAGACATGTCAATTCCTGGCGTCTAACAGTTCGTTGGCACATAATATTGAATCAGTTTTTCTACAATATTATTATTAAATGAATAACTAAGAAATAGTTACCCTCATCTAAACATTAAGAAGATTAATAATAACAAAACATTATTCAGCGTGGCAATTAATGTTTCTATGCTCCTAATTGAACCGTTGAGCAAAGTAAACATATTACATTTTGTCCGACAATACAACAAAGAAGTTCTCCTTCTCATTCTTTACGAAACCACCTCTTACTGCTTGTAGAGACAGAATTTGTAGAGCGACATGATACCGCCACTGCTGGCCTTCAGTACGTGAATGAAACACACAGCAATGTACAGGAAACTCCTCGTACCCGTTTGAATGTCTGTGATTACACGATGTAATCACGACACCCGCGCTGCTTAGATCTTTATGATTTTATGCAGGGTGAACAGTAAGTATTAATTTCAGGGAGTTATTTTTTTAGATATTTCAAACAAAAGAGTTGAATACAATTTTACACGTTTTTTCCTTCCTTTTCGAGACACAAATTGCTTTATATGAAACCGTTTGTAGCGTGTTTTGGAAAAGCCGTTGATTTAATTCCCAATATACGCAGCCAATTTAAGACGGATTAGTATTATGATAATAAAGGATTGAAAGAATTTTAGTTTTGGTCTTTAGATGTGCGGAAAATTTGATCCGAACAAATGTAACTATGTAAAATTTATTGCAGAACGCAAGGTTACATTTGTTTGGATCAAATTTCTGCACATTTAAAGGAAAAAAACTCAAATTCTTTCAATAATTTTATTTATTAACACAATAAAGTGTTTGCCTCTAATTTTATTAAAAACATGTTCTAAACATGTGTAATGTACACATACATAAATTCGGTTACTGTATCATAGCTGGTTTGCCAACAACACTAGTTATTTTATAGACTGCTAAACAAGAAAAAATGTATTTTTTTAACAGACAGATTCAGTGAGATCTACAAACATGTTTAATATTCCATGATATAGACAATATATATAGACAGGGTTTGGAATTGAACGGGTTACATCAGCTTCTTGTCTACGCGGATGATGTGAATATGTTGGGAGAAAATCCACCAACGATTAGGGAAAACACAGAAATTTTACTTGAAACAAGTAAAGCGATAGGGTTGGAAGTAAATCCCGAAAAGGCAAAATATATGATTATGTCTCACGACCAGAATTTTGTACGAAATGGAAACATAAAAATTGGAGATTTATCTTTCGAAGAGGTGGAAAAATTCAAATATCTTGGAGCAACAGTAATAAATATAATTGACACTCGGGAAGAAATTAAACGCAGAATAAATATGGGAAATGCATGCTATTATTCGGTTGAGAAACTTTAATCATCCAGTCAGCTGTCGAAAAATCTGAAAGTTAGAATTATTTATAAAACAGTTATATTACCAGTTCTTCTGTATGGTTGTGAAACTTGGGACTCTCACTCTGAGAGAGGAATAGAGATTAAGGGTGTTTGAGAATAAGGCTCTTGGGCTAAGAGGGATGAAGTTAGAGAAGAATGGAGAAAGTTACACAACACAGAACTGCACGGATTGTATTCCTCACCTGACATAATTGGGAACATTAAATCCAGACGTTTGAGATGGGCAGGGCATGTAGCACGTATGGGCGAATCTAGAAATGCATAAAGAGTGCTAGTTGGGAGACCGGAGGGAAAAAAGACCTTTTGGGGAGGCCGAGACGTAGATGGGAAGATAATATTAAAATAGATTTGAGGGAGGTGGGATATGATGATAGAGACTGGGTTAATCTTGCATAGGATAGGGACCGATGGCGGGCTTATGTGAGGGCGGCAATGAACCTGCGGGTTTCTTAAAAGCCATTTGTAAGTAAGTAAGTAAGTAAGTAATAGACAATATAGGCTACAGTACCTGACCACATTAATAGAATCAGCTACAATTTTTCAAATACTTTATTTTAATTCTGCATTTACTTCAATTTTATGTATAAAGACACAACTATATTACTTCCACTACATTTTCAGAACAAATTTTGAACAATATTTACATTTTCAGATTATAAAATGACATGATAGGGCACCCTGTTATACTGTTAAAAGAGTGAAAGCATTTCTGTCAGAAAAAACACTCTTTGACCTTGACTCGGACGTTCTCTGGATTTGAACCCAATCGAGAATTTGTGGGGGCTTGTAAAAAGGAAATGTCTAAACAGATTATTACAACCAAAATGACTGAAAGAATGCCACGCAGAATTGAGGATGTCATTAAAGCAAAAGGAGAATCCATAAAATTTAAGGACTTCACATGAGCTTAAATAAACAACATTGTCAGTTTGTAATATGAAAATATAAATATTGCTCAAAAGGTGCTCTGAAAATGTAATAGAGATAGTATAGTTATATTTACAATTAATATAAAATTGTAGTAGATGTATAATAATTAAAATAAATTATTTGAAAAGTTGTAGGCGATTCTACCCTTGATGTCCCAATGTCACCTACAAGTGACGCTCCCTAACAAGCTGTACAAAATTACCAATAAATATATTTAAACATAAATCGCCGTAGACAATGCCTTATTAGACATCTGGTAACTGAATTTCAACCATTTTTGGCGACTAGCTCGTAAATCTGCAGCAGTAGAGAAGAAAACATCAGCGTGGATGCAGAAGAATCTCAACTTTGTGCGCACTTCACATAATGGCTTGTAAAAATAGTACTAAGAGTTAAGTAGTTTTATTTTTGTTTCCATATATATTACTAAACTATTGATATTTTATGTGCAATTTTCAACAATAAGTAAAAAAGGTGCATATAGTGTATATAGGGACTACAAAGTGACATGTCACCACCAGGTGACATTGGTCAGATACATTGAAAGTCCGATCTCATTATATTAGTATAGTTATGTTACTTATTTTTCTTCTATAGTCTCACTGTGCATGAAATACTGGAGATGATGGACGAAGATACAGTTGGAGCTTCGTCTGTTATTGATAGTACCATATTTCCACCGGTTGATGGACCAGTTATCGACGAGGAAATTGGTGATGAAACAACCAGTGACATCAACCATCTTCCAGGAAGAATACTCAGACCTACATTTGAAGTCAACGTTACTTCTGCCAATGACGTACTAATAGATAATGATGAAGGAAGTAACCCGAGACTATCAACAATTGACGAGATAACAATGTCCAATTCTTATATTGAGGAAATAAACACTGAAGTTTCAACAGACAAAAACAAACTACCGAAATCAGATATGAATATACATGGAAGAAATAATTATGGCCTACGAAAGAACACAGTGTTATTCTAACATTTCTCGCGATGAAAGACAATCTATTTCTAGTATTAGACTTCAGCAGAGAAAAAAAATCTACTTCTAATATTTATTTTCGTAATGAAGAGTGGTCTGACAAAGAAGAAATCTTTATTTGTAAATCTGGAAGAGGCGACGTAGATGAAACATTTACAGATTATAATGAATCAAAACTTACTCCTGTCTAATGTTTCGAGCTCCTGTTCAGTGAAGAAATACTCGCTGTCATGTGTAAAATGTCAAAATTGTATGCCCTCTAAAGGAATCATTGTATTGAATTGGACAAAAACGATATAAAAAGGTTACATTGCCATTCTCTTACTGACGGGCTACATGTCTCCCCAAAGCATAACAATGTTTTGCGAAACAAAATCAGATGTACACAATGAACTTGTATCCAATACCATGAGGAGAGGTAGGTTTACAGAAATCCATAAATATTTACATCTTCCGGACAATTTCAATCTTCCTCCTAATGATGAATTTGGTCAAGTCCGAAGATACTTGGAGATTCTAAATGGCAATTTTGGCGAACAGTTTGAAAAGATATGGTGGAGTCACAAATCTATTCATGAAACAATGGTTCCCTATTATGGGAGACATCGTGACAATCAGCATATTCATATTCATGCGTTTTGGATATAAACTATGGTCAGAAGCTACACGTCTTGGCTACCTCGCTAAGCACATGAAAAAGCGCAATCGTGGTGCAATATCTTTCGCTGTGACACAGGATGATGCTGTTGTTCGATGGAATGATAATAATATTGTCACTCTTGCTTCAAACTGCCACAATGTAACTCCAATTTTGAAAGCAGATCGAGTCAGTGCTATTGCAGGGAAACGAAGCAAAATTCAAGTGGATTGCCCTTCGGTTATAGAATAGTACATCAAATACATGGGAGGAGTAGATAGATTTGACGAAAATGTTCATTCTTTGAAAGTGAGCTTCCATGGAACGAAATGGTGGTACCCAATTTTGCATTTGATCTTGATGCAGCCTGTCATAATGCATGGTTAGTATCAAGAAGAGATGCAATACAAAAAGACTTGACATATTGTGAATTCCGGCGAAATATCGTACAAGTATGTTGTGGTCTCTATGGGAAAGCTCCATACAGACATCCAGCCAGCGATTCAGTCCCATCCAGTAGTATTATTACATATATGCTATCTTAAATATTCTCCACTGAATAAAATATGATATTGCAGTCATTAAATGTGACAATAAGATTTATTGCTCAATGTCACCTACAGGTGACACCCCTACAGTCCGTTTGTAAATATGATTTTCCATGAATTCTCAATAAACAATACTTCTATAGGCTTTAATAAACATTATTTAATCATTTATAAACAATTTGTACATCTGTAATGAGTTTGGGCTAAGACGGGTAATGTGACCAGGTACTGTATGTATATCATATTTTCATGTGTTTGAAGATTAGGTACGGTTTTATTCAATAAATTGTAACATACCTAAACTACCTTACTATATACAAATTACCCCGATCCTCCTGTTTCTAGAGTTGTTTTTCATGGTGATAATGAAAGTAATAATTATAATGATGATGAAAATATAAATCTCAGGGTTGTAAAGTTCAAATTATTTGCTACACGCAGTAGAAAGTAACTATGGCATATTCACCATTCAGGAGCCAAGCAGTACTGAGTAGAAGCACACTAATTAATAAGCACACATTCTCTGAAAGCATTACGCGGAGGCCGAACAAAACCCTAATTACTCCCAGGATCGCGTAGTAGGGCCACTCATTATACTTGATAAGTACTTAACTGTGTGAAGAATTAACAGTCCACGCGATATGCGTAGTATCGGAGCTCTTAATGTAAGGGTTGCAAATGTGTATGCAACCTATATAATTATACTACATATATGTAGCACCACTTGACACGCTAAAAGCTGCGCACCTCCCCCACTTCTGCAGTCACGATGATTGCTGTACTAATGAACCGCATCCAGAGTTTATGGCTGCTACCTACAGCCTGCTCCACAAAGTAGGTCACAACTTCTTGCAGAAACATAATCATTACAGATGGCAGGTTTTAACAACTTAATAGTACATTATGCAACGAGCCTATAATGAAGGTAATTAAAAAGTCAGTATGGATATTTATGAAACGAGCGCAAGCGAGTTTCATAATTTTCATACGAGCTTCTTAATTACCATTATAGGCGAGTTTCATACGACTTTTTATGCTCGACCACATTTCTAACTTGATATTATTAATTTTATTTGTATCTGACCTTGACCAATGTCCCGTATGTTGTGAGATGTGCGCAGACGCGAAAGTATTCATTTTTTCCGAGGAACAGATGTGCACATTGACCTTGCTAGGCTATAAGAGCCTACAGAGATAACATTGAAATTAAATTAGACATTGAAAAACGAGATGACAAATTGAATTTATTTGAATATTATTTACAATTAACGCTAATTATTATAGTGACAGAACATAACCTTCTGCGACAGTATTGGATTTCCAGCCTCCGTGATTTTTCGCTAATTCTCTTTCGATTGCATATCCGAGAATAATCGATACTTGCGGTTTTATAACGGTAGAAAGCTGACCTGTCATTGGCTGAACAGTTGTAACCTGAGTCGTCATTGGCTGAATGATCTGACCTTTAATGAGTAGGCGTACTTTAATGACATGCATTAAAGGTCTGCTACCAGATGTATAATTACTACATTTCGGCATGGTCGAGCATAAAATATGTTAGTAAATAATTAAAATAGTTGTTTTTTAATATAACGATACAATATATACAGATATACAACATTTGATACTTATGCTTATCACAGAACACAAGTTGAATTTAACAATAATTGTATATTACAGTATATTAAAACATTTTCTCAACTCGATCAAAACTCGATTAATCGATTAAATTGAAATAGTTAATCGATTAAATATTTTGGTCGATCAACAGCACTACTTTTTATGCTGGAATTTAGCTTCATGTAGCGTTTTTGGGTGGAAAAAGTTGTTTATAGAAAATCTGATGGTAGGAATTCAATATCATATGACGAACATCATGCATGGTTCGTAGTTCCACAATATATTTCCTAAATGACAGCACTTGCTTGAGTCTTTTAGCCCGCCCTGTGGGGTGAAGATTCGCATGATAAATGGGGCGGGCAAAGATCCTAATGCGGAACTTTGCCCGATGGGTCGTATTGCTATATTTAGTGTGTAGCTATATTAAAATAGTACTCTAACTTCGATAGTAGATATTTTTTTTAACTGCAGTGATATTCCTGATTTGATACAAAGTCCCATGTTCAGTACGAAGTAGATGACATTGATTCTTCCAAAAGAAGTCTGAAGATTTCCAATAGTCCGGAATTTTTCCTGATTGTCAGGAAATCAGTCCTCTATGCAGGGGGAAAAAATAATAATTTTTTTCAGGACGCTTAAAGTACGGAATTTTGCTCATTGCAATATTATATTTGTTATACTTCTCTGGGTTGCCTTAATTTTACTCACTTCAATCGACCATCATATTTACGTTTCAAAATCTCCTCCGATGAGTTTTAATATAAACTGGACTAGTACGTTTGCTCGAAACTAACACGCAGTAAGAAATTGTGTAACATAAAGCTTAACTTATTATTATTACGTCATTTATGCTGCAAAAATGTATAGGCATATGCCTAATTTTTTATGATAGTAATTGGCTATAGTTGTATATATGTTTTAACATGCACTTAAATCACGTGGTAATTGACCCATATAGAAAATTAGGATTTATAATCAGAAATACAAAAGAATTAACAAATATAAATACTATTGATACTCTATATAAAACTCTAGTTAGGAGCAAACTAGAGTATGCGTCTGTAATATGGTCACCTCAGTTCCAATCCCATTAGATGCAAATAGAAAGGATACAGAAAAGATTTCTACGTTACTTATATTTTATAAAACATCACGTGTCGACTTATGACAAACAAATTTCATATAATCAGTTACTTTTTAAATTTAATTGTAAAACTTTAACATCTCGACGATTAATAAATAGTCAAATTTTAGTCTATAAGACTGTTAATGGTATATTGAATAACTGTGATTTTCTTAAATTCCTTCAGTTCAATGTAAAAAAACAGAATTAAATCATAGGCAACCTTTTATTATTCTTATTCCTAGAACTGTTTTCTTCAAGAACTCTCCATTGTTTGTTATGTGTAATACTTACAACTCTCTGTCTTTAAACTGTGATTCTCAATTAGATTTCAGTTTAACAGTTGACAAATTTCATACAATATTAAAAAGAATTGTATTTCCTTAGATATTTAAATGATGAAGAAGTGTATTATTATGTTTTTACTCTAGTTTTTAAATAATTTTGCATCATTATATTGACATTTGGCACTACACGAGTTTTAACAGCAATACTATATTCTAGCATTTATTACCGGTCGGTCTTACTAATAAATCGAGTATAGTTTTTATACGATACTTATGCAGCGTTGAGACAGAAAACGTTACTAATAAACCATGTATAAGCGATGGATGTATAAACAATCTGTAACTATACAATGGGAATTGCTTTGCAGTAGTTATATACACGGAACCGCTTGTTTAAGCGTTGTATATAGATAAAAAATGGCCGCCCCTCTAACAGCTGTTCGTATCGACTGTCATTTTGTGATGATGGATGCCTTGTAACCACAGAAGAACAAACCAAAGAGCACAGAATAATTAGAATAATATTGCTGTAGCTTGTACTCTTTGACCAAAATATAGTGTGGTAATCGATCAGAGCCAGTTGTACTATCGATTCTTAACACGGTACACTAGAGCGCTCTACCGGATGAAATAGAGAATCCCAGATATTCTATTACCTTTCGTAATGAAGTAATGACGAAACTATGATGTAGCTGTGGAACAGTTATACTGTTATACACGATGTATGTAGTGATTATTAGTAAGGAATTTACACACGACGCATAAACGAGCTACTCATTGTATAAGAGAGTTAAACGTCTGTATATACAGTTTTTATTAGTAAGACCGCATATGTATTTCCTTTCTTTCGTTTGTGTTGTTTATTTTTTTCTTATTATGTATTTTGTGTATGTATCTGTGTAAGCCACCTGTAATTGGAAGCCTGCTTCTGTGGGTGGTGGATTTAAATAAATAAATAAATAAATAAACAAGAATTTTGAGAAGGATCTCTGAAATCTAATCTCTTGAAAGGAGAAAATATTAGTAATGATAAAAATAATAACGGCAACAATTATAATACAAATTCCACACCAACAAAGTAATAGTATTAAACAAAATAATTTTAATACAGAGAACAGAACTGCGTTCAGAGTACAAATGTATCCGTCAATCACTGATCCGTGTAACTCTAATCATTCGTACATCAATATTTACACAGTTACACAAACACAGAAATGCTCCAGCTAAACGCAGTGATGAGTAAACACACTTAGGGGCAAGGCAAGTGGAGCGTGATGCAGCTGCATTGCTTAGGTTCAGTGACCATGATGAATTCCACATGTCCGAAGGAAATATTCCCATGTATTTACTATAAGTCTATCTGATCATCAAAAATAACATTCTGAAATTGTATAAATACACGTTATTTCCCTAATAAAAACAATTTATCAACTCTAAATATAAAGAACCGCTTTCATCACACGAGGATACATTCAAATGTCCATGCCAAGCTGCTTTCGTTTGGTGTGTAGCATAAAGAAACAGTTTGCGAATATCTTATTGCAGTGCACTAAAATTATATTATAATTTTACAATTTGAGGTGTACCATAAGCAATAACATGAGCTGCCAAGAAGTCTAAAGGAGAATAGTAATGGCAAAGGAAGCTTTTAATAGAAAAACGAGCATCTTCTGTGGACCTCTGGAGAAAGAACTAAGAAAGAGACTAGTGAAGTGCTTTGTGTGAGTGTAGCAGAAACGTGGACACTATGACGAAGTGAAGAGAAGCGAGTAGAAGCATTTGAAATGTGGATGATGATGATGATGATGATGATGATGATGATGATGATGATAATAATAATAATAATAATAATAATGTTTTTTAATTTAAATACTATTATAGTCACAATCATGTCATGGTATGAAAGAAAAATTTCACAACCTCCAGCGGGAATCGAACCTGCGACTTCCTGTTCTCCAGTCAGGCGCTCTACCAATGAACTATCGAGTTCGTCTCACGCCAAGCGCTTGGAATTATCCTTTCATACTGGCGACTCTGTTATAGAGTACTGTCCATAGCGTCTGATCTAGTCAGCACTGCTTATGGCTTGAAAGAAACTTTACAAATGTAACATCGTAAGATGAAGATTACATAATAATAATGTTTTCTTTTCGCTGGCAGAGTTAAAGCCATAAGGCCTTCTCTTCCACTCAACCAGCCTTAATAAATACAATACATATTTAAATTACGAATATTTACACTACACTTAAAAGGTTCTCCAGCAATATTCTTCAGTTAAGTTTTAACGACTAGTAGACTACACATTTATTTAATTTTAGATAAACCTATAAGGTAAAGTAGTAACTTAATTTATGAGCTAATTTAATTATATCAATTATAATTAATTTGAGATTTGAGATAGCTAGTAAAATGATGAAAATTAATATAATATAAGCATACTAGAATTATGTTACAGAGAGAAAAAACATATATATATATATATATATATATATATATATATATATATATATATGGATGGAGCGTTTCAAATTGACAGACAGGATAAGAAATGAAGCTGTGTTGAAAATATTGGGTGAAGAAGGAATGATGCTGAAACTGATCAGGAAGAGGAAAAGAAATTAGTTGGGTCACTGGCTGAGAAGAAATCGCCTAGCCTACTGAAGGATGCACTGGAAGGAATAGTGAACGGGAGAAGAGTTCGGACATTACGACGAAGTGAAGAGAAGCGAGTAGAAGCATTTGAAATGAGGATATGGTGAAGGATGGAGCGTTTCAAATTGACAGACAGAATAAGAAATGAAGCTGTGTTGAAAATATTGGGTGAAGAAGGAATGATGCTGAAACTGATCAGGAAGAGGAAAATAAATTAGTTGGGTCACTGGCTGAGAAGAAATCGCCTAGCCTACTGAAGGATGCACTGGAAGGAATAGTGAACGGGAGAACAGTTCGAGGCAGAAGAAGATATCAAATAATAGACGACATTAAGATACAGTATGTGGATAATATGCGGAGACTAAGAGGAAAGCAGAAAATAGGAAAGACTGAGGAATACTGAATTTCTAGTGAAAGACCTGCCCTTGGGCAGAATATTATGAATGAATGAATTTTACAAATAAAATCTAAATGCAAACAAAATTACTGTAAACTCTGAAATACATAATATTCCACTTTCAATCAAATGTTATACACGCATCTTAATGCACAAAACGTGTCACGATCTTTATGAATTAGCTAAAGTTCCGTTGAATATTTTGAAAGAAGTGAGCGAATAAATGTGTCAGATAGTAGAGGCCAGTTTCGAAATCGTAAAATGTTAAAAGCTTTTCACTCCTCTAAAAGAAAAAACTAAAATTGACGGTTTTAAAAATACACACCTAATTTTCTCTTTCCCCACAGCTTTGAATCCAAACCTGTCGAAGCTTTAAGCAATCATCGATCCCCGGACCGCTGGTAATCGTCCTATTTTCAGCTGTCTATTTTATCTGGAGTAATATTTTATATGTCAGGAAGCGAGACCTGGCATGTGTGCTGTGCGATAAGGAAAAGAATGAGCTATCAGAAAGAGAGTTTGTTTCACGATGTTTAATATAATTCCTCAAGATGAAATAAACCTTAATAAATTTCCATTATTAGACGTTGATATTATACGAATCTGCCAACACCAAAGTTCATCTCAGACTAAAACCCATCTTTTCCCTCCATATTCATTGGTGAAAAGCATGGCACATGATAAGGTCACAGGACAGGGGCTTGCCTTCTCTATTGTACGTGAGTCAATCATTTAATTTTTTTCTTTTTTTTTTTTGTGCTTAGTTACTCTAAAGTGACTTGTTAGGTTTCCACTGTAATTGTGCTTAAATGTAAATTTTAGGCATTCCATCGTGTACTGGAACGTATCATTTCGAAAGTTTCGGAACTAGCCTATATAGATGCCCCTTGAAAATTAACGAAAAGAACACAAAAGTGGTAATATGCAAAAAAAAAAAAAAAAAAGTGCGTAGTAAAAAAGAAAATTAGTATATAATCAATATTCAAATTCAATGGGCTATTCCATATGAAATCGATCAGTAAAAATCCCCTCGCATTTTTTTATACTCTAATTTTTTCCCTACTTATACAAGGTGCTGAGGGGAGTGCATTTTCAAAAATACACTATAGAAAGTCAAACGGTTTTCGTATTATTGAGCGAAAAATTTAGCGTATTTTAGAAAAACAAGCCTCTTTCAGCGCTCAGAACTCTGGAACCGTTTACTGCAGAACATTGAACGAGAACTTATTTTGAAGCTGACATTTGATAGGTTATGTTAAGAAGTAATCTTTATTTTTATTATATACAGAGAGACAGATAATCTGATTTTACTTGCTTTTAGGCTTTTTGGCCATTTGTAAAAATGTAAAAAAATATTGAGAAAAAACCTTAGTGGTTCGGCAATAAGTTTCGAGGGTATTAAATAGATCATTTTCACACACATAGACTTGAACGGCGCAGTACCCCACGAACTGGCCGAGAGCTAAAGATAAGTGAGCGTTAGGCGTCATTTTACCCCTGTGTTTATGAAAACTTGTGATAAAGCTAGCACAGCCATGACTGCTAGACGATACATCACGTGTTTTGTCCCCTGGCCTTGCTTGTCTCTGCTACCTCCCGTCTCACAGTCAGCTGGTTAGTTCACGCGCGTACTATTTACTTTCTTTATTTGATATTTTCAATACTTGCTTATCAACATACATTTATTTGCACTTTCAATGCAGAATCTAACTATATATTTTAAAATATTCTTTTTTAGTCAAAGGCGTCTTAATGAGGAAAAATCTAAATTTCTCCATTTCCATAAAAAGTAAGAAAATCTGTTTACATGTCAATATAAATTTTAATTTCTCAGCATCAAAATAAACCATGATTTTGATCATTGGGTGAAAGGGTTTCGGAGCTACAATAGTTTAAAGTTGCTAATTTTGTGAAAATATGGTAAATTAAAAATTTTTAATTTAAACACTATGAAGTTCTGATGCCTGAAACTTTGCACAAAGCATTGTATCACAGTTCTCTACGTACAAAAAAAAATTCATTGTATTTAGAAATTGTAATGTCAATTTTCTCTATATTTCGGTCGATTTGAGAAGGAATAGCTCATATATAGGTGTAAAATTAAACAGCAAGGGAGATTGGAAAGAACAAAATTAAAATACCGTAAATAAAGTTTGTGCTCGGGCTTGGGTTGGATTCCCCGTTTGGTCTGATTAGTTGGTTTCTTCCGAGATTTTCTCCAGCATTGGGACTGATGCCTGGTGGTCTATGGTGAGTCCTCGTCCTCACTTCATTTCACCCCCTTTTGTCTGATTACCTGGTTGGGTTTTTCCGAGGTTTTCCCCAACCATAAGGCAAATGTCAGATAATCTTTTGGCGAATCCTTGGACCTCACCTCATTTCACTACATCTCCCCAAAATATTGTAGAAAATTGCAAAATTTTTAAATTGTAAAAATCGTAAAATATTGTAAAAATTGTAAACAAAAAATATATAAAAATTGTAATTGTAATTGTAATCTTATAAAATTTTGAAATGCAAGGATAACAAGGGGAATACAAGGAGAACAAGAAGAATACATTGAGAAGATAAATGCAAGGGGTACAAGGTGAATTCAAGGAAAACAAGAACTTATAGAAAACAATGAGAATGCAAGGAAAACAAGAGGAATGCAAGGAAAACAAGGAGAATGCAGGGAAAACAAGTGGAATGCAAGGAAAACAAGGATAATGCAAGGAAAACAAGGATAATGCAAAGAAAACAATGAGAATGGAGGGAAAACAAGGAGAATGCAGGGAAAACAAGTGGAATGCAAGGAAAACAAGGAGAATGCAAGGAAAACAAGGATAATGCAAAGAAAACAATGAGAATGGAGGGAAAACAAGGAGAATGCAGGGAAAACTAGGAGAATGGAGGGAAAACAAGTGGAATGCAAGGAAAACAAGGAGAATGCAGAGAAAACAAGTGGAATGCAAGGAAAACAAGGAGAATGCAAGGAAAACAAGGAGAATGCAGGGAAAACAAAGAGAATGGAGGGAAAACAAGGAGAATGCAGGGAAAACAAGTAGAATGCAAGGAAAACAAGGAGAATGCAAGGAAAACAAGGAGAATGCAAGGAAAACAAGGAGAATGCAAGGAAAACAAGGAGAATGCAAGGAAAACAAGGAGAATGGAAGGAAAACAAGCAGAATGCAGTTAAAACAAGGAGAATGCAAGGAAAACAAGGAGAATGCAAGGAAAACAAGGAGAATGCAAGGAAAACAAGGAGAATGCAAGGAAAACAAGCAGAATGCAGGGAAAACAAGCAGAATGCAGGGAAAACAAGGATAATGCAAGGAAAACCAGGAGAATGCAAGGAAAACAAGGAGAACGCAAGGAAAACAAGGAGAATGCAAGGAAAACAAGAGAATAAGGAAGAGAACAAGGGACTAACTTGGAAAGCAAGGAGAATAAAAGGAGAACAAGAGAAATCCAAGGAAAATAATGTGAATGCAAGGAGTACAAGAGGAATGAAGATAAAGGCGGATACATAGACGGCAAGGGAAATACATGAATAATAATGGAAAGACAAGGAGAATAATTGGAAAACAAAGAGAAAAAGAGAAAACAATGAAAATAAGGATAACAAAGGAACAACGAAGAGAACAAGGTTTAAAATAAAGAAGAGGTTCACAAGGGAACAAGAGGAATGCAAGGGAAAGAATTTGAAGATAAAGAGAAGAAGGGATATACACGGGAGAGAGTGTTGCGTGCTTATTTCAATGCCATTCTCCAAGTGTCCATTCCTTTCTTAGTGAGGAGGAAGAATGTAGTTCTAAGTCAGAAGGGAAAGAGTGAGATGGAAGTAGAAAAATATGAGAATGGAGAATGAGAAGGATAGTGTATGGAAGAAAACAAGAAGACGAGAGCGAGCGTCGTTAAATAAACCATAATTTAATGTTTTTTTAAGAACAGAGAAAGGAGAAATAAAAAAGAACAAGTAAGAGGAAAAGAAAAAAAAAAAGAATAAAGTGAAGAAATGTAGAACAGATAACAGAGATGAAGTGAATGAAAGCAAAAGAAAGGGAACAAGAAAAATAGAAATAGGAGAAAATGTAAGGGAAGTTCACGCCCCACTCAATTTAAAAGTAAAGACCACGGCCAGAACGATGGAGGATACAAAATCTGGACTGCGAAACAGGAAAGTGGCGTCATGAGTCCCAGGTATAGCCAGAAACTGCAATCCCATAAAAATTGTTAATCAACTTGTAATTGGACGCTCTGTATAAAGTATCTGTATGCAAAGTCGACGATATACAACAGCAATATTAATACAGAGGCGCGCAAATTCATCCATTTTATCAACAAAACGAAATAAGAGAGGAAATGCAGTGCTTAATGGCTGATGAATTAAGCTTTTGGTTCCAACTTCAGTTCTGCAATTATTCAAATTTCTGTGACGAGGTTGATCATTTCAATTTATTAAGAGACTACAACATTTTCTGTCGTTTTAAATCAAAGCGTGATAGCTGATTGAAACGCCCTCCGTGTTATTCGTAACAAAAATTGAAATGTATTGATCTAGCCCACACTTCCAATCTCTTTACGTTCAGATAACACAGGTAATGTGCGCTCTGGTGACGTTTGAAAAGCAACATCCATTAGTGTGGCGTAAATGTTATAAAATATCTGCTTTGTCACGGATCGTAAACTATTTCTGAAAAACCGCAATTGTTACACATAAATAGTTATTCTTGTTTAGACAACTGTCCGAAGACACATTTGAAACTCATAAGTAGGCCTGTGACATTGGAGCATGTTTACGGTGAAAGAACTATAGAACAAAGGTTCAATTGTAGACATTAAAATGAACCCATTTTAATGTCTACAATTTAACCTTTGTTCTATAGTTGCTTTAACTATTGTCGTAAATTGAAGTAGAGATGAGGATTAATCGGTTCAACTATCACACATACTAAAACAATGATTAACTTAACTATAGTTTATTACTCCATGTATTGTGGGTCCCTATCATCACGGCATGGCGCGTCCTCAGGTTTGCGGATAGAGGAGACGGCCTCCAGATATGAAGGGTAGCTGCGAATATATTGAATAAGCAGCCGTGGACAGCCGATAAGGGGTGGTCCTCCAGCTTGGGGGTTGGGCGAAGGGCTAACAACCCATCACCGTAAAAAACAGCTTGTTAAGAATCCCTACAATAAGACTGGATTAATCTTGCACAGGATAGGGACCGCTGGCGGGCTTATGTGAGGGCGGCAATGAACCTTCGGGTTCCTTAAAAGCCATGTGTACGTAAGTAAGTACAGTTTATTACTATTTAATTTGTATACATGATTTTAATATGTTAGTTTTAAGATTAATTAATGTATATATCCAACAGTTATTCCATTTACGGTAAATTAATGTGTCACGTGATGTTTGAAAAGTGCCTGAAGATGCCAAATAGGCGAAAACGTTAGCATTAATTTAAGGGGATAGGATGGTATTTTTTGGTGAAAAATGAGTAAATTTTCAAAATTAAAAAATCTTTAAAATACTCTGTGATATGTGTGGAATGCATAGCATAAGATTTTGTGGGCATTTGTGCTGAGTCGCCATTTTTAAACTTCCTGCGTTATGGATTTTTAAATCACTCGCCCACTTTTATTGTTGTTTCCGGTAAATTAAATTTTCAAAAAAAAAAAAATCTTTAAAATGCCCTTTGATACATGTGGAATGCATTGCATAACATTTTGCGAGTATTTGTGTCCTTATAGGATGTTGAGACGTCATTTTTAAACTTCCTGCGCTATGGATTTTTAAATCACACGCCCGCTTTTATCGGTTTCAATTAACTTAATTCTTTTTGCTACATTGCCAGACAAAAATGGATATAGTTTCTCAACTATTAAAGATACATGCATGAAATTTAGAACACACATTCTTAGGCTATTAGGAAACGTTTCTCTCTAACAGAATTTTGTTAATTAATTTCATTTTAAAAATACGTCCGTTTGTTTGCAAGAAAGGAAATCAGAAAATTGTTATTAAATTTTAATTGTTTATTTTACAAACGTAGGGACTAATATGAAAATTCTGTTACAGACAGTTTGTAGAACATGCTTTTGCAAATACATTGCAAAAAACTGTTTGAATCTATCTTTCAAACGGTTTAGATATATCGGTTTTAGTAAATTCTGCATTGGGTATATTTTTTTCAAATTTTGGCCCCCCAATTTTTGTTTTTTTTTTTCAAATATTTTTATTTGGTTGAGTTGCCACAGCTATGAGCTCTCTACATACAAAAAAATTAATATTTTACACCAAATAGGAAAAAAGTTTTAAAAGATACCATCCTCTCCCCTTAACCTTAAATTTAATGAATATTTATATTTATAAATTTTACTTATGTTTTTTAAAATACTGATAAATCATTTGACTGAATAACAAAAGAAGCATTCATATTATATTATATTGTATATTGACTTGTCTGAAAATTAATATGACAATGGTTACTAAGATCGAACTCTCAGCTATAACATGAACTCTTGTTGGAATGTCTGTCGTATGTCGTTTCAAGTTTGTGCCCTTTGAAACTGGAGATTTTTTTTACGGAAATACAATACATTTAACTCATTAAAACAATAAAACTAATGACATAAACGAGAGCAGACTTCACACAATAAAGTATCTCCTACCCCTCTATACACACAATATATATCTATATTTTGGAGGTATTACAGAGTTATGAGGTTTTCGTTGTCCGTTTTCGCAAGGAACGTCCCATATGGAGTTAATCCAACATTAACATATACAAATAAAAATTGAACTGTTAATAGAACAGGCAGAAGGGAAGTTGAAATGGAAGAAATTACGTTCTTACGTTTTATGGCAGGTAAGACAGTATTAGACACAAAACGAAACGATGATATTAGAATTGAATGTACATTATTATGTGTAAATACTTTGTGTGTGTGTTGTAGAGGTGAAACTAAGACTAAAAAGTTCTATACAACTTTTTCTCAAAACCTTTAATTCCAGAGTTCCAGTAGATGGCACCTACGTCATATTAACTGCATAGGCATTACTGTTTTCCCACACATTTGGTGTGCTATTGTGGGGGATCAGTTACTCGGACCTCGAGTTCACCTCTGCGGTTGACTGGGGAAATCTACCGCGCATTCTTGGAATGCTAATTGAATGGTCTGCTACATGATATCTCTTTTCCAAAGCGAGTGAATTTATGGTTTATGCACGATGGTGCTCCTGCGCATTACTGCCGCAATGTAAGGGCGTATCTCAATGCTGCGTATCCAGGTCAATGGATAGGCCGTGCAGGGCCAAATCCCTTGGCCAGCCAGATCACCTGACATGAACCCTCTGGACTTCAAGTTGAGGGACAGCACTTTGAACATGCATTACACTAAGAACTGTGCAAATGTGTAAAGTCTAGAAGAAATTGCTTTACATCCTTTACTGTGTTTGGTTTTAGTTCACAAAACGTGCATAAGTGGACTGCCGAGGATATGGGTTTAGTGGCTTTGGTTATTTTTGTATTGAAATCCAAATGCACTGTACGAAAGTAATAATTAGTTTACATTTGGTGTGTTGTCCTTTCTTTGTTTGGGAGCGTAAGTTCCACGCAAAATGGCGTTAACTCTGGAATTAAAGGATTTGAGAAAAAGTTGTATAGAACGTTTTAGTCTCAGTTTCACCTCTACATTACACACACAAAGTATTTACAAGTAATAATGAATCACCCTGTATTTAATTTAACGGACAGGATAGATAATCTAAGAAACAATTGGTATGAACATATCCGATTATTAAGGAGTCCTCTGGAACTAACAGTATAATTACCTTTTGCAATAAATTACGTAAAATAATATATTGTGACAGCGACGTGAGATTCGAACTCACGACCAGCGTCCCGCAAGAGAGCAGACCGCGCGTGAGCCGACACAGGCTCCACGCAGCACTGAGGGACGGCGCGCGACGGAGAGAAGAGAGGGGAAAGGGCCTACGCGACGAGGGGAGAGTGCGCGCGCATCTGGTGCCGGTAGAGAGGAGAGAGCTCTGGATTGTTCTGGAGTGCTATCTCTGGAGACGCGTCGAACTTTCGAGGCTACGTCGCTGTGGTTATAAAAGAAGAAACGCCAGCCAACTCGGGCAGTTTCAGTTGATTAGTCAGCCAGTCAGTGAGTAAGCCAGAGCAAGCAAGCCAGTCTTGTGTACCGGAGTTCGACTCGAGTGTGCGTCCGCAACTGTGTCAGCATCCGAAGGCCTGAGTTCGAGTGCAGTGGACCGCAGTTGGAGGGACCTGAGTTCGAGTGCAGTGGACCGCAGTTGGAGGGACCTGAGTTCGAGTACAGTGAACTATCTCTGAAGGTCTGTGGTTCATGATACTGTGAACTCGAGTGACTGAGCTAGAAGAACTGTGAACTGAGAACTGATAGTTCTGATTTGTAAATAGTGCTTTGTAAATATTAGTTAAGATTAACAGTTCATTGTTGTTCGTAATAGTCCAAGTAAATTGTCATTGCCGTCAGTGGGGTGCTATAACGAATACTGTGTTGAGTGAAAATCCTATTGTTGACGAGAGCGTTCAAGGTGAATTGTGGAAAGGAATTATTGTTGGAAGAATAAAATCCTATTGTTGAGTTGAAATAAATTTACAATATTATTTCCTTTTATTGAGGAATTACTTGTAAATAACTTTGTTACGCACAATATACTTAACTTAATTTCCATCTGTAATTATGTAGGGAATTATAGGATAGGGTAGCTTATTTAAAACCAATTTTAATTCACTTTGTTTATTACAGAAGAAAATAATTTAAATATGTAGTCATAAACCTATTGATTTTCCATCTCAAAGATTGTTTTTAGACTTTAATGTTCTCAAAATGAGACAAATTTATTATATTGTTTTAATAAAATTCATACATAAAAATCGAAATAATTTTGAATTGTATTCTCATAGTTATGAAACAAAAGGTATGAATTCTTTAAAATTGTTTGAACCAAAATGCAACACGGCTACAGTATTTAATCATAGTAGTAATTTAGGCCCAAGAATATATAACAAATTTATATGTAAATAACCTAATCTTTTCAATTCTAATAGTTCTAGTATTAAATTAAAAAAGTTATGTATGGATTTTATAAATAATGAAACATTGTAAATTTCATCATCATCTTCACGTCATGGTTTAGGCTTAGTGCATGTTCCGTCTTCACATTTTATTCAGTTCCACCTCTTCCTAGGACGTCCGACATCTCTTTTGCCTTTAGGTTGGTACTGTTGTATCAGTGCTGGAATTCTTTCGTTATCCATTCCA
Source organism: Periplaneta americana (assembly GCF_040183065.1). Taxonomy (NCBI): domain Eukaryota; kingdom Metazoa; phylum Arthropoda; class Insecta; order Blattodea; family Blattidae; genus Periplaneta; species Periplaneta americana. The sequence continues at coordinate 175,761,905 of NC_091121.1, read as the reverse complement.
GACAGGTGTTCTTTCCACTTCTCTTTATAATCTTCAACTTTTTCGTTTATGTTGTATATATTTAATTCTTTACGGATATCCTCATTTCTTATCAGATCTCTTCTTGTACATCCCTTTACTCTGCGAAGAAACCTCATCTCTGCAGCCTGTAATTTACTTTTATCTCGCTCTTTAATTATCCATGATTCGCTACCATATGTCAACACGGGTACTGCCATAGTTTTATAGAACTTTAGTTTTGTTTCTTTTCTAGTTTTATTTTTTAGTGTTCTATTTATTGTTCCGCATATCCACTGGAATTTGCTTATTTTGTTATCAATATCTCTATCTACATCATAAGTTATATTACAACCTAAATAATCAAAATTAGATACTTGTTCTATGAGATTATTGTCAACTATTATTTTTGTACGAATTGGAAATTTACCACTGTGGGCCATTACTTTAGTTTTATGAGTTGATATGCTCCAATTATAGTTTTCTTTTCCTAGTAGGTGTAGTTTGTGAATGACATATTGCAATTTTTATTCACTGTCTTGTATTAATGTTACGTCAACGGCAAACATTAGAACATTTAAAAATGTATCTTTACTAATCTTTATACCTGGATTCACCTCCATTTTCCATTTTTTAATTAACTCATCTAGATATACGTTGAAGAGACTAAGTGATAGGCTACAACCTTGTCTGAGTCCTTGATTAATTCATATTTCTTCTGTTTTCGATGTTCATGTATTTATTATTATCTTTATGCTGGACCATGCCGAAATGTAGTAATTATACTCCTGGTAGCAGCCCTTTAATGGACCTCATTAAAGTACACCTATTCATTAAAGTTCAGGTTTTTCCACTAATCAGAAAGCAACATGAAAACGCAAGTATCGATTATTCTTGGATATGCAATCGAAAGACAACTAGCGAAACGTCATGGAGGCTGGAAATCCAATACTGTCGCAGAAGGTTATGTTCTGTTACTATAATAAATAGCGTTAATTGTAAATAATATTCAAATAAATTCAATTTGTCATCTCGTTTTTCAATGTCTAAATCAATTTCCAGGTTATATCAAGATTAATGTTTATTTTACTCTCTAGATTATATCAAGGTCAATGATATTTGTTCCTGGAAAAAATGAATACTTTCGCGTCTGCGCACATCTCACAATTTACGAGCTATGCACAAGGTCACTTCCGATCTTCAGTTAGATAAGAATAACATGAATACTTATGAATAATTTCAAGTTAGAAATATGGTCGAGCATAAAAAGTCGTATGAAACTTGCCTATGATGGTAATTAAGACGCTGGTATGAAAATTATGAAACGAGCGCAAGCGAGTTTCATAAACATACTCGCGTCTTAATTACTACCATTATAGGCTCGTTGCATAATGTACTATTGTATCTGTGTAGAGGCATTTTATTATTTCTATCAAATGTGGAGGGTAACTTTTATTGTACATTATTTTCCATAATTTGGATCGTTCTACACAATCAAAAGCTTTATCGAAGTTAACGGAAGCATGTGTGTTTCTAGATATTGTAAATTTAAATTTATATATTCTTATTGCGTAGTAGACATAAGACAAATTGTATTATACTCGTATACTTCTTAATTTCAATTCAGGAATCCGTCTCTGAGCACGAGTTCTACTCTTTCAGGGGCGAGCTAAAGTTTTTTTTATTGTATTTTATGTTACAATTGTTAGAAAAATAAATAAATCTATACTAATAATAAATCTGTAGCCAACATGTTTCTGGTAATTTTCGATTTTCCAAAAATAATTGGTGTTAACATGTATAATTAACCATCCTGAAACCGAAAATTGCTTTTTTGAAATTTTTGTTTGTATGTCTGTGTGTCTGTCTGTCTGTCTGCCTGTCTGTCTGGATGTTTGTTACCTTTTCACGCGATAATGGCTAAACCGATTTATTTGAAAATTGAAATATAAATTAAGTTCGTTGTAACTTAGATTTTAGGCTATATGGCATACAAAATACTTTATTTAAAAGGGAGGTTATAAGGGGACTTGACTTAAATAAATCGAAATATCTCCCTTATTATTAATTTTTGTGAAAAATATTGCATAACAAAAGTTTCTTTAAAAATAATTTGAAAGCAAAATTTTGATGGGACCAAATTGCACCAAAAACGGATGTTCTCTGAACCAAATAATCATATTTCAATTATTTGCATGTAATAACAATTAAGAAATATGTTAAAGGAATTATCATTGCACTAAATGAGTGGTCTCTGGACCAAAATGATCGCATTTTAATTATTCAAATACAATTTAAATTAAGTGATATATTAAACGATTTATCCTTCTATCAAACACGAATGTTCCCTGGACCAGATGTGCTATTTTAATTATGTAATTACTTTATATTATTTCTAACAAGTGCAACGGAGCGCACGGGTACAGCTAGTAAATAAATAAATAAATATCCGAAGAATGACTTAGATAAAATACAAAATATTTGATGGAATTACAGGCTAAGAGGACGAAGAAATGCAGGCCGCCCACATTCTGGATGTTATTCACTGAACCTCTCTTGATGTGAAAGCAAGTCTTGGTCTGATTCCATGAATTTGTAGTTTTAACTTTATGTATAAGAGATAATAGCTACTCATAATCAAAAGAAATCAACAGACTCAATTGGAGATATTATCCCACGCGATTTTGCGAAGCATTGGGTTATACTAAAGAATGGGGTGCTTATTTACGTTCTCCTTTTTGTTAGATAAATACGACGATAAAAAGGAGCAGAGAGTAGCGGTGGTTTTCCTCTCCAAGCTCAGACAATAAATCAATATACGTCATCTGTAGCAAGTGCAGGCATTAAAGCGAAGCCCGGCATCGCCGTAAAGACATTAGGAGAGAATGAGGACTAATATGCCTGTAAAAAGCTTGTACGATAGGCCTCCGCCTCTGACGACAGGAGTCTCTGGAACTAGACCAAAGAAGCTCAGACTTAATTACATAATAAACTGCAAAGTGGAACTTCACCCCACATACCTTTCACAGGATGTTAGGCAACGAGTGGTGTCGTAACCCTTAAAATATTTTGTAGTGCATATTTCAGCTTGTACATTGACAAAGTCCTCATATCACCAGAATTTATAGCAGACTAGTGGCTTGTACAGCAAATGCTGCCAACTAAGTTCATTAGGCGTTCAAATAAATATTTTTCAGATTTCTTTTCAATTAAGAATACCAGACATCCTGAAAGTTATTTGCTTCCATAATACTGAAACATACTCCCTCTGAATGGTTTTTTATGCCAAATACTTTTTCTTGAACCTATACACCTTCAGGTTTTTAGTTTGAATGCGAAAACGCAAGTAACAATGTCAGGACGATCAATCGGTTTTTCGTGTGGGAGTAAAGCAATAGCTATTTCAGGTCATTGCGGATTGTAATAATAATAACAATAATATTTACTTACAAATGGCTTTTAAGGAACCCGAAGTTTCATTGCCGCCCTTACATAAGCTCGCCATCGGTCCCTATCCTGTGCAAGATTAATCCAGTCTCTATCATCATATCCCACCTCCCTCAAATCCATTTTAATATTATCCTCCCATCTACGTCTCGGCCTCCCCAAAGGTCTTTTTCCCTCCGGTCTCCCAACTAACACTCTGTATGCATTTCTTGATTCGCCCATACGTGCTACATGCCCTGCCCATCTCAAACGTCTGGATTTAATGTTCCTAATTATGTCAGGTGAAGAATACAATGCGTGCAGTTCTGCGTTGTGTAACTTTCTCCATTCTCCTGTAACTTCATCCCGCTTAGCCCCAAATATTTTCCTAAGCACCTTATTCTCAAACACCCTTAACCTATGTTCCTCTCTCAGAGTGAGAGTCCAAGTTTCACAACCATACAGAACAATCGGTAATATAACTGTTTTATAAATTCTAACTTTCAGATTTTTTGACAGCAGACTAGATGATAAAAGCTTCTCAACCGAATAATAATAATAATAATAATAATAATAATAATAATAATAATAATAATTTATTTTAGCTGGCAGAGTTAAGGCCGTAAGGCCTTCTCTTCCACTCAACCAGCAAAAAGTATATATACATATGCATGAGCTTACAAAGAATTCAACAATTTGATTTAGATGAGAGTTACATGTATACAAGAGTTATTTACGAATTAAACAACAAAATACTATGAACTATTAATTAAATACTCAAATAAACTGTGTAGCAGAATTAAGTTAAAATACATAGAATGTTAATATATTTCAAATAATATTAGATAATAGAAAGAGATTATTATGAGACAATTTTGAAAATACAGCACTGTCAGGATGATGTCTAAACAAAGAAGTAACAATGTAGTCAGTGATAGTTAAATCAGTATGATTGGAGTGAAATGCTAATAAGCAGGGAAAGGATTTATATGTAAATACATATTTACTTATAAAGCTAATATAATTTATATTTTGCATTATCTTTATGTTTCACAATGTGTAGGGTTGAAAAATCCTACTTTTATTTTCCATATTTTTCCATATTTTAGAGTTTAGTACATATTTTCGTTAATTTCCATATATTTTCCATATTTCATATAAAACAGTCCATATTATATTAGGTTTAACAATAAAACAAAACAAAATTCCATTAACTTTTAAAAATACATTTCAACAATAGAGATTTAAACACATGTTCAGTAATCCCTTTAACATCAGAGTTATTTGAAAATTAGCAGTCCTATCAACAATGGGAAAGTAAGTTACAAAACTGTATTAATTTAATTTAAAATTTTTAACAGACTTCAGTTGTGCAGCTCAACAGTTAAATGCCAGTCAGAGTACACATAGGTTCAGTTTTGTAAATCATACTATAAAGACGGTAAATATGCCAAAAGTACGTCATTCAGTCAATTTAAAATCAAAACTAACAAGTTACATTTCAGAATTTAAAGAAGATGGTTTATCAACTGACAATAAAATATTATTTTGTAATTTGTGTCAGTGTGCAGTATCATCTACACAAAAGTTCCTGGTGCAACAACACATTACAACTAGTAAACATCAGGCCAACAAACAACTAAATTCCAAGCAGAGACAATTGTTTTTAACACAACCAACAACATCGAATGTAAGATCTGAGTTTAACATCGACCTGTGCCGTTCTCTCATCTCTGCTGATATTCCTCTCTACAAACTAAAGAATAAGGTCTTCAGGGAATTCCTTGAAAAATATACTCAACATACAATCCCGGATGAGTCAACACTTAGGAAGACGTATGCTCCATCCATCTACGATGAGACAATACAGAAGATAAGAGATGAAATTAAAGATAGTTCAATTTGGGTTTCCATTGATGAGACTCCCGACAAAGAAGGTAGACTTGTTGGTAATGTAGTTATCGGTTTGTTAAGTGAACAATATTCTGAACGAATTCTTTTACATTGTGATGTTCTAGAAAAGTGCAATAACAAAACTATAGTTAAACTGTTCAACGAAGCTATGGGTATCCTGTGGCCAAAGGGTATTATGTACGATAATGTGTTATTCTTTATTAGCGATGCTGCCCCTTATATGGTCAAAGCTGGACAAGCATTATCTGTTGTATATCCTAAATTGACTCATTTTACTTGTGTGGCGCATGCATTTCATCGTGTGGCAGAAGTGGTCAGAGACAATTTCCCTAAAGTAGATTTGTTGATTTCATCAGTGAAAAAAGTATTTCTCAAAGCTCCCAGTAGAGTTAACGTGTTGAAAGAAATGTACCCTGAAATTCCATTGCCACCAAAGCCAATTTTAACTAGATGGGGTACATGGCTAGAAGCAGTTGAATATTATGCCGAACATATAGACTCTATTAACAATGTTCTCCTTGCATTGGACTCTGAAGATGCAGTCTCAATTGATACTGCGAAAACAGTTACCTGTGACATAAGTGTGAAGAATGACTTAGCTCACATTCAGCATACATTTTCATGCATCATAAAAACGCTCAAAAGTCTCCAAAATAGGCACCTTTCACTATCTGAAAGTTTTGAAATTATAAATAGTACTGTGGAACAACTGAATCGTGGTAGAGGTAAAGTTGCAGATGCAGTAAGAGCTAAGGTGGACACTGTACTTTCAAAAAACCCTGGATATGAAGAACTACAAAAGGTTGTTGCTGTGATGAGTGGTGAATCAACAGTGAAGATTAACTTGGACTTATCCCCAGCAGACATTGTGAAATTGAATTATGTACCAGTTACTTCTTGTGACGTCGAACGCTCTTTTAGTCAGTATAAATCTATCCTCAGAGACAATAGAAGAAGATTCACTTTTCAGCACTTGAAAGAAATGTTTGTAACCTATTGTTATGGTAACAGACAATAAAAATTGTGTTTTGTTGAAACTACATTGGAAGATAAGGTACGTCCATTATATTTTTTGTTTAGTTTGATTAAAATGTACCAATATTTAACGTACATAGTCATTTTTTTATAATTTTAAGTCCATATTTAATTCCATATTTTGGTAAAAATCCATATTTAATTCCATATTTTGGTAAAAATAACTACATATATATTTACATATTTCATATATTTTTAGTCCATATAAATCCGTTCCCTGCTAATAAGGTTATCTTTTAAGCTGTTTTTAAAAGGTGTTTATTGTGATTGTAGGTGAAAATTAAAAAAAAAAAGTCAGGTTTGCTATGCTTTCGAACAATAGACATAGCATCTTGGTATAGCTGCTGCACGTTTCGTAAACTACCTTGAAATGAAGAGGGTAAAATCATTTTATCCTGCTAAGAGATCTTGCTGAAATGATAGGGAGACTGCAAATTCCTGTAGGCCTCTTATTTTATCAGTAAGTAATACCTTTTCGTCTCTCCCTAGGAACTCTAATTTTTGCGCTCTCTCGAGCCAATACTGAAGAGAATCACGCATATAAATATCTACAATTAAATATATGAAAAAGATCCAACCCCACATGATTAATAACTACAAAAATATTTGACTTTTAATAACAATATTATTATCCTACGTAAGTTTATAGTTTTAAATAACATAGCCGCCACTCAGAAAATTATATAAATCAAGTTCTAATTTAAGATATTCTCTACATGTACTTACATAACCCCAAAACTTTTCACTTTCATATCATCAATATAGCATTAATATGTATAATTAATGAAAAATAGTCACATCATGGCATTAACTATTATAATATTTTTAATGGTAATAATGTCATCAAACTACCTTAAGTTTTGTAGTTTTTAATATCCAATATACACCTGTACTCAGAAAATTACACACCACAGAATCATACCTGTAAATTATTTTTAGTATGTCTTGAAGTTTTTAATAACCAATTTAATTTGAGCTCTAAATATGTCATAATTCTAGCAGATCATTGCCTTCGTGTAATATTGTTTACTGTAGTGTGTGTTTTGTTTTATTCTGAAATGCAATTAGTTAGTGACGACAGATGGATTTTATAAAATAGGAAAATTATGTTGAAAAATTGACATTTCACTGAAAACTACTATTTTTCTGAAAAACTTTGGGTTCCAAGCTTCAGAATGAGGGGTCATTTATTAAATTCCGTTCAGCCGTTTTCCCGTAATGTCCATTATCAGTTCAAATTAGATATATAGGTAATAGCAATGAAAGAAAGGAAAAACGCAGATAATAATTAGATTAGGATAAATATATGAAAAATTTTAACAGAAAAAAAACAGGTAATGGCATTTCAAAGGGAGAAAATATTAATACAGTAAAATCCCTCGTAACCGGCACCAAATAACCGGCAATACCAAAACAACGGCACTTTCGGCTAGGCCAAAAAAAAAAAAAAGGATTAAATCTGCCACATTGCCACAGTCTGAACTGTCAGTTTTGCCACATTAGGAAGTTCGCACGAACTTTCATTTTCAGTAAATATTCGAACCTTCAATTAGTATATTATTTAAGTTATGTGATGTGTTTTAATAAAGAAAATCCACACAGTTAACTGATATGTGAAACTCCGCCTCTACACTCTGGCACGATGTATTTTCACCTCTTTTAAGAACTTACTGTTCTCGAGATGAACAATACAACACAGAGGTTCTGCCTTCCTGTTCAGCAGTATTGCAGACGACACTCTGTATATGAGGAGGGCGCAAGTTGCTAGTCGCATCACGTTTCGTACAGACCCTTGCCGTAGAAATAACCACGTCTTCCCTCAACTGCATGGGGCCCACACTCACTTTCCCGCAAAAAATCTCGGAACATTTACTTGAGAGGAAATGTGGAAGGGTGGAGGGGTTGAAAATATAAGAGCAGGGTTGAACCCCCTCAATGGTAGGTCAAGATAATGCAGCCAATTACCGACCGGAATAAGGGCTGCGTCCCACTGAGTAATCTAACCTGACGCACAAGTAAACATATCATGCATGGAGCAGTCGAATTATTATCTATACGTTTAAGAAGATTCAACAAAATAGAATGATTTGTATTTAATTATCTTTCATCTTCACGTTTTGCGCCATAATTTATGACACCAGTACTCGCGTGGATTACATTAAGATCCATGCAATTATCACATTTATTAAACAACTTTTTCCCACTTCTATTCTACTAAATATTATTATATTATTATTACATTAATTCTAAGAAAGAAAGTCTATTTTACCCTTAATTATTTGCTTCCTGTACGCAAGATAGGCAAGTAAAAACAAATGCCAAGATACATTCATCCATCCTGTGTGGGTGTGGTCCTGTGGTATAGTGTAAAGTCAAAGAGTGTGTATGTTTTGAAGTTGAGTTGTGTGTTGAGAATTTCGTTGGGGTGTGTTTTTGTGTGTCTGTATATTTCATATTGTCCTAGTGTGTTTAGTTCCTGGCAATGAAATTCTCAACACACAACTCAACTTCAAAACACACACACTCTTTGACTCTACACTATACCACAGGAACACACCCACACAGGAAACAGAACAAGTGGCGCCAAGACCAACAACGACCAGTTCTGAAGATGGCCCATAAACAGGTCGAAACATGTAGACGAGGTACGTTGAAATTTAACACAGGAAAGTCATACCATACATATTTTGAAATTTAATATATATTTTTTTTCAGTAGGTTATTTTACGATGCTTTATCAACAGCTTAGGTTATTTAGCGTCTGAATGAGATTAAGGTGATAATGCCGGTGAAATCAGTCCGGGGTTCAGCACCGAAAGTTACCCAGCATTTGCTCATATTGGGTTGAGGGAAAACCCCGGAAAAAACCTCAATCAGGTAACTTGCCCCGACCGGGAATCGAACCCGGACCACCTGGTTTCGCGGCTAGACGCGCTGACCGTTACTCCACACGTGTGGACAATTTAATATTTAAAACAATGATGTCAATAGAATATAATTCGTGGTATTTTGCTGCAAAGAATGTAATTAAAAGCTCTATTGTTGTTATTGTTATTATATAGGCTTAACTGTTAGTTATTAAACTACACTCTGCAGTGGCGTTTTTTCACTCTTTTTCAACTTGTGGCGCACTAAAGGTGTAATTTAAAATCTCGAGGCACACTCATATATTTTAAACCAGTGGTTCCGAATCAGGCGGGAATTTTGAGAGTTTTTGGAGGAATGTGTTCACAGAATGATGATTTGTGTCACGATACACCTGTTGAAAATGACTTCTATAGAGTTATAATTTTCTACTTCTAAAATTTAAGCCACTATTGGGTTCAATTCCATGCCTGTTTCATGTCAGTAGAAGTCATTGTTCTGTATTATAAAATATGTCCATGTAATCATTTATACTGCAGGATAATATGTGTATGTATATGTATTTATTCACACTGCAATGGGTATATACCCGGTGGCAGTGGCAACTAATTACACTCAATAATGGCAATAATAAACTTATTAATTAAAAATACAATTAATAATAATACTAATAATTAATACTAATAATAATAATAATAATAATAATAATAATAATAATAACAACAACAGGTAACATCCTAAATTAAATGAAGCATGATCACTTAAAATAACATTTAAAGTAAATCTCATTTGTATCTTAAATCTAAGTTCGAACTAAACCCCCACGAGTATGATATGTTCATACCTGCACAAGTAGACTACCTTTCGGCACTACACTCATTTCGCTGTCAACTCACTCACTGCACTGGAACTACGACACATTTCACTGATTCTATCTTGATTTCACTAACACTTCAAAAACATTTCACTGCTCAAATACTTTGCACTGCCACTATAAACTATAACGCTTCACTGACAGGAACACGTTTCACTTACACAGCACACTTCACTGACACAACACACTTCACTGACACAACATAATTCTTCACTGATACAACACTTCAATAACAAAATATCATTTACACCCTTTAAATACTGTGTATAATTACCGTCTATTAATAAAGTCCTTAAGCCTATTTTTAAATACATTTTTGGTTGTTGGTAAAGCCTTTAGTAAGTCTGCAGGTAAAGCATTCCAATCCCTGATAGTACAATTAAGAAAAGAAAACTTTCCAGTGTCCGTCTTATGTCTTCTTTCCCTCAATTTTTATCAGTGGTCGTTCCTTGAAGAGTAATTTGGCGGCTGCAACCTATTTTTTATTTCTCTCCAGGCAGGCTCTCTATTGCTAACTATTGAAACAATAGAAAATGCATGTAAAATGACTTATGAAGAGCTTACAGAAATAAATAATCATATTACATTCGATTTCGATCAAATATGCTACACGAAACACAAATAATAGAAAAGGTGATTATCTTCGGTTACATTTTAAGTAAAATGTCATTCTCTAACGCAATTTGTTACACCAGTTGATAACAAAGTGAGACTTACTATCTGTCTTCACTGTTGTATAGGACACTCGACTCTGCTGATCTGTAAACAGGTCACCTGTATAAATCAAATCTCCTCGGAGGCTCATAAAGGTGCAAATGCTCGAGGGACCATATATCGATGCTGTACCGGTATTTCTAAACCGCTCCACCAGTCACACTGATTAATCTGCCTGCCACTGGGAGGTCGGATTATTCCGCTCAGGAAGCGCGACGTTCGATTCCCACGGGATACCACATTTTGTTAAAGTCAAGGAGAAGCATCTGCTGTTATGCTTGATTAGAGAAGCAATCCTCCGGCTCCCAATAGAGTTCCCTTACCCATGAGAATTTATCTTAGTGTTTCGATATCAGGCCGATCGTAGTATGTGCACTAAGGCGAGTTCAAGCCTGCATGAAACCCGTGATTTAAGATAAACTCCCGCCTAAGGCATGTCAGTGTTATGTTCTGTGTTCTCTTAGATGAAGGTTCAGTGACATGTCGATCCCACACTAAGATAGTCCACCATTAACAGGGTAAAAGTAATATAAATATTCCATACTCAGGGTGAATCACGAGGATTTACCGCCACTTACGGAGCTTATTTCCGAAGACATTCTGAGCAAAAAATGTCATATAAACATTTGTCCTAATCTCAATATTTTCAGAGTTACACTAATTTAAATTTGTTAGTAAATTAAGTAATTAATTAAATAAGTTACTTATTTACTTCCTTACTTATTTATTTCCTTACTTCCTTATTTACTTCCTAACTTCCTTCCTTATTTATTTACTTCCTAACTTCCTTCCTTACTTATTTACTTCCTAACTTCCTTCCTTACTTATTTACTTCCTAACTTCCTTCCTTAATTATTTATTTCCTTACTTTCTTACTTATTTACTTCCTTACTTATTTACTTCCTAACTTCCTTCCTTATTTATTTACTTCCTAACTTCCTTCCTTACTTATTTACTTCCTAACTTCCTTCCTTATTTATTTACTTCCTAACTTCCTTCCTTAATTATTTATTTCCTTACTTTCTTACTTATTTACTTCCTTACATATTTACTTCCTAACTTCCTTCCTTATTTATTTACTTCCTAACTTCCTTCCTTACTTATTTACTTCCTAACTTCCTTCCTTACTTATTTACTTCCTAACTTCCTTCCTTACTTATTTACTTCCTAACTTCCTTCCTTACTTATTTACTTCCTAACTTCCTTCCTTATTTATTTACTTCCTAACTTCCTTCCTTATTTATTTACTTCCTAACTTCCTTCCTTACTTATTTACTTCCTAACTTCCTTCCTTAATTATTTATTTCCTTACTTTCTTACTTATTTACTTCCTTACTTCCTTAGTTATTTACTTCCTAACTTCCTTCCTTATTTATTTACTTCCTAACTTCCTTCCTTATTTATTTACTTCCTAACTTCCTTCCTTACTTATTTCCTTACTTTCTTACTTATTTACTTCCTTACTTCCTTAGTTATTTACTTCCTTAATTCCTTACTTATTTACTTCCACGCTTCCTTATTTACTTCCTCACTTCCTTACTTATTTACTTCCTCACTTCCTTACTTATTTACTTCCTCACTTCCTTACTTATTTACTTCCTCACTTCCTTACTTATTTACTTCCTCACTTCCTTACTTATTTACTTCCTCACTTCCTTACTTATTTACTTCCTCACTTCCTTACTTATTTACTTCCTTACTTCCTCACTTATTTACTTATCTACTTCCTTACTTCCTTAATTATTTACGTATTTACTTCCTTACTTATTTATTTACTTCCTAACTTCCTTCCTTACTTATTTACTTCCTAACTTCCTTCCTTATTTATTTACTTCCTAACTTCCTTCCTTAATTATTTATTTCCTTACTTTCTTACTTATTTACTTCCTTACTTATTTACTTCCTAACTTCCTTCCTTATTTATTTACTTCCTAACTTCCTTCCTTATTTATTTACTTCCTAACTTCCTTCCTTATTTATTTACTTCCTAACTTCCTTCCTTATTTATTTACTTCCTAACTTCCTTCCTTATTTATTTACTTCCTAACTTCCTTCCTTAATTATTTATTTCCTTACTTTCTTACTTATTTACTTCCTTACTTATTTACTTCCTAACTTCCTTCCTTATTTATTTACTTCCTAACTTACTTCCTTACTTATTTCCTTACTTTCTTACTTATTTACTTCCTTACTTATTTACTTCCTTACTTATTTACTTCCTTACTTATTTACTTCCTTACTTCCTTACTTATTTACTTCCTCACTTCCTTACTTATTTACTTCCTCACTTCCTTATTTACTTCCTCACTTCCTTACTTATTTACTTCCTCACTTCCTTACTTATTTACTTCCTCACTTCCTTACTTATTTACTTCCTCACTTCCTTACTTATTTACTTCCTCACTTCCTTACTTATTTACTTCCTCACTTCCTTACTTATTTACTTCCTCACTTCCTTACTTATTTACTTCCTTACTTCCTCACTTATTTACTTATCTACTTCCTTACTTCCTTAATTATTTACGTATTTACTTCCTTACATCCTTACTTATTTACTTATTTACTCCCTTACTTCCTTACTTCCTTACTTATTTACTTATTTACTTCCTTACTTATTTACTTCCTTACTTATTTACTTCCTTACTTATTTACTTCCTTACTTATTTACTTCCTTACTTATTTACTTCCTTACTTATTTACTTCCTTACTTATTTACTTCCTTACTTATTTACTTCCTTACTTATTTACTTCCTTACTTATTTACTTCCTTACTTATTTACTTCCTTCCTTATTTACTTATTTACTTCCTTACTTATTTATTTCGTTAGTTCCTTACTTATTTACTTCCTTACTTTCTCACTTATTTACTTCCTTACTTTCTCACTTCCTTACTTATTTACTTCCTTACTTCCTCACTTTCTTACTTATTTACTTCCTTATTTCCTTAATTATTTACTTATTTACTTCCTTAATTCCTTACTTATTTACTTCCTTACGTCCTCACTTCCTTACTTATTTACTTCCTTACTTATATTTACTTCCTTACTTACTTATTTATTTCATTTAACTAGCTAGCAAGTACAAATTACATTTATAAAACAAAAATGTTTCTAGCCACTGCCGTAAAAGCCAGGCTCGTGTACGATGTGGTCTTAGCCAATAATATAACATAAAATTTATAAGGACAGTTTACTAAATACAGTAAGTCACTTAATTCAAACCAATAAATAACACACAAGAGCGAGAAATGAAGAAAGAAAAAAAAAAGAGAGAAAAATACACATTTAATATATATTAACAATCAGACAGAAACTTTCTTTCTTTAGTTTTAAGCGTAAAAAATATTGCAAATGGAGAATAAACTATTCAGAAGTATCATTTCTTTAATTGGCTAGTGTTCTGAAGCTTAAAATATGTTATTAATTGCTCTGTACAGATTTTGTTTTTCAATTTTTAACTAAAAATTACATCATTCTTACGCACTTATTACAAAAATTGTTACAAATCATACGACTTTAGGAACTTGATTCTTTACAGTTTAATTATGCATCCTAATGTACAGTCTTAAATAATTTACAAGTATGATGTGATCTAACAATTGATGTGATAAGTATTTAAGAAAATGTAATTTTGTAGTTAAAAATAAAAAAATATATATTTACAAAGCAACTATAGAATTCACAACACATTTTTAGCTTCAGAATACTAGCTAATTAAAGAAATGATAGGACTACTCCTGAATAATTCAATTTTTATCAGTAATATTATTTTACCTTTAAAACTAAAGAATAATGGATTTTACAAACAACTTCAAATTAGTGTAACTCTGAAAATATTGAGATTATGATGAATATTTATATGACATTTTTTGCTCAGAATGTATTCGGAAATAAGCTACGTAATGGACGGCAAATCCGTCTGAATCAATGAATGACAGAAAAATTTACAACGCCATGTTAGTCCCTAATGGAAACATTTCTAAGAAATAAATATTCCCCTAAATGTTAGCCCAGGATTACTCGAAAAAATACTATCCGTATGATTCTGTTTTTTACTCTTATCGTTAGAGAAAAATATTAATAATTATTGAACCCTTTACAGTTTTTAAATAAAATAGACTGTTTTCTTTCAAATTACATATTCGTCAAGTTGTTAACGAATAGCTATTTCCCACCCTTAGGAAGTCTGGAAACTCTGAGACTTAAGGGAAGATGTCATTCAAATCAAATGTCTTCTCATAGGCAATGCGCTGTTGACAAGCTACACAGATTGTCAGTCTAATTTTTAAATTAACTGTGATCTTAATTAAGGGAGAGTGGAGTAATTGCACGCACCTAACTTCCTATTGTTATAAATTTCAAGATAATTTTCATGAAACATTGAAACTTTTACATACTTACAAATGGCATTTAAGGAACCCGCAGGTTCAGTGCCGTCCTCACTTAAGCCCGCCATCGGTCACTATCCTGTGCAACATTAATCCAGTCTCTATCATCATATCCCATCTCCCTCAAATCCATTTTAATATTATCCTCCCATCTACGTCTCATCCTACCTAAAGGTCTTATTCCCTCCGGTCTCCTAACTAACACTCTATATGCATTTCTGGATTCGCCCATACGTGCTACATGCCCTGTCCATCTCAAACGTCTGGATTTAATGTTTCTACAGGTGAAGAATACAATGCGTGCAGTTCTGCGTTGTGTAACTTTCTCCATTCTCCTGTAACTTCATCCCTCTTAACCCCAAATTTTTTCCTAAGAACTTTATTCTCAAACACCCTTAACCTCTATTCCTCTCTCAAAGTGAGAGTCCAAAGTTTCACAACCATACAGAATAATCGATAATATAATTGTTTTATAAATTCTAACTTTCAGATTTTTTGACAGCAGACTAGATGACAAAAACTTCTCAACCGAATAATAACAGGCATTTTCCATATTTATTCTGCGTTTAATTTCCTTCCGAGTGTCATTTATATATTTGTTACTGTTGCTCCAAGATATTTGAATTTTTCCACCTCTTCGAAGGATAAATCTCCAATTTTTATATTTCCATTTCGTACAATATTCTGGTCACGAGACATAATCATATACTTAGTCTTTTCGGGATTTACTTCCAACCCTATCGCATTACTTGCTTCAAGTAGAATTTTCCGCGTTGTCCCTAATCGTTTGTGGATTTTCTCCTAACATATTCACGTCATCCGCATAGACAAGAAGCTGATGTAACCCGTTCAATTTCAAACCCTCTGTGTTATCCTGAACTTTTGTAATGGCATATTCTAGAGCGAAGTTAAAAAGTAGAGGTGACATTGCATCTCCCTGCTTTAGCCCGCAGTGAATTGGAAAAGGATCAGATAGAAAGTGGCCTATACGGACTCTGCTGTAAGTTTCACTAAGACACATTTTAATTAATCGAACTAGTTTCTTGGGAATACCGAATTCAATAAGAATATCATATAAAACTTCTGTCTTAACCGAGTGATACGCGTTTTTGAAATCTATGAATAACTGATGTACTGTACATACTCCATTTTTCTCCAATTTCTGTCGAATATAAAAAATCTGATCAATAGTCGATCTATTATGCCTAAAACCACACTGATGATCCCCAATAATTTCATCTACATATGGAGTTAATCTTATCAAAGGATATTCTACAAAATTTTATACGACGTCAACAAGTGATATTCCTCGAAAGTTACTACAGTTAGTCTTGTCCCCCTTCTTAAAAATAGGTACGATTATGGACTCCTTCCATTGTTCTGGTACAATTTCCTTTTCCCAAACTGCAAGTACAAGTTTATAAATTTCGCTAGATAATGCGCTTCCACTCTCTTGTATTAATTCTGCTGGAATTTGATCAAATAATAATAATAATAATAATAATAATAATAATAATAATAATAATAGCAATAATATTGTCTATGATTTTGCTCCATGTAATGACACTGACAAAACGTAATATCTATGAATCGAAATTTCAAGATTGAGGTTTATAGATTACTCGGAACTTCTCTCATTCGAGGATTAATTTAATTTATAAAAGAGAAAACTGAAGCTATAACAAGGCATTAAAAAACCTGATAACAGAGTTTAGCATTGAACTTGAAAGAGAACTGCGTTTTCATAAAATTCGTTGCTTCAGATTTTCTGTTACGATATGCATTCATCTGTAGATTTCAAGTCTTTTGAATGCGTGTTGTGTAGAATACCATTGTCGAAAAACGTGTGTTGAGGTTAGAACAGTGGCGGTGTTCAGAAGTGTTTCAATTATCGACAGCCTCTATCTCGTGAATGCAGTCAATATGATGAAAGACCCATTCAGCACTCCAGTCATTGTAAGGAATCAAAGGCGTGACCTCTTGAATAACGAGAGAACAAGTTTCGAATGAACTATTCCGCCAGCTCGTGTTATTGCAAGTTAACCCAATCTTTCCATTAGTCCTGCACTCTTGTAGCTTTCAAAATGTGTTGCTCGGATTTTACACAAAAGAAATGGTAACCTCTTTCAGTTTCAGTTTTGCAGTTGGTATGACTGTCTGAAATCTTCCGCCGAGGCTCAATCAGTGGCGCTGTTAGAAATATAACTAAAAGACTCCGGTTTGATACCCTGTAAACACTGGAAAGTTATCTCCCTCCCATAGGTGTTGGTTATATGCCTCATGTTTTGTGTTTGGCTTATGTTATCTTAGTCATCAACCTTGCCCCTTCATAAATGTATGATTCGGACTTTCCTTGATATTTAAAAATACTATTGAAGTTGCATGTTACTTCCAATCACACAATGTTCTCTATGTGTCACACTGCGATTTCTTTAAGTTCTTATTCTTTATGAGAGCAAGATAAGGTGTTATTTTTTTAGAGTTTCTTTCTTTCTTTCTTTCTTCCCTCCTTTCTTTCTTTCTTTCTTCCTTCCCTCCTTTCTTTCTTTTTCTTTCTTTTTTCCTTCCCTCCTTTCTTTCTTCCTTCCTTCCCTCCTTACTTTCTTTTTTCTTCCTTCCCTCCTTTCTTTCTTTCTTCCCTCCTTTCTTTCTTTCTTTCTTCCTTCCCTCCTTTCTTTCTTTCTTTCTTTCTTTCTTCCTTCCCTCCTTTCTTTCTTTCTTTCTTTTCTCCTTTCTTTCTTTCCTTCTTCCTTCCCTCCATTCTTTCTTTCTTTCTTTCTTTCTTTCTTCCTTCCTTCCTTCCCTACTTCCCTCCTTTCTTTCCTCCTTTCTTTCTTCCCTCCTTTCTTTATTTCTTTCCTCCTTCCCTACTTCCCTCCTTCCTTTCTTTCTTTCTTACTTTCTTTCTTTCTTCCTTCCCTCCTTTCTTTCTTTCTTTCATTCCTCCTTCCCGCCTTTCTTTCTTTCTTCCTTCCCTCCTTTCATTCTTTCTTTCCTTCTTTCTTTCTTTCTTCCTTCCCTCCTTCCCGCCTTTCTTTCTTCCCTCCTTTCTTTCTTTCTTCCTTCCCTGCTTTCCTTCTTTCTTTTTTTCTTCCTTCCCTTCTTTCTTTCTTTCTTTCTTCCCTTCTTCCTTTCCTCCTTTCCTTCTTTCTTTCTTTCTTCCTTCCCTACTTTCCTTCTTTCTTTCTTCCTTCTCTCTTTCCTTCTTTCTTTCTTCCTTCTCTCTTTCCTTCTTTTTTTCTTCCTTCTCTCTTTCCTTCTTTCTTTCATCCCTCCTTTCTTTCTTTCTTCCTCCCCTGCTTTTCTTCTTCCCTCCTTCGTTTCTTTCTTTCTTCCTTCCCTGCTTTCCTTCTTTCTTTTTTTCTTCCTTCCCTTCTTTCTTTCTTTCTTCCTTCCTTCCCTTCTTTCTTTCTTCCTTTCCTCCTTTCCTTCTTTCTTTCTTTCTTTCTTCCCTCTTTCCTTCTTTCTTTCTTTCTTCCCTCTTTCCTTCTTTCTTTCTTCCTTCCTTTCTTCCCTCTTCCTTCCTTCCCTCCCTCCTTTCTTTCTTTCCTCCTTTCCCTCCCTCCCTCCTTTCTTCCCTCCCTTTCTTTCTTTCTTTCTTTCTTTCTTCCTTTCTTCCCTCCTTTCTTTCTTTCTTCCTTCCTTTCTTTCTTTCTTCCTTCCTTCCCTACTTCCCTCCTTTCTTTCTTTCTTTCTTCCTTCCTTCCTTTCTCAGTTGTTCTAATTCACTGAATGCTTATGCTAATTTCAATGTAACATAACTATCACAATTATTTTAACAATATGTAGATTATTATAGTAAATTGATTCATTTTATTACCATGTCAGTTAATAAACTTCAGCTATATTTTTATAACGTTATGTAAACATATTTCACATGAATCATTTTGTGTCGAAGTGAAATACGACCAGAGAAAGAGGCAAAAATTGGAGTATAAACTGGTAAATTTGGCTCTTTTCAAGTTTGGAAATATATCACAGCTTTAATAATAAAGGAAATTGAAAGCAAAACACTTGGATGACTTGTAAACCTAGGGCACTTGGGGAAAAAACAAAAGTATTGTCCAGTGATTCAAGGACATTTTATAGTTTTCAGAGCCAAAAAGAAACAACAGTGGAAGTCCATTAAAATCTCTTTCAATAATTATAAACCACTTATGTACCCTTCGTAATGTTTAAATTTCATATATATATATATATATATATATATATATATATATATATATATATAGAAAACGTTCTAATGTTTATATTCAAAACTAAACCCTCCTTTTTGTTTTATTACTTTGAAACAATTTATGTGGCGTCAAATTTTTCAAATAAGTGTAAACTTTGAAATATTTATACTGCTATTTTTAATATAAAAATTTAATTCTTCCCGAAGTTCGCTGTTTTTACAAATACTCATTCTCTTCTTTGTGAAGTGGGGAAAAATGTGAGCAGTCTGTACTGAAGAGCACGTGCAGTATTGTACACCCCGTGCACACTTATACTCATTCCAATGTTGTGGGACTAAGAAAACAGTCTTCAGTTATAATTAAAATGCCTTATAATATTTTGTTTATTCTATAAATGAAGTGCAATAATGTTGAATGCTATATTTTAAGCAGCTAGTTAGAACATATCAAGACGATAATACACATAAAAAGTAGTATGCTAAGCACAGAAAACATATTCTTCATCAATACTATACAGTATATGGGTATATCATTATATTTTTCTACTTACTCCAATGCTTCCCCAAACGGCGAACCTCATCCGCGTACTTTTCACATTCTGAAAATAAAACACAACATTTTATAGACATGGTTCCGATAAGCCAGATAGTAAACTTACGTAAATAATATTTCCGTCTGTGGCTTGTCTATTTCAAAGTATTTTATTTTAACTTATTTATATTGACTATTACACTTTTACTACGTCACACTAATTTTGACCAATAAATCGGTACGAAAGGACGTCTTTCAGCCAATCTTGGCTGCTTATCCCACAATTTTATCGCGTCCCAAGCATTTGTTTAATTTTATCGCGTCCCTAGCATTAGTTTATTTTTATCACTACCCTAGCATTTGTTTCTTTGTTTGCCAACATTTCAAACTGCACTGGTCTGGACGTCAAAAAACAGGAAATTACAAACCACTCCAGTCGATGCACAGAACTTTCCAATATGACTCGCATTGGCATTCAAGAACTATAATTAATAAAGATCACTGGTCATATATGAAGAGCACCATTCGGAAATCCTGAATAAGTTAAGGGATACACCATGTACGCACACGTCCAATATAACCTCAACTGAACCACCAACCACTAAAACATTCAAATTTGAAAATTGTACTTTCAATAATTGTTTCTTTTAAAATTATTCATGTTTATTTTTTTATTTCATCATCCTCAATTAAAAAGTTTCTCGTTTATTTCATCATCCATAATTAAAACTTTTCTAACACTTGTTTATATTATTTAGGTTATGTTTGTTATAGCTTCTGCTATATGATATTATGGATAGTCACGTATCAGAGATTGTTTAATACTAAGATTTATTGAAAATCATGTCAAGTAATATTGATTACTGGGAACCGGATGGTTGAAGTGGAATGCAAATGTTTTAATAAACATGAAACTGAATCAACAAAGCATTCTTGACCAGTAACCGTCCACAGAGTTCAATGAAGATTCCATAGTTGGCACAAATGATAACAAGAAAACATAATCATAAAACACTACTGCCATCTAGCGTAATGTTCAGATGGTACAATAATACATTTGAAGACAGTTGTATTTTCGTAAGTCAATTAATATTTTATTGTACTGGAGTACTCTGTTACTTCTAATCTTTATATACTTTCTTCTAATCGTGTAATAGTCAATTAAACCCCACTGGGGTTTGGTTTTTCTCTAGATAAATCTGCTCGTGTTCCACTAACAGATTTATCGATATCAAAGCCTCTAGTGAGATTATTGTTGACAAACGTTTTCGCTCTGCTTCCAGCATCCTCAGCCCTTAAGTTTGAACATGAAACAGGTTAACAATTTAAAAACACAAATAACACGAAAATAATTACGTATGTCATAAATTATGCCTAATATATACTCAATTGCTTTCATATTACTTGTGCATACATTTGATCCGAACAAACGTAACGTCTTTTCGTTCTGAAAAGGCATTTTACAATGTTACAATGTTACATTTAAAGGACAAAATTAAAATTCTTTCAATCATTAATTATCATAATTAACTGCTCTCCTAAACTGACTAAACATATTGGAAATTAAATCAATGGCTTTTCCAAAAACACCTATGAAATATTTCATACTTAAAACAATTTTCATCTTGAATAGAAAGCAAGAACGACCAAACTGTATTAAAATTTTCTATTTGTAATATCTCAAAAAATACCCCAAATGAAATTAATAACAGTAGGCCTATTTACGGTTTACCGTGTAGAGTCGAACAAATAAGAAAATGGTAGCAACAGCTCCAACAGAACATGGCCCTTTAGCCCAGATAACATCGATCCCTATGACGCCGGCCGTGAAAGTCTACATTTCAAAGTAAAAGAAAAATCTATACGCTGGCAACCACTTCTTCAGTGCCTCCGATACTGAGAATGTATTTTTTTTTTAATTTCTAGAATGATACTACAACATCACAAGATCTTCTTTGTGTGATGAAAGTTTAGGCTATTCTTTAATTTGGAAATATTTACTGTGCAAAGAAAGTATCAAATATTAATTTTTGATCCTATAATACTAAAATGTTTCATTTGGAAATATTTAATATGTAAAGTAATAATGAAAGGTGAAATATTTTGATCTTATTTTGTATACGTACAGTTTATTAAAGGAGTATAAGGGTACAGTGCATCAGTTATTCATAGATTTCAAAAAGGCATATGACTCGGTTAAAAGAGAAGTTTTATATGATATTCTTACTAAATTTGGTATTCCCAAGAAACTAGTTCGATTAATTAAAATGTGTCTCAGTGAAACGTACAGCATAGTTCGTATAGGTCAGTTTCTGTCAGATCGTTTCCAATTCACTGTGGGCTAAAGCAAGGAGATGCAGTATCACCTTTACTTTTTAACTTTGCTCTAGAGTATGCCATTAGGAAAGTCCAGGATAACAGAGAGGGTTTGGAATTGAACGGGTTACATCAGCTGCTTGTCTATGCGGATGAAGTGAATATGTTAGGAGAAAATCCACAAACGATTAGGGAAAACACGGGAATTTTACTTGAAGCAAGTAAAGAGATAGGTTTGGAAGTAAATCCCGAAAATACAAAGTATATGATTATGTCTCGTGACCAGAAATATAGTACGAAATGGAACTATAAAAATTGGAGATTTATCCTTCAAAGAGGTGGAAAAATTTAAATATCTTGGAGCAACAGTAACAAATGTAAATGACACTCGGGAAGAAATAAATTAAACACAGAATAAATATGGGAAATGCGTGTTATTATTCCGTTGCGAAGCTTTTGTCAGATAGTATGCTGTCAAAAAATCTGAAAGTTAGAATTTATGAAAAAGCTATATTACCGGTTGTTCTGTATGGCTGTGAAACTTGGACTCTCACTTTGAGAGAGGAACAGAGATTAAGGGTGTTTGAGAATAAGATGCTTAGGAAAATATTTGAGGCTAAGAGGGATGAAGTTACAGGAGAATGGAGAAAGTTACACAACGCAGAGCTGCACGCATTGTATTTTTCACCTGACATAATTAGGAACATTAAATCCAGACGTTTGAGATGGGCAGGGCATGTAGCACGTATGAGCGATTCCAGAAATGCATATAGAGTGTTAGTTGGGAGGCCGGAGGGAAAAAGACCTTTGGGGAGGCTGAGACGTAGATGGGAAGATAATATTAAAATGGATTTGAGGGAGGTGGGATATGATGATAGAGACTGGATTAATCTTGCTCAGGATAGGGACCAATGGCGGGCTTATGAGAGGGCGGCAATGAACCTCCGGGTTCCTTAAAAGCCAGTAAGTAAGTAATATATTAAATGTTTCACGTCACTTTTATACAAGTTTTTCAAAATATTCCATTTGTAGTTGGAACAAATTAATAATTGTAGCCCACTTTATATGAATACTTGTCGGATGAACTGATAGATCTATCTATATAAAAGACATCCAACGGTTGAAGGAAAAAATCGTATACGAAGACAGAAGAACAACCGGAAAGAAGACATGTCTGAAACTACGTTTTCAATATTAGGGTTGCAGAAAATATGTTCAGAAACATTTCCAGTTTCTACATTGGACAGACAGGCAGATCATTCCAAACTCGATACAAAGAACACATTAAAGGAGTAACCAGAGGACATAATACATCTACATATGCCGAAAACATAACTAATGCTAACCACACATATAATAACATAAATACAGACATGGAAATCCTACACATACAACCAAAAACCAAAAACTCAACACAATAGAACAATATGAAATATACAGACACACTAAGACACACCCTAATCAAATTCTCAACAGACAGATCAATTTCAGAACACACACACTATTTGACACAACTCTTCATCACACGAACGCACCCACACAACAGTCAGCGAAGTTGAGATAGCGCCGAGATCTAGTAGGCTCTGAGGATGGTGTCAAGTAACACCGAAACAGCTGTAAGTCATACATGCTTACATAATTAACAGGAGTAAGATCGCCATTTAATCAATTATTTTTTTCCAAATTGATTCATTCTGTATAAAATAATGTCTGAATGCTTGCTCGTAAATTAATTTCAAGGGAAATGTGTGTTATATAATTGTGTTTGGAGACTTGTACCGGACATTATATTTCCCCTCTATACAGTATTTACTCTGCGGCTCTCGAACTGAAAATCCTGTCGTCTCTGCTCGTCACGCTTCCCCCCTTCCGCCCAGATCCCATTTTGCTGAGATAAGAAACCCTCTCTCTTAAGCCCTAAGACTAGTCCATTATCTGAAGGTGCATTTACTCCTTCGACTTGATGGTTGGATGGCCAACAACTCAGCTGGACTTTACAGATACGGAATTCTATGATTCTGTGCACCGGTAACACGATAAGGGCGAGTAATTAAGAACATGCTCTGCTCAATTTATCGCCTTAACTCCGAATCTGAGGGAGTCACGAGAATATAAGGATCAGAAAAATATTGTACCTCATTTGAAGGGCTTCGTATCGAGTTCTATTTTTATTGTTTTTTTTTAAGCTGCGATATAATTACATATTTTATTCATTCATTTATCCGCCAGTCATCCATTCTTCATTCACTAATTCAGTCCTCCATTAATTATTCATTCATTCATAAATTTATTCACCCAGTCATACATTCTTCATTCATTCATCCATCCATTCATCCATTTTTCATTCATCTATCCATCCATTCATCCATCCATTTATTCTTCCATCCATTCATTCTTCCATCCATTCATCCATTTTTTATTCGCCTATACATTCATACATCCATACATTCATCCATCAATTCATTCATTCCTCATTCCCCCTTTCATTCCTCATTCCCCCATCCATTTCTCATTCATCCATCCATTCATTAATGCTTCCACCCATTCATCAATTCATTAATCCATTTATTCATTCATCCATCCATTCATCCATCAATTCTTTCATTCCTCATTCCCTATTCCATTCCTCATTCATCCATCCATTCATTAATTCATCCATTCATTCATTAATTCATCCACCCATTCATCAATTCAGTAATCCATTTATTCATTCATCCATCCATTCATCCATCAATTCTTTCATTCCTCATTCTCCCATCCATTCCTCATTCATCCATCCATTCATTAATTCATCCACCCATTCATCAATTCAGTAATCCATTTATTCATTCATCCATCCATTCATTCATCAATTATTTCATTCCTCATTCTCCCATCCATTCCTCATTCATCCATCCATTCATTAATTCATCCACCCATTCATCAATTCAGTAATCCATTTATTCACTCATCCATCCATTCATCCATCAATTCTTTCATTCCTCACTCTCCCATCCATTCCTCATTCATCCATCCATCCATTAATTCATCCACCCATTCAATTCATTAATCCATTTAATCATTCATTCATCCATTCTTCATTCATTCATTCATTCATTCATTCATTCATTCATTCATTCTTCACTCATCCACCCATTCATCCATTCTTCATTTATCTATCCATTCACTTATTAATTCATCCATCCATCATCCATTCTTCGTTCATCCATCCATCCTTCATTCATCTATCCATCCATCCATCCATCCATTCATCCATCCATCCGTCCATCCACCTGTGTAACTTCAGGAAATTGTATTTCCTCATTATAAATCCAATTTTAACCACGAATCTGGTAGGATGCTCTATTGATTGAACCCCTAACAATTTCTATGAGAAATTCTCAGTTGACTGAGCTGTAACTGGTCAAAAACTTAATACAAATATACAATTTTCCATCGGCTTCAAAAAACATTTTATGTTCAAGCAAAATTGCGTCACTATCAAACTTACTGAAATTTTAACGTCAACACTACCAATGCCGGATTTAATATGAAATACTCCGATACTGCGTACCAGTAAGCCGATTAAAATATCGGAACTCGATGTCTGATTTTTCGAACTGTATTTCTGGCACGATCACACGTTTTATATCGCATCTCGGCGGAACAGGGGTCGTAACATGCATATTGCAGGCTCGCAGCTCTGTTTTATGCAATCTCCCTAAGAGAAGTGAACATCTTCATCCCACACCGAAATGAAACAATACGGTCAAACCCCATTCCGATCAATCCATATGCAAAATGCAACACATTTTTATTACAGTCCTCCCTGTACTTCATCCAACATCTCCAGCCATGTCCGCTTCATATAAACACACACATTGACCTCGCTAAAAGCATTGGTATTCGATAGCCATCGATACTTTGATGGCATCCACACTGAGGAAGAGGTGGAGGGGTCGAGGGACGGCAATAGATGAGGTGGTCTTTCGTTCGAAACCTCATGTCTCGGCCTGACCTCTGGAAGGGGTTCTGTCTCTTTCCAGCAGAAGTTCCCCCTTCTTCAGTGAAGCTAGAAAGTCAAGGCAATAACTCACTGGCGTACAGGAATGGCTTTCGGCCTCTTTCCCCTCTTCTTACTTGCTTTCTTGCTAGCTTTGCTTGTCATCGAAGGAATTTTAGTGAAAAGCATCCATTTTTTTTTGCATCGTACTCAACTTTAACCTTAAGGCTGCGACCACGGTGAAATGTGAGAAAAGAGATATATTCATTACTAGTGATCATATTTTGTCCCACGAAACTGAAAATATTAAGTATAACTGCAGTTTTTAAGTGGACTACAGGCGTGCATATGCAAGCGAAGTACTTAACAGGCTGCTCACGCGACTCCTATTTGGTCTAGTTGAACAGAACAAAACATGGGCCGCTTTAACCATTACACTAGTATTTATCATGTAAATTATTTACCCTATGTGCACTAGAATACGTTATTCTTACTATTTAAGGCAGGCATGTCAGAGATGAGGCGTTCATTGTGCATTTATTTGCGCGGATCGCCGGTCTGTGCAGACTCCATCATTCAGGCGTTGCTCTTACCCGTTCTTAGCTGGAGGGTTGTACAACAATCTATTCTGCGCTTCTAGGGTTGGATTAAATAGGCATTTGGACATCATAAATACACTTAGCAGAAGGAAAAAAAAAACATAGTTATTATCGGTGTCTACATTTGATACTTGTAATACAAGAAACATTCGGCTTAATCAGTTATACTTCATAAAGTAGTGGTTTGTGAAACATAATTTAATAACATGATTTTTATATAGTATTTCAAGAAAAGAATATTGCAGTAATTTCGAAACAACAGAAAACGAACAAGTATTTCATTTTACGTAGTAGGTACTAATTATTTTAAAGTAATGGACCATACTATTTCATTGTTTCTCAAGCATTATTATTTATTGGGACCATTGGTACACAAATGTTGAAGAAAATATTATACTTAAATTAATTACATGCAGTAGAACATTGTGAAGTTTTTACACTGAAATCATTTCCTTGCTGTATGTCAATATAAATTAACATTAATATTAATAAATAATATAAATTAAGCTTAGAATTTAAATTCACTTTTAGAGCAAGTATTGACAAGTTGGGAGCGTTACTGAAAGAAATCAGAAGTGCAGTTCACAAGATGTGGCGCGATGACATTCTCTTTATGTCAGGTTTAAAGATTTATTAATGTAAGTATATTAACATAATATAGATGGAAAATTTGCCATTATACATTTTTCCAGAAAATTTTTCCGCCTAGAAAACAGTTGCTTTCTTCGATCCTTACAATCTCAAGAGCCTCACATGTATTCGTCACTATAATCTCATCACTTAGCAGCTTATGAAATGGAAGTCGTCAGTCGCCCAATCTTTGATGCCTGTGTTAGTACAGACTCCAAAACAACGCCATTGTCAAGTTCGTTTTGCCGTGAGAGTACTGATTAAGAAATAAGCGCTGTCAATATCATATTTTGAGAACTTTACTAATCTGATCTAAACTGTCACAAGGCTCTTACCTCGACACGGACAGATGAAAGCCTTTCATTTTAAAACAATTATTGTTGGCTGAGGAAAACATAACAATTATGTTATATGATCCGTGATTCCTCTTCTTCGTTATATCTGTGGAGTCCTCACTTTATTTTTCATAACGCATTCACAGTCACAGCTCAATCAGCACCCGTACTGATATGTGTTACTGAAACAAATGCCGGTCTGCGCCTGCGGATACTGTATAGCCCTGACGCGCGCCCCTCCAACCTGATTCACTCCCTCCAGGTAGGGGAATAGGAACTGCGCATCGCACAGAGACAGGTGCACAATGTGCGCGACTGCACAATGTGCAGGGTTTTGACATGCCTGATTTAAGGGGCGTGAGTAGTGATGCCCGTGCGATTAAACATTTTTCGTATAAACGTTTAGTTCAATATTTTTAGGCTTTTAGTACTCGGAGTGGAATAAAACTTTCCATGCTTATACAATCAATAATTCTGAATTTAATGGTACAAGAGACAACTAATTAGTTTCGTATCCAAGTGCAAAAGAAAGGCCCTAACTGATAACCTGTTATCCCAGTTGGCTAAGTGTATCTCATTATTCAGGTGCACATAACTTGCTACTATCTTCACTTATATACCTTGAATTTTTTTAAGATATTTAGTATTGTATATTGTAATTTCTAAAGAAAAATTTAGTTAAATATTTCACTACTAGTGAAACAGAAAAAATATTGAACTTTTTAATATATATATATATTTTTGCCATTTTTGCTATGCATATATATATTTTTTGTGTTATGTGTGTGATATTCTTAACCCGTAGGTCTACTATGTAGAACACAGGCTGCAGAAAACACTGTAAAAATTTCATGTAAATTGATTGATTAGTTTTAGAGAAAAATGCACTAAGTTTGAAAAATGTCAACTTATGGAGAACGTCATTTTAAAAAAGGATGTAGCAGGTTGCAGGTGTTACATTTGAGTTTGTATACGCCTGTGTGGTTGTATTTGTTTGTTTGTGTTGCTTGTGTGGTGAGATGTTTTTGTAGAGTGTTATTTGTTCTGTATGCGATGTTGTAATTTAATTTCTAGAATGAGGTTGTAATCTTGTGTGCAACAACTTCTACATAGGGCAGACAGGCAGATCATTTCAAACAAGTTATAAAGACCACATCACAGCCACAACAAAATTACAAAACACTTCCACATATATGCAGAACACATCACAAATGCTAACCACACCTACAGAGACATCAACACAGACATGGAAATTTTACACATCCAACCAAAAAACTCAGAAACTAAACACACTAGAACTATAAGAAATATACAGACACACAAAAACACAACCAAATGAAATTCTCAACACACAACTCAATTTCAACACACACACACTCTTTGACGCCACATTACACTACACAAACACATCCCCACAGGATACACAACAAAAGGCGCCAAGACAACCAGTTCTGAAGAAGGCCAATAGCAGGCCGAAACATGTTAACCAGGTACAGTAAAATTTAACACGAGAAAGACATGTAATACATATTCTGAAAAATTATATTTTTGAAAGGCACTGCAGTTGGTATTTCTACTCTGTAAACACTAATCAGATGTCTGCACTTCAGAATTTCGCAACGCAGAAAGGGATTCGGAAAGATTAAGAATAGTAAATCTATACTAATAATAAATCTGTAGCCGAAATTTTCTGGTAATTTTCGATTTTCCAAAAATAATTGGTCCTAACATATATAATTAACCACCCTGAAACCGAAAATCGCTTTTTTGAAATTTTTGTTTGTATGTCTGTCTGTCTGTATGTATTTTTGCTACCTTTTCACGCGATAATGGCTGAACCGATTTCGATGAAAATTGGAATATAAATTAAGTTCGTTGTAACTTAGATTTTAGGCTATATGGCATTCAAAATACATTATTTAAAAGGGGAGTTATAGGGGGTCTGAATTAAATAAATCGAAATATCTCGCTTATTATTGATTTTTGTGAAAAATGTTACATAACAAAAATGTCTTTAAACATCATTTCCGATAAGTTTTATTCTTTGAAAAAGTTTGATAGGACTGATATTTAATGAGATAAATGAGTTTCAAAATTAAAATAACTGCCATTTAAGGTGGTGTAATGAAATAAACAAATGAATTCGTCTATAACGGGCCTTGGTCAACAACAATCAAAAGCTATGAATCATAGCCTACAGAGAACGTTTCTGTGTTTGTATGAAGTAATATCGGAAGCTAAATTAACCGATTTGTGTAATTATTATTCCACCATTGGAAAGTGTAGTTTCTTTATATGGATATAATGCTATAACGTTATTACAGTAACTTCGGAGTGAATTGAGGACAGGTAAGATTAAAATAGCTTCTTATGCACAAACAACTTGATAGGCTATTCTGTGTATTCGTTTCCTGAATTTCTTAAAATAATGTTTATCTCAGAGAATTAACGAACCACAAGAATGTATTGATTTAGTATGCAGTAATAATATGTTAGCTTAGCATTCCATTATTTTATAATCCAAATTTTAACTATGCTCAATTGAATCGTGTTAAAATACATAAAATACATATGCATTAAATGCAATGCAAAAAAATTGGGTAATGAGCCAAGCAGGTTATGTTGCGCTCTTGTAAAATAAAATTTGTTCCTCCTGAGATTCAAGAGCCCCCATAACAAATTGAAAACTTACTTATCGGTCTACATCCATTATCAACATATATAATATAATATAATATAATATAATATAATATAATATAATATAATATAATATAATATAATATAATATAATATAATATAGTATGATTTAAGTTATTTAAGTTATTTGAAGGGTTCAGAACTATAGTGGTCCAAGCGCCATTTACTGAATACGTAGAAAACAAGGGTTAAAATTAAGTTATTATCATAATACAATGGAAACATATAGCAAGTAAAATAAAGTATACACATTAAATCTAAATGATATGTCAGTCTTCATTAAAGTATGGATGCATGTAATAAAAATTAAGAAACATGTTAAATGAATTGTCATTGCACCAAATGAGTGGTCTCTGGATCAAAATGATCGCATTTTAATATTTTAAATACAATTTAAATTAAGTAACATATTAAACGATTTATCCTTCTATCAAATACGAATCTTCCCTGGATCAAATGTCCTATTTCAATTATGTAATTACTTTATATTTATTTCTAACGGGTGCAGCGGAGCGCACGGGTAAGGCTAGTAAACAATATAGCGGAAGTAGATGACAGATGAACAACCTGGCGATGGAGCGGTGCAAGGGAATGTCGTTCTGTGTTGTGCTGAAGCTCAAGTTGGAATCGAGTCTTGGTCGTCGGTTAGCAGCGTCATCTCCCCCAATCACCGGTATTTGAAGCTTCGCATGAGGTTCTCTCTATATGAGTCATGAGGTTATCCTTGACAGTTGTGAGCAGATCCATGTAATTAATTTATTATGGAAACTGCAATGCACTGTTTGTGACGTATGTGTGCTAGCCTTGAACATTTCTGTGACACGCCAAATATAGTTTATTGAGATTGACGATTTCCAAGTGAAATTATCAAATTTGGCATGAATGTCATCACCGGAGTGTTACATTACGCTAAACTGGCTTCGCTTCGTTTTCTGCATACTAAAATAACCAGATCACACTGGTGGGCCTCATCTGCGATTCATTACATAATCTTCTCATTAGAACAAAGCTCATGTGCATGTACACAAACGTGCCTCTAGCTTGATTCTTCGAAACAAACGCTGCTGTTTCGATCACATGTCAGCTTTACATCCAAACTGAATCACGCGCCTTCTGTAGCAAATATCATGTTCAGGGGGTCACGTCATCATCTGCTATCAGATTTCGTGAGCCGTACCTTGTACTGTTTTCAGGTGATACAGAAATATCATCATATCTACTTCACTGCTTGTTGCGACGTCACAGATGGTTCCATATTATTTCCGTTTTATTAGGCATCTCTCTTTCCCTATCCATTCATAACAAATCGAATGTAAGGAAAAATCTCCTCATCCATTCACATTTACGTCATTTTTAAATCCGTATAGTAAAATCGTTGAATTAAATACCCTAGTGCAGGCGTCTCAAGGCCAACACATAAAAGTTGTTACACAGAGCAACTGTAGATAGCGTAGTCAGCTGAAGATATATGTGGAGTACCCGAAGATAGCCGATCGTTGATTATGTTACAAGCGTGAGCGAGCTAAGTTGTAACTGTCGCGGGAGAATTTCACAAAGCTGCACTTTTGAGTTGTACTGTCAAAATAAACGGTTGTTTTCGGAAGGAATAAAATTTCTTAAGTCGTTTGCTGTAATAATAATAATAATAATAATAATAATGTATTTTCTAATTATATATTATGAGTAATAGGAAGACAACTGAAGCATGAAGAACTATAAATGTTACGTAATTATTTAAGCACAAGGAACTGGCTACCCTATCCCATTACCTCCTTGCCTAGTTGCCTCATAAGTGGTGCCTTGTTGATATCACATGTGAGGTTCAGACTGTCTTCGGACAGTTGACTAAACAACAAAATACTTCGGGCCATATTAATTGACATTCGTAGCGCGGCCTTCCGGTGGATGATGAGCAAACTAACGCTTTTCGTATTCATAAACTAGTGCTAGCGATATGATATGATATATGAATCCTGTACAAGTAACCAGTCGTTAGTCGGGACTAGTTTAGCACGCTTGTAGCGCGGGATAGCGAAATGTCTATGAATAGCACTTTTCATTTCTAGTAAATGGTTTTTGGTATCTCTCTTTTTTTTAAGTTCATATTATATTTAATAAAATAAAATTCAATTAAATGATTATAATTAAATTACAATTAAACTTGTTGATTGTTAAGGTACGTATTCTTATGATATGTCCTCTCAAATTCTTTTCTCAAGTCCTTCAGTTCTTCATTATATTTGTTATACTGGTCTTGATTCAAATTAGGTAACAATTTTAGATTAATAAAGTGGCAACAGTTATCCACTGAAACTTGCAACTCCCACAATTTCACTTTCTCTATGAAAGCTTTTATTTCTTCATACATTTGCGGTAATAAGGACATTCTTTCCTCGGAGATGGAGACAACGTCGTAGCGATTGCTGATGTCTATTCGAACGTCGCGGTCAATGACGTCATCCGGAGATACACGAACTGCTCCCGCATCTTGTCCCACTCTTACATTAAACAAGAGAGAGGAGGAAGTGCTCCGAGAAGGCCCTATTGAGACGTCTGCCCTAGTGCCAGGCTTTTTCTTGGATATATTATATTTTTTTGCGTGTATTATCCTTAGTTACAATAAATTATTTTATATCGACATTAATTCATTCATTTTCACCACCTCCCCCCATCCACTTGTGAATAAATTTTAAGCCCTGGGATGAATTTTAATTAAAATTACTGATCTTTTTTGCCGTCATCAACCCTATATGTGACAATGTTACTACCAGAGCCCGGATGTTTGGCAAAATGCCTTTTTTACTGGGTGAAAGTAAATCATTATTTGCATAGATATAAATGTGATTTGGAGTAAAAGTGATAAGGCAAATTTTTATTTTGACTTTACAAGGAAAGCAGATAAAAGCAGAATAACAGCTTGTGAAATGCGATTCATGCGAAGAACAGCGGGCTATACTAAATGGGATCTGAAAAAACTGTGAAATTTTAAAGGAAATAAAAACTCAACCAGTTTTAGATTACATTGTTCAATATCAGTCGAATTGGAAACATCATTTGGAAAGAATGAGTAACAGTAGACTCTCAAAGACAATTTATAATTATGTACCACATGGCCAAAGATCTGTGGGTCGTCCTGCTAAGAGATGGCGTGAAAATTTTATGAGACCGTAACAGGCCTTGTGGCCTAACACTTGTCAGGCAGAAGAAGAAGAAGAAGAAGAAGCCTTTGTAAGTATTTCTTACTAATAAATGCCTTTTTTATAATTTTAAACCAATATTTCTTGTTTATTTGCAATTTTCTAATCAATTGTAATGTCTTGTGTATGAAAGTTAAATATTTGAAACAATGACTAACTTTACTAACAATAGTAAATAAAAGTAATTTATTTCGGTGCTTAATCTGCTAATAATCGTGCTTTAATACTATTGGTGCAATATGAATAATGATCGACAATGCACAGTTACAAATATAATATTGTCATGTCTTCACGGTACCAATAATCAGCTTTAATTTTTTAATATTAAGCTCGTTCTCATAGAAGTTGTCACGTAGCATTTCCAATAAAATTGTTTGCTTTCATATTTTCAAATCTTACTGTTACAATTTTATGCTATTATCGCCGCGGCCTCATACTCAACATGTCGGCATCATACAATAACATGCGGTGTGCTTTTAAACCATAATTTTGCCGACCGATTGTAGATCTGTAGGTTTCACCCTAAGCATCACGTTGTCACATCTACTTCCTCTATAAGAATAAGCATTAGTTTTTTATATTGTTTAATGACTATTATTATTATTATTATTATTATTATTATTATTATTATTATTATTATTATTATTATTATTATTTGTTTCATATAGGAGTACGTTGACACTCGTAACTCTTAATAATAACTCTTTAATAATAATTTTTAATCACATACCTTAATGTTCGTCCTCACACAAGACATTGCAACCTCGGTTTTAGTCCACGTGGATTAGACAATTAGGTGTCATTTAATAATGGAAGCAGCTTATTGGTTGCAATATTGAAATTTAGGCGAGTGATTGGAGCGGCGACACAAGAAATTGAAAACAATAATACAATTAAATTTCAAAGACCTGCCGAATGTTATGCACGAGGCCGCTCAAAGACCTGCCTCATCTTCAGCATGAGACCGCGGCGATAATACAAATGTTTATTTTTGTAGGAGAAAGAAATTTGAGTGAGGAACAGTGAGTTATTGTCGGGTGACAGAAGGTATAAGATCGGTTAGCTAGAATGCCTATATTCAGTAAACCATTCAAAAGTAAACTTCATACTTACGTTAGTGAATTTGGTGCCCATGTGTTTTCAACCGATGGAACAGTTTTGTTATGTAAGGTTTGTGAAAAGACAGTTAGTCACGAAAAAAAGTATTTTATAGGTCAATATGTGTCAGCTACGAAGTAAATAACTTATGTGAGTTATGTTGATATAATTTAAATGTATTGCTAAAATATATTATGGCTTTTGAAATGTATAATGCTTTTTTCAAAGATTATTGTGCCTATTTTACGGTTTTATTGCCTTTTTTTGCCTGCCTAATTTAACTGTTATAAATGCCTAAATACCCGGGCTCTAATTATTACATACTAGCCGTACCCGTGCGCTCCGCTGCACCCGTTAGAAATAAATATAAAGTAATTACATAATTAAAATAGGACGTTTGATCCACGGAACATTCGTGTTTGATAGAAGGATAAATCGTTTAATATGTTACTTAATTTAAATTGTATTTAAAATATTAAAATGCGGTCATTTTGATCCAGAGACCACTCACTTGGTGCAATGACAACACCTTTAACATGTTTCTTAATTGTTATTACCAATTATTTTTGGAAAAGCGAAAATTAACAGAAAAATTTTGGTTACAGATTTATTATTCTGTTTATATTATATTATATTATGAAAAAGTGTGTTGATAACGGATGTACTCGAATTAGAAAGTTTTTAATTTGTTGTGGGAGCTCTTGAATCTCAGGAGGAACAACTTTCACAACAGCGCAACATAATCTGCTTGGCTCATTACCCATTTTTTTTGCATTGCATTTATTGCATATGTGTTTTATGTATTTTAACACGATTCAATTGAGCATAGTTAAAATTTGAATTATAAAATAATGGATTGCTAAGCTAACGTACTATTACTGCATACTAAATCAATACACTCTCGTTTTTCGTTAATTCTCTGAGATAAAAATGAATATGTTCATAAACATTATTATAAGAAATACAGGAAATGAATATACAGAATAACCTATCAAGTTTTCTGTGCATCAGAAGCTATTTTAATCTTACCTGTGCTCAATTCATTCACAAGTAACTGTAATAACATTATAGCATTATGTCCATCCAGAGAAACTACACTTTCCAATGATGAAATAAAAATTAATTATACACATCGGTTAATTTAGCTTCCGATATTACTTCATGCAAGCACAGAAACATTGTCTGTAGGCTATTTTTCATAGCTTTCGATTGTTGTGTCCAAGGCTCCTTATAGACGAAGTCATTTGTTTTTTACTTCAATACACCGCCTTAGATGGCAGTTATTTTAATTTTAAAACTCATTTATCTCATTAAAGATCAGTCCTATCAAAATGTTTCAAAGAATAAAACTTATCGGAAATCATTTTTAAAGAAACTTTTGTTATGTAACATTTTTCACAAAAATAAAAAATAAGCGAGATATTTCGATTTATTTAATTCAGGCGCCCTTATAAACCCCCCTTTAAATAACGTATTTTGAATGCCATATAGCCTATAATCTAAGTTACAACGAACTTAATTTATATTCCAATTTTCATCGAAATCGGTTCAGCCGTTATCGCGTGAAAAGGTAACAAACATACAAACAGACAGACATACAAACAAAAGTTTCAAAAAAGCGATTTTCGGTTTCAGGGTGGTTAATTATATATGTTAGGACCAATTATTTTTGGAAAATCTAAAATTACCAGAAAAATTTCGGCTACAGATTTATTATTAGCCTAGTATACATTCGAAGTCGAGTTGATATCGGGAATATAATATAATATTGTTTTATTTGATGTTCAGTCTAATTGACATATCACAATTAAAAAAAAAAATTAATGACATTTACATAAGCTTATGTAAACGTTTGCTTAAGTTTCATAATACCAATGATCATTTACATATGTAAATGTCATTAATTTTTTTATAAATTGTGATATGTCAATTAGACTGAACATCAAATAAAACAAATTCTATTATATCATATTGTATTGACTATCTGAATATCTTTCATCATGCTTTCTAAGATGATATCGGAAAGTTAATTAAAAATGCTAGCTCATCATTGACAGACTATGTTATAGTCCGCGTCACCGTTTTTGGCGTGTGAAATAAGTAATGGGAACGTTAAGTGCGAATGTTTTACATTTGCAAAGTCTGTCTGACAACTATGTTTGGCAAATAGCTGATGTGACGTGTATAGGAAGTGGTACCATTCTCAGCTGCACTAACAACATGCTCACAAACTGGGCACTATATACCTAGGACACACGCCAAAAACGCTGGCGCCGCTCTTTGTGACTGAAAAGGTCTAATTAATGAACAAACTCTTATCATATCTCTTCAAAGGAAAGAGTCATATCTGACACTACCCTGGTACTAAATGAACGCTGGGACTATATCCTGGTACATGGTGTATTTACCATCAGGAGACAGTAATGGATTGGAAACTAATCCGCACAGTGTATGACTCATCCTTCTTTCGGTCTTCGCTGCTATCGATAATTGCTGCAAAGCTCAGTAAACATAGACCTTACATATAGGTAACTACACAGTGATTCATGAAAAGGTCACAACTTTAGGGCAGGGGTACCGAACTGAGGCCTTTTCGGTGCTGGAGGCTCCAATAACACTGTACAGCAATGAAAATGTAAATATAATAATAATAGCCAATTCTTATCAACTTTGTTATGCTGATCATGAATATCAAAGAAAAAATTAAAAATTAGCTCTAGTTTTCATTTTACACAGCTTTGTTAAAGTAGGGCAATTTTTATAGGGATTTTATACAAAGTTTGTCGGCCTGGGTAGCGTAGTCGGTATAGCGCTGGCCTTCTGTGCTCGATGTTGCGGGTTCGATCCCGGCCCAGGTCGATGAAATTTGTATGTATGTATGCATTTATTAACACTACAATTGGGTATACACCCGGTGGCAGTGATATATAATATACAATAATTACAATTACATGAAATCAACTGAAAAGAATAGAAGCAGCTGAGATGAGATTACTAAGACCGTTAGCAGGCTACACTCTCTATGGCCATAAATATAATGAAGACATCCGACAAAACTAAATATCGCAGCCATTACAGAGACAATCCACAAGTATCGGTGCAACTGGCATGAGCATGTTCTACGGATGCCAAATGATGGACTACCCAGGAGATTATTAAATTACAGACCCCTTGGATACCGAGATCGTGAACGCCCGAAGAAGCGATGGAGAGACCAGCGTTTCACCTGAGACGGAAGAGACCAAATGGCCTAAACCCTGATAGCTATTGATGATGATGATGATGAAAATAAAATAAACGTAAATGAAACAAAATAAAATAAACATAAATCTATAAATAGTAGCTGCAATAAACCTAGAACTATAAATAAAAACTATTCTATAATAACGCCTACGATAAGCAAAAGTAAATCTAATTTATAAGTACTTCTATTTCACCCAACTATTACCAATTTAAGTAATTACATATCACTTTAATTAATTACATACCCACTTAATTATATATCATCTTAATTAATTACATATCACATTAATTTATTTACATATCAACTAAATTACATATTATCTTAATTAATTACATATAAACTTAATTAATTATGTATCAACTCAATTAATTACATGACACAACTTAAATAATTACACTGCATCTCCAATTAAATTTTCAGTCTAATCTTCTCAACCTTTCCTTAAATGTATCAATTTTAAAAGGACCACCCTGAAAGATTGCCGCAGGTAAGCTGTTCCAGTCTACTACTGTGCGGTTAACAAAAGAAAATTTTGCCACATCCGTTCTTTGTTTTCTACATTTAAACTTCCTAATATGATCAGCCCTTCCTAAGTATGATGGTGTTGCTAATCTAGCATTGATATCGGTCCATGCTTTGTGTCCCATTTGTGCCTTAAACAATGCGGTGAGTCTGGTTTTTCGTCGCCTTGATTTGAGAAGTTCCCAAGTGTGCTTAAATGCGACAGGCTCATGTCAGTAGATTTACTGACATGTAAAAACTCCTGAGGGAGTTTCTGGTGGTGCTAGAGTGATTATTATATAAAAATATGTATATATGATCTAGAAAATTATTATTATTATTATTATTATTATTATTATTATTATTTATTACTACTACTACAAAAAGTAACAACACGAATATATCCCACATAAGATGTAGAACTGTGATTGTTGTCAGTGTATTTTTGACATGAATTGCACATAAACAATCATGTAAAGTGGTCAGACTGTGTTAGTGGAGTGTCCGTAGCTGGTCAGCGTCTATTTCGTTAAACCCTTTTCTCTTCCAGGTCATAAAGCAGGAGATATATAGTTATTGATCCTTACGGGGACATGAACCGACGACCTCGGAGCTACAGGCTGTATTTCTTCTCAGCATCAACCCAAACCCAGACATTCTCGTCCAGCTGCTGCTGTGAAGTCCAAATACAACCGCCACGCCGGGTTCCATTCTCCATGCTCATGTCATATCTATAACTGGATGCAATCCTCATCGTATCCCGTAACAAGAAGCGAAGTTCCATTTGTGTTTGCAGTAATATTACCCGTCTTACTGCTAAAGTCAGAGAGGACTAGAATCATCTATTTTATATGTAACCCAAATCGTCTTCTTCACTTTCTGGATTAGACCATCGTTTCTCACACTGTGATCCGCAGACCGCTACTGGTTATTTAATAATAATAATAATAATAATAATAATAATAATAATAATAATAATAATAATAATGGTTTATTCAACCTGGCAGAGTTAAGGCTATTCGGCCTTCTTTAACACTCAACCAGGAGTAAAACTGAGACACAAAAAACACTATAAAATTTACAAAATACAGCACAAAAACTGAACTAGATAATCATAATACAATATAAACAACAAGTCAGTAGAAATGAGACATAATTAGACAGTGGATGCGGGATGACTTAAGGAAAAGTGAAGTTGTTTCATATCAGAGTATATGGCACGTGCCGCGCCGTCCGTCTTTTGTGTACCTGGCGAGTACAGCAGTGTACAAAACGAAGGAACCCCGGTCCACATTGCAACGCAGTGAGCGTATTCCGAATCTCACCGGTGAACAATCCGATGGCATCACGGTGTTCCGAATTCCACCGATGACGTTAGTGATGCTCCACCGGTGTCGCACCGGTGCCATCAGCTTGCAGAGGTGGTGGCAGTCTCCATCAACCGCCATTAGTGAATCTGATTGGTTCTTGTATAGGGCGGGAATTAGCAGACGAATAACATCGTGCACTGTTGTGTCATGGCGGTGTGTTCTGCTGTATTATTTGTAGTGAGCACAACGTAAAAACAATATGTTAATGGCTTATGAGCGAACATGTCAACGGACCCGTTATTACTACCGGTTCAAGAAATAAATCGTTTATGCTATCTTTTCTTTGAACGAGATGGCAGTAAGAAAATTTCGCAAAATTTTGCTAGCGTAGCACAGACAACAATTTGTACAGTCGCCATGACAGCCATCGATCCTTCCAGCAGTTTTGTTCCTTATTTCGCTGCAACGTGACGTCATTGATGCCACCGGACCGGTGAGATTCGGAATACGCAGAGTGTGTATAGTTGTGTTATCCTGCTCAAGTATTTAGTACGAGTTGAATAGTGTAGTGCTGATCCATTCATAATGTCGAAGCCAAAACGTTAAATTCGCTTAGAAATATGAAATGAAATTAAAACCCATATCTGCCTAATGTTGCGTTTTCGCAACAGTCTGCATTAATTATTTTTCTGCAAAAATGCAAAGAAATTAATTAAAAATTAACATTTATTTCATTGTTGTGTATACTAGAAGAATTAAAGGAGCCTGCAGCACAATAATTAACTTCCATTCCAGTTTCATGTGCCAGTGCGAAAATTATGAAAATATTCAACAAAAAAAGTTATGGGCATAAATGGGTTAAGAAGTATGAGTGATATTTTATGTATTAAAGAAGACAGTACAGTGCATATCCCTTTCAGTTCTTCGGTATAAAATCTTGGCATTCACATGGATAATAATCTCAACTGGGAAATGCAAATCACAGAAATCTGCAGAAAAGTATATTCTATTATCCATGTGCTAAAAAGGATAAATGTTCATCTTCCCTCTTGCTTAAAAAAGTCCCTTGTGTAGACCCTTATATTTCCCTATTTTGACTATGCTGACATTTTACAGACTGACCTTTCCAGCGACAACAAAACGAAACTTCAAAGTGTTCATAATTTGTGTGTACGTTTTGTAAGCAATGTTCGTAAATATGATCATATTACCCCATCCCTGGAAGCAATAGGTTGGCTTAAACTAGATAAGAAAAGAAATTTACATGCACTTCTCCTTCTCTTCGAAATCTTGAACTCTTCTATTCCTTCGTACCTGTCGTCTCGCTTCACTTACCTTTCTTCCCACCACAACCTGAACACACGCTCTCGCCATGAAACAATACCATCCCATCGCACCTCCTCATACTCATCCTCTTTCACAATAGCCCTGCCAAGACTCTGGAATTCGTTACCTGCTAGCATCAGGGACTGTCGAAATAAAATTCAATTCAAACGCAAACTTACTAGGCACGTGGTCAGTAATTGAGACTCGTTCAGACATGGTTTCTTGTAAATAGTTCTCTTAATCTATCACAAAATATTTCAATATCCGGTAATTTCATCATTATAGAATTTTGTCATTGTAGGTTTAATTTGTAATTCAGTAAATACAAAAATATTCTTTGTTCTTAACTTCTATGATAAAATGTCTAGCTTGACGGCCTTATCTCTACCAGGTTAAATAAATACTAAATACAGTAACGTGTGTAATGTATGTAAAATTGAAATGAAAACCAGAACGACTCAGGCAATAGAGAAACAATGCAACAGTACATCGCACAGGAAATGCGTTGAAATGAAATCTGAGGAACCATCATCATCATCATCATCATCATTTAGTTGTGCAGGTCTAAACGATAAGTGCAACATGATGCTCAGTGCAAATATTCCTCTAAAGAAATTGAGTGATCCCCATTTTAGAGGTTTTCTTCAGAAATTCTCTCGACACAAAAACTGTTTAAGCGATAGGCGAAGACGATTCAGCTTCGACAACTTACGAGAATATATCGTCGTTTACTGCAACGCTGGTAATTGCATCAATGATGACGAGGACTGAACTTGGAAGGTATGTGCTACAGTACTTACATTATTTTTCTTTTCCTTCTGACTGTATGCAGATATAGTAGCATGTTGACGTCGTCTAAATTTAAAACCTGTTCAGCCAATGGTCTGAATGAAAAAAATGTAACATATAGTAAATGTGTACCTACATTCAACGATAAGTCATCCCGTATTCACTGTCTAGACATAATATACAAGGTGAAAGTGAAATAGCTTTGCAAATTTCCAGAGCGAATAGCTCATTTGTATGTAACAAAAAACTATAATATGATATTGGTGGAAAGTTCATAGTTTTTTTTTTTCAGAAAAAAAATTTTCCCCAAATGTTTAACAACCTTTTATTCGTTAACTATTGCGAGTAATTTTTGTTCATATTGAAGGAACACTAATGAAGTATAATTTATTCCTATGGCGTATTTCAATAGCGTGCACGGT
Source organism: Periplaneta americana (assembly GCF_040183065.1). Classification (NCBI taxonomy): domain Eukaryota; kingdom Metazoa; phylum Arthropoda; class Insecta; order Blattodea; family Blattidae; genus Periplaneta; species Periplaneta americana. The sequence goes on along the minus strand of NC_091121.1, from coordinate 175,719,538 downwards.
TTTCGTATAAATTTAATTTTGGGAATCCCTAAATTCAAACCATTGTACGAAGCGAACGCGTGACAATGTCTTGGCAGCTTACGTACGAAGACTTACCAAGTTCGTTCACCTCTTATGTAGGGTAAGGTTGCCTAATTCCGTGACATGCTTAATAAAGTCTGTATTTATGCCAAACTTGTACTAAACATTTTAAATAACACCTAAATGATGTTATTTGGACCTTTAGCTACAGTTTTTACAACATTCAGGGTCAACAGTCTCACAAGTTTGATATACAGGGACATCATTTTATTTTTACTAACATTTTTAATATTAACCTGGCTATACCTTTAGAGAACCGAAAACACCGTTCGCTACCTCCTTCGACGACTGGAGTTCGATGATACCGGCGTAAAACACAAACAAATCACTTTGCTAGGTATAGGAGGGAAGAAAAGTACTTCATGCATTTACGTAAACTAGGAAATATCGCGATTTTGAGTTCGATAATTTTCATTAGGTTTTTGTTTAATCTTAATACAGTACTGTACTAACAATAAGTGTTTTTACTCACGAACTGAGTTATCCATGCGAACATATTCATTATGCAGTGTATATTACACTGTCTACAGCACATTAGCGTACAATATAGAGAATGAAGTTCAATTGAAGAATAATCATAATATGGATATTTAAACACATTTTTGAAAATGGTGGCCGTTCATTTCGATACAGGCTTCAGTTCTTTTGTGCATATTATCGCACTATAGACTATTGCATCTAATTCCAATTGCCAGTTTCGTCCTTCGTACTAGTAACTCATGTTGAAATAATTCTGTACCTACTCTATAAAAGAGTACCTTATGTACTGTAAATTCAATCTTCACTTCTGCCCGACCCGAAAATATAAAATTACTCAGACATGCTATCTACTGTCCGTCCAAGTGGTTATGCCGCAGGATCGTAGACAGTACCTGTGCGAAAATATGATTCAATATTGAAAGTTCTTTCGTCCACTGGAAAACGCGAACATATTTCTGGAACGTACTGTACTCAATAACTCAGTGCTGTTTACTATATGCGGCCTTGATTCTGTCTGGAGAACAGTTGAAACTTCGTCAGTAGAAGGGGTGGGAGTGAAGTACATTAAAAAACTCAGGTACAATAGAAATTGAAGTAAAAATAAAATGAAGTCCCTGTATAATATATGAGTCTTCACTGTTATAGTGGCTACTAAATCCGTAACAGGGATCCAGATTCCGTGATAGTGGTTTCCTAATTCCGTGAATGATATCCTAATTCCGTGATATTAAAATAATCCTCATTAACTGCTCAGAAAACAAACGTGATTTGGAAAAACACTTTAAAGTCATGGTATATTGTTTTAATATGGATTAAGCAAGAAATTACAACATAGAAAAAGGGCCTAAGTGACAAATTTCATAGAAAATACTTGTGCAACAACAGGAATACATATGACATATTAATATAGCCTATTATAAACAAAATAAACTGAAAGTTAAATGCAATACAAAATTAAATTTGAATAAATTGAATTATAACACAATTATTTCTCAATGCTATGAGCGTTTTGGGTACTCTTCCCAGTCCAGCCCTTTGGATGAACTCTTTCTCTTGTAAAATTTATTTAGTTTCCGTATGTAAATTTTTGTATTTAGTTTTATATACTGTATTGTTCAAATTGTTTCAAATTTTCAGGAAATCTGTAGCCATTGAAACTGTAGAGAATGACTTACCTTAATGGAGATATAAGCATAATTTCATAAATTTTAAGTAAATAATATTAGTGTTTATAATGTAATCTGTTTATCTGTACCTATAAAATTGTCAAAGCTTTAACTGTAAAACGAATAATAGTTCTAAAAATTATTTCTCATTATTTATATTCCTAACAACAGCAATAATTAAGTTAAATATATGCCCTATCATTTTATTATAATTATAATTGATGTTGTCTATAAATTATTTCTATTATTATTTCCACGAAATATTTTCTTTCATAGACATTAATTTTCAGAAGTTAGCGTTGGCATCACTGGTCGAGTGAACCATGAAGGAGAAACATGAAAATAAATACGAAAATGGGAAAGCTCCTGGTAGTATTGTTATTTTCTTACAATGTTTAAATAATCATACACATTGATTCAGCTGACTATAATCTACAGCAATATATCATTTTTATAATGCTATATTAATTCTTACCTCAAATATAACATGTTTCTTCAGAAGCGGTCACAAGAGAAAGAAAAACTTACTGGTCAGCCACCTTTCACTAAACAAAGCTTCTGCAATCGACTGCTTCTATTCAAAAGGCGGGTAGTCAATAGAATTGAAAAGAAGACATCTCCTGGCATCTGCTAGGCATTTCAAAAACTTAAAAGTCAGAGACCACAACTCCATGGCAGTCAACTGAAATGTTATCAAGGGATTAAGGATATCACGGAATTAGGCACCTTTACCTTACATCTGTATACGAGTAGAGTATTTTGGCGACGATGTTGCCGGACTGCTGAAATTCCAGACTTAATTTTCTAATTAACCGTGCATTTAATGACAAAACGTAATATACGTTTTCTATTCATTTACGTCTACCCTAGCGTCTCTTTCAATCTGCAAAGTTATTTCACTCCCTCTCTGTACATGCCTATCACACAGAGTAATCAAGCAATAGGGATAAAATGTTTTGACGCAGATAGTATTAAAGCCTTATAGCGAAGGCCTATATTACACTATCAAATTTCTGTGTCACAGAATATGATAACATATTTGATCAAATATATATGATCAAATGTCTGATTTTGGGTATATTCTTCTTGTTCTTCTTTGGCACTACGGCCCTTGTAGTCTAGCCTTGGCCTCCCTTAGGATCTTGGTCCATTCCTGTCCAACCAGAGCCTTCTGCCTCCATCTTCTCACGCCTAGAGTCCTTAAATCGTCCTCCACTCCATCCAACCATCTTAGTTTCTGTCTGCCAATATTGCGCCTGCCTTCTGGTTTTGTGTTTAGAATCTTTTTTGGTATTCTCTGATCATTCATCCTGATTACATGTCCTAACCATTCCAACCTATGGGCTTTGATTTCAGCAACAATATCTGGAGATTTATATTGAGTTTTCAGTTCTGTATTATATCTAATCCTCCAGTGCCCATTCTCATATTTAGGACCATAGATTTTCCTTAGAATTTTCCTTTCCCATGTCATCAGTTGTTATTCCATTTTCTTCGACAGAGTCCAAGTTTCACTGCCATAAAGCACAATGGTCTTACGACTGTTTTATATAATGTAAGTTTTGCTTTTTTACTTATGCATCTTGCTCTCAAAGTTTTGTTAAGGGCTCTCAGGCATCTATTTCCCCCAGCAATTTTTTGCCTCATATCCGCATCTGCAGTGTTTTCTTGGGTAATTAGAACTCCTGGATATTTAAAAGAATCTACTTCCTCATATTTCTGTCTTTATTACAAATGCCACTTGGTCTTATGTTTCTCATATATTTAGTTTTCTCTTTATTAATTTTTAACCCCATGTGCTCTGCTTCTGTTTGAATTTGGGTTACTATTTCATTTAGCACTCCAAGAGATCTACTCATGACCACAATATCATCCGCAAAGGCCATGCACTGCCTGGTCCTATTAAATATGGTACCATTAAAATGTATATCAATGTTCCTAATGACTTTTTCAAGGCCAATATCAAACAGTTTGGGTATATTACACTATATCAAAGATTTCATCACATCTTTCATCACAGTTCTAACAATCAATCCACGACAGTTCTATGCATGTTGTAACTATAAGTGCAGTAATGGTTATTGCATTAATACTGGAGAAGAAATAAAAGAAAAAACATATTTGGATTACAGATTGGGCAGGAAGAAGAGATAAAAAAGGAATCCATCAAACTCTATTGAGAGAACTTCAGTGTCAACATGTAAAATCCTATAAGATTTATTTAAGAATGGATGACGTAATATTTCATGTGACTCATAAAGTGATGTTAAAAGTCATGTGGTTTCACAGACCATATATCATCCTGCCTAAGGTTTTTCCGTGGTTTTCCTAAGGCGCTAAGACAAATGCCAGGATGAGCCCTAAAAGAAATGGGCCACGGACCTGCATTCATATCCCCATGACCCCTTTACTTACTCTAAATTAATTAATAATTACATCTATCACAAAACTTATAACTCAATCGACCTATTACCTAAAAGCCAAATTGGCTAGTCTCTTGTAGTATTGAGACAACTCGCCCTGTCTAAGGTATTTCCGTGGTTTTCCTAAGGCGTTAAGACAAATGTCGGGATGAGCCCTAAGAGAAATGGACCACGGACCTATATGCCCTTCCCCATAAGTTCCCCCTTTTTCTAACAAACAACTTAATGCCCTAGTTCAGATCTATAAAATTATGAAATACATGTGCAAGGTCACTCATGTAGTCGCAATGCGAAAGGACAGGGAACCTTTCAATTTGCAGATTCAGAATTCACGGCGTCTCTCCTGGCGGTCTTCACCTGCCTTGTCATCGAACAACAGACGACAGAGTCTTCTCGACTCCTCCTGCACTGCGAAATGACAGTTCATTTCAATGTGCAGATCTATACTAGCCATCTCCCCCTCGTCCCGTCCAGTGATCATTTCGATCACATTTCCGTCCCCCTCGCGTATGTGGTACCTAACAGGTTACGTCCATTTTCGGTTTTCCCCTTCAAAATTTTCTAGAGCTCCTTCATTGGAGCAGTGTAACCCGGAGTGAGACTAGTGGGCAACAGGCTTGGAGCTCACATATTTAGTTTCTTGCAGCCCCGAACCCCTAGCAAGGACGCTCTTGCGTAGGCTACCTTTTAAATTTGTCCTCCCAATTCACCTCTTTCAATTCAATTCAATTCAGACCATATATGATATGATGATATGATATAATCTATGATTTATTGTCATTACGCACAGCATCCCAAGTGGCTGATGGCCCTTCACATTTGTCACGCAGACCATATGTACTTAATCTCCGCCATTTTCTTTCTTTTTAGTCAAAGATTTTATCAAAGGTATGATGATGACCATAACTTTCGTCACAGAATTATGTCACAACTAGATGTGGCCAAAGATGCTATGATGAAAGAGTGATGGAACGGAGAAAAATTCTCTCCGGCGCCGGGATTTGAACCCGGGTTTTCAGCTCTACGTGCTGATGCTTTATCCACTAAGCCACACCGGATACAACCCCGACGTCGGACAGAATTGTCTCTGATTGAGTTCCAACTCATGGGTTCCCTCTAGTGGCCGCCCTCTGCACTACGTCATAGATTTCTATGAACATAGGACTGAAGTCCACACATGTGCTGAGGTGCACTCGTTATGAGTGACTAGTTGGCCGGGATCCGACGGAATAAGCGCCGTCTTAAATCACTTCGTGATTTACGCATATCATATATTATTATTTCAATGTACAGAAGTACGGGTTCAAATCCCGGCGCCGGAAAGAATTTTTCTCCGTTCCATCACTCTTTCATCGTATGATGACGCAGAATATCTGCATGGAAATATCACATGTACTTCGGTACATTGAAATAATAATATATGATATACAAAGATGCTATGTTACACGGTAAAAGATTTTATCATATATATTTTATCAAACTTCTGTGACACAGAAATTTGATAGTGTAATATAGGCTGAAGGGAAAAGCAGTACGACGTAGAGTTTGGCGGAGTCGCCTAAGCGTTAATATGGTAACTGTTATTAACTTATTATAAAAACAAATTTAGAAAGTCGGATTTAAAACTCAGTGAATCTGAACAAATTTTTACTGACTATTACACTCTTACTACGTCATACTACCTTTGACCAATAAAACGGTACGAAAGGACGTATTTCAACCAATCATGGCTGCTTATCGCACAATTTTATCGCGTCCCTAGCATTTGTTTAATTTGATCGCGTCCCTAGCATTTGTTTAATTTTATCGCGTCCCTAGCACTTGTTTCTTTTTTTTGCCCACATTTGAAACTGCGCTGGTCTGGACGTCAAAAAAAAAATATATAGGCCTATATATATATAATTACAAACCACTCCAGTCGATGCACAGCAGTTTCAAATATGACTCGCATTGGCATTCAAGAACAAGAATTAATCAAAATCACTGATCATACCTATGCATCTTCTGAAATCCGATTTACAAATAAATGAAGAGCACTATTCGGAAATCCTGAATAAGTTGAATACACCATGTAGGCCTAAATCAACGAGTTCCACTTCTATTACGCACACGTCCAATATAACATCAATTGAACCACCAACCACATTCAAATTTGAAAATTGTACATTCAATAATTATTCCTTTTAAAATTATTCATGTTTATTTTTTATGTCATCGTCGTTAAATAAAACTTTTCTAACACTTGTGTATATTAGTTAGGTTATGTTATAGCTTCTGCTATATGATATTATGGATAGTCACGTATCAGAGATTGTTTAATATTAAGATTTATTGAAAATCATCTATCAAGTGACGTTGATTACTGGGATTCGGATAATTGAAGTGGAATGTAACTGTCTTAATAAAAATGAAACAATCAACAAAGCCTTCTTGACTAGTAACAGTCCACAGAGTTCAATGATGATTCCATAGTTGGCACAACTGATACCGGTAACAAGAAATATCATCATAAAACACTATTGCCATCTAGCGTAATGTTGAGATGGTACAATAATACATTTGAAGACAGTTGTATTTTCGTAAGCCAATTAATATTTTATTGTATACATTGTTACTTCTAATCTTTATATAGCCTACTTTCTTCTAATCGTGTAATAGTCAATTAAATCCCACTCGAGTTTTGATTTTCTCTAGATAAATCAAAACCTCTAGTGAGATTACTGTTGAAAAAATAATATTAGTGTATATATTTTTTAATAACTTTCTTTTTTCATTCCTATTTAAAAGTTTTCTTACTTTGAGCTCTAACCACGCTCTGAAAGCTTTGGTCAAACCTTTTGAATCGTCCTGTATAATCATAGTCACTTGGTGCGTTGTAACACTGCGATATTGAATGTGGTGGGTTGTTTCATCATATTGCGTGTCCGAGTAAATTGTTTTTTGGACGAAAGAATTCAACTGCTTTCATTTACCGTGTTTTGGCGTTAAAAACAATATGACTGCTCTATGAAAATTCATTTCACAGTGCAATTAGAATTTTTTTTGTACTATTTCACGTACGAGTCTCAAAAGTGATATTTATCCAAAAGTAATTTGACAAATTGCTTCCTGATGGCCTTTCTCCCTCTCTCGCCAACACGAACTGCCAGGTGATGAAATAGCTCTACAGTGGCGAACAACAGAATTAGAAACGAAGTATAGTGAGCGGAAACTTCGCAAATTGGAATCAAATAGAACATGACAATCCATAAAGCTGATTTCAGTACACCAATTGAGCATGTATCGCGCTTGATTTCTCAATTAAAACAGATTTTATGTTTTCATGAAACAACATTGGCAATGGCTATGAATAATTCCGTGTGAGTTGCAATAGTGCACATCGGTCTGTCACGCTGCCAGCGAACTCTGCACCATTTAAAACGAATTGCGTCAAACGTTTTGTCTGCTTTATTTTACACTAACTTTTTGCAGCGGCTCAAGCGACATAGCTTCTGGCTAGATTCCAGTGAGCATGGCTTCGATCCCCAGCAAGTAAATTCCTGGTTTTAATTCTCCCTTTGATAATAGGATATCCCTTCCTTGTATTTCTCTTTGCACGTCTATGCTGTGTTACGCCATGTTGAGAATATTGTCAGCTACCTCCACAATTTGTGACCGTCTGGCTTTGTTACAGATTTTGAGTAGCACGTGCAAGAGAGGAAGATTCAACATTTCCGTACACCTTCAGTTTGAACAATAATAATCGCCCAACAGTTCATATTACTGTGGAATCCCGGCCACCAAGTCACTCAATTGAGTGCACTCCTTGTATAATGACAGTCAACATATATATATATATATATATATATATCGAACTTGGAGTCAGAACATAAAGGGAAAAACACTAGAGGGGAGGGATTCGACCCGGTGTTGTGGATTAAACTTCGGTGTAGATCAGTGGTTAGAGTACTTAGTACGTAGAACCAAGGACCCGGGTTCGATCCGCGGCGCCATAGCGAATTTTTCTCCTGTAATAATCATTATGACCATAACAGATATATTCCGTAGGACCAAAAATTAATCTTTACGTAAATAATAATCGATGCTTCAGGAATAACAAAGAGAGAATTCCAAAATTACCTTCATCAGCTACCTGGCAAAAAAATCTTATATAAACTTATTTTAAAACGGTTCACCGTTTATGAAATAATAAAGACCGCATACATTACGCCATAGTGTTGATAGTGATGCTGATAGTGACAATGATGTAAAGGTGGATAAAATTTAATTGAAGTGATAACTACTGTGATAATGACTCTGTTGGCAGCTATGATATTGTTGGTAAAAATGACGATGACTTTAATAGTAACGATGACAAAAATATTTATTTATTTATTTATGCCATCCTAGCATTATAAACAGGTTGTTACTACATTCAATATCCTACGTAATCGGCTTATTATAGCACGCGTGCCAATAATAGTAATGACGTATTCGCTATGACGTAATACCAGAACGCTTGCCAAGTAACAAGAAATGATATGTAGGACAGAAGGTAACGTATCATTTATTTCCAATCTTTAACAATTTTGTATCACTTTTGTAATATCACATAAAACAGTTCTGTGGTTCAGAAAAATTATATTAAAAAAAATAAAAGAAGATTTGTGACATAAAATTTGATACCAAAGGTATCACTAGAGTTTGTAATACCTGCAAGGTCATCTGTTTCTCTTTATTCAATGCCAATTCCAGGCGCAACTAATCGACACGAACATATGGGGACTTTGTTAGCTATGCATGCCGAATTATTTAAGAATATATTACCTAGAATTTATAATGCTAAGTTGCCATAAATTGTTGTATCCACCTGGTGGATAACCTTATTATGACAGTCGTGCAAATTGTCGCCATGCCATAATCAGTAAGATTATCCATTTGCTGCATAAATAACTGTTATTAATTACATTATTTATTACTTTATTTATTTATTAAAGTATTTATTAATTATTTTATTTATTTATTTATAAATTTATTTAGTTATTAATTTATTACTTTATTTATTTATTTATTACTTTATTTATTTATTACTTTATTTATTTATTACTTTATTTATTTATCTATTTATTTGTCTGTTTGTTTATTTATTTATTTATTTATTACTTCATTTATTACTTTGTTTATTTACTTATTACTTTGTTTATTTATTTATTTAATCATAACTTTGTTTATTTATTTATTTATTTATTCATTATTTGTTTATTTGTTACTTTATTTATTTATTACTTTGTTTATTTATTTATTTACTTGTCTGTTTGTTTGTTTGTTTATTTATTTCTCTGTTTATTTATTTATTTACTTATTTATTCATTTATTACTTTATTTATTTGTTTATTTATTTATTACTTTGTTTATTCATTTATTTATTTATTACTTTATTTATTTATTACTTTGTTTATTTATTTATTTACTTGTCTGTTTGTTTGTTTATTTATTTATTTGTTCATTTATTACTTTATTTATTTGTTTATTTATTTATTACTTTGTTTATTCATTTATTTATTTATTACTTTGTTTATTTATTTATTTACTTCTCTGTTTGTTTGTTTATTTATTTATTTGTTTGTTTATTTATTTACTTATTTAATCATTTATTACTTTATTTATTTGTTTATTTATTTATTACTTTGTTTATTAATTTATTTATTTATTACTTTATTTATTTATTACTTTACTTATTTATTACTTTGTTTATTTATTTATTTACTTATTTATTACTTTGTTTATTTATTTATTTACTTATTTACTTATTTATTATTTTGTTTATTTATTTATTACTTTATTTATTTATTTATTACTTTATTTATTTATTTATTTATTTATTTATTTATTTATTTATTTATTTAATTTATTTATTACTTTGTTTGTTTATTTGTTTTACTTACTCATTTCTTCATGGATTCATTTATTGAATTATTCAGTTATTCATTAATTCATTTTTTGACTTATTCAGTTATTCATTAATTCTTTTATTGACTTATTCAGTTATTCATTAATTCGTTTATTGACTTATTCAGTTATTCATTAATTCATTTATTGACTTATTCAGTTATTCATTAATTCATTTATTGACTTATTCAGTTATTCATTAATTCATTTATTGACTTATTCAGTTATTCATTAATTCATTTATTGGCTTATTCAGTTATTCATTAATTCATTTATTGACTTATTCAGTTATTCATTTATTGACTTATTCGGTTATTCATTTATTCACTTATTCAGTTATTCATTTATTCATTTATTCACTTATTCACTTATTTATTTATTTATTTATTTATTTATTACTTTATCTATTTATTTATTTATTTATTTATTACTTTGTTTATTTGTTTACTTATTCATTTCTTCATGAATTCATTTCTTGACTTATTCACTTATTCACTTATTTATTTACTTATTTACTTACTGATTTATTTATTTACTTATTTATTTATTTATTTATTCTGGCAAAGATAAAGTCATCAGGCCTCCTCTTTCGCTCTATCAGGAGATTACAACTACAATATTAAGAAAACAATTGAAATTATAGTGGTGACTCTTTGAAAGCTGGTGGTAATGGTATTGGAGATGTTGGTATTAGTTATGGTGTATGTGATTATGTAATAATCGTATGATTTTGGCGTTGGTTTTATTAATGATAATGTCGTTAATAACGAATTGCAGTCTCCAATTACCGTTTAGGTATATTACGTTCACATTCCTACGTTAGTTCCAACATTCTGATGGTCGTGGCCCACTGTTTATGAAGTCTTCTGCTAGGTTCCTAGAAGCACAGGAATATAAAACCTGCGAATGCGATGACTTCAGTATGAAGTTCGTTCCATCGTGCTGCCCAGTGCTTTCATTAAAGTTAGAGACGAAACAAGAAGTTTGCGATGGTAGGATGCAGCCATTCCAAGGAAGTCTGGATTAAAAACTCAATCCTCTATGACAAATGCATGGAGAGGAGCTGGCACAAATTCCATTAATATCATATAACGACTACATGCGAGTGGAAAACAGACATAAGTCCCATTTACTTTCATTTTAATATAATCCCTGAAGACAGTTCTACACTCATAACAGTTTATTGGCTCTTGATGAGATATTTATTTATTTATTTATTTATTTACTTCTTTATTTATTTATTTACTTCTTTATTTATTTATTTACTTCTTTCTTTCTTTATTTACTTCTTTCTTTCTTTATTTACTTCTTTCTTTCTTTATTTATTTACTTCTTTCTTTCTTTATTTATTTACTTCTTTCTTTCTTTATTTATTTACTTCTTTCTTTCTTTATTTATTTACTTCTTTTTTTATTTATTTATTTACTTCTTTATTTATTTATTTACTTATTTATTTATTTATTTACTTATTTATTTACTTATTTACTTATTTATTTATTTACTTTATTTACTTTATTTATTTATCTATTTATTTATCTATTTATCTATCTATTTATTTATTTATTTATTTATTTATTTATTCATTCATTCTGGTGTAGTTAAGGCCATCAGTCCTTCTCTTTCACAGCACCAGGAATACAAATACAATAATAGAAATAAACAGAAAGAAATACATTATATACAAAGTAAAGCTACACAAGAAATAAAGAGAGAGAGAGAGAGAGAGAGAGAGAAACACTATAAACAAAGTAAAGCCACACAAAAATATACAGGTTGCAGTCACACAAACTTTTTAAATGAGTGATTAAGTATCATAATATGAACATATCCATAAAAATAACTGAACACTTTGAATTCAAGAGACAAACTAACATAAATATCTGCTTAAAATAATTGTTCACAACGGTTAAAACCGTGTTCCAAAAATAAAATAATATTTATGTAAATGGACTGAAGATAATTTAAACACAATTTCAGAACACAAAATCTATATCACAAGTCCACTAACACTCTTTCAAACACAATACTGATTTGTAGCATACAAGTCCTTTCCAAAAGAAAAGAATGCAAAAGGATATCTTCGTCAGAGATGAGAGTGAAGAAAATACTACTATGAAAATTAACTATTTTACTCAACTGGAAAAACAACGTAATACGGAAAAGTGGTTCCAGGGACCTACGTTTACTCACTCAAGACCATATTCTAGAATTAATAACAACTACAGATCTTCCATAAATTAACGTAATTTGAAAAACTAATGATTACATATACATTGTAAATATTTCAGAATTCTAACTAAAATTATCTATGATGACAGTTAAGTTTCGATGTTAAAACAAATGCGTTACAGATAAAATTCCTAAGAACATTATCACACCTCATAAAATTGAAACATAAACACAAAATAATATTACACGAGAATTGAAAATAGGGAAAATTCTGGATGAAATATTTTAAGAACACGAATGGACACTGCAATTGAAGACATTAAATACTCGGTCACAATATGACAACACGCTAGAAATACCACTGCACACATCATCTCTTTATTCTTCATCTTTCACTGTTGCTACTTCTCGTCACTGGAATTCTCTGCCGCCTGAAGTCAAGGGCTGCCGAACTGTAATTTCCTTTAAATGCAAATTAGAAAAATATCTTATGATGGGTTGCCAGATCTAACGCGTTGCAAATATTTAATGGGATGTATTCCACTGTATTTATTTGTCTTATTTTTATTATCTAAATCGTGTTTATTTATCACTCAACGCCAATATGTATCGCACTGTGTTATTTTTTTTATTATTAATCTATTTTTTTTGTGTTAAATTTTATTCAATTGTCGGTTTCTGGTTTAATTATGTAAATCCTACTTAATTGTAATCTAATACTAATATGTATACTAATGTGTTTATTTTTATTTTTACTGTGTACATTTTTTATTGAATTATCGGCTTCTGTTTTTATGTGATTCGTATTTGATTCTAACAACATTCATATGTATTCTACTACGTTTATTTTTATTTTATGAGGTAAATTTTATGTAACTACCTCTTTTGATCTCATTATGTATCAGTATGTAATTACTTAATTCCGATCCAGTTTTATGTTCAACTGTGTAAGCAAGTTTTATTCCTGGTTGAGTGTAAGAGAAGGCCTTCCGGCCTTAACTCTGCCAGGTTAAATAAAGCCATTATTATTATTATTATTATTATTATTATTATTATTATTATTATTATTATTATTGCAGATACAATCCTTGTCAAAATTCCTGCTTTTCAGGAGAACAAAAAAAGTGATTATAGAAATAAATTAAAATATATCTATAGGCAATTTTTAATAATAAACTAATAAATAATAGATAAATAATCAAATATAGGCAAAAAAAATTAGTTGGTAAATTAGGCATTTATATTTAAAAAGTGCAACATAAAACTGTGATGTTTCAATCACAAAGGTATAATTCGTACAGATTTACTTTCAAAATGAATGTAGATTTAACACATTTAAAAAAGTATTCTGCCAAAGTTTCCGGTCTCTGGTGATGACAGATAATGATGATGATGATGATGATGATGGTGATGATGATTAAGATTGCAGTGGTGGTAGCTGCCGGAAGGAAAAGATATTTCCAGTTCAAGAAGAATTCTCTTTCATTTTCATGAGATCGACAGTGGCTTAAAACCTAAAAAGCTTAAACATTGTACATAACTACGAATTACAATGGTCTTATCTTCTACTGTCCAAATAGAAAGAGAGTAATCTCAATAGTTCCTATATAAGAGTTGGTAAGAATGTGCCTCAATAGTTACTACAAGAACCAGGAACGAATTGAGCCAGTCCTGCGGAAGGGAGATGAATCTCCACTTTTCTGCGGGGAATTGAACCTAGGTCCGCTGGATATATTGACGGATAAGGTGCCACTTGAGTTATAAAAGAGAACTGCAGGTCTACAAACACAGCTTAAATCAGAATCTGTGCTACACTGACACTTTCTAAAAGATAGGTGGGGAAATATGTCGCTGTCTTTCAAGTAATTCAACGTAACATGAAACATATTGCAGGAATCCCACTGTAAACGAATTTCAAAATGACGACATTTCTCGTTACTTTCTATTCTGACACGAATTCACGCGACTCGTGAAGAAACACACATCACGTCGAACAAATTTAGAGCAAAAGGGGTTCAACCGATACACGAGCTCCGCTAGGGAGCAAGCACGAGTCCTTCCGTAGAAATCTGTTACAGAAACAACATATTTTTCCCTAAATATTTTTTATGTTAATTCATTATAAATTCACAATCCAGAAATCAAGATACAAGTTTATATGAACTGCTAGAGTTGACTATCCGAGTTAAAATTCCAAGTTCAAAACCATTTTGTTATTGACAAAATTTGCTTTTACGTCCCATTTTCACTCGATACTTGCATTTTCCCTTTATCAACATCACTTCCACCACCACCCCATTACTCAACATGTTGATGTAAGTGAATTCACGGGATCCAGGAAACGCGCCATAGTTGTCATAGTTACAATTCGGCACAGAAAGACAATTATTCGTAACAATAGCGACTCGTCACACAATTACAATTCGTATCTATTTCGATTCGTCACACAATTACAAATCGTAACTATTTCGATTCGTCACATAATTACAATTCGTAACAATTACGACTCGTCACAAATTACAATTCGTAACTATTTCAATTCGTCACAAAATTACAATTCGTAAAAAATTACGACTCGTCACACAATTACAATTCGTAACAATTACGACTCGTCACACAATTACAATTCGTAACAATTACGACTCGTCACACAATTACAATTCGTAACTATTTCGATTCGTCACACAATTACAATTCGTAACTATTTCGATTCGTCACACAATTACAATTCATAACAATTACGACTCGTCACAAATTACAATTCGTAACAATTACGACTCGTAACACAATTACAATTCGTAACTATTTCGATTCATCACACAATTACAATTCGTAACAATTACGACTCGTCACATAATTACAATTCGCAAGAATTACGACTCGTCACACAATTACAATTCATAACAATTACGACTCGTCAAACAATTACAATTCGTAACTATTTCGATTCGTCACACAATTACAATTCGTAACTATTTCGATTCGTCACACAATTACAATTCATAACCATTACGACTCGTCACAAATTACAATTCGTAACAATTACGACTCGTCACACAATTACAATTCGTAACAATTACGACTCGTCACAATTACAATTCGTAACTATTTCGATTCATCACACAATTACAATTCGTAACAATTACGACTCGTCACATAATTACAATTCGTAAGAATTACGACTCGTCACACAATTACAATTCATAACAATTACGACTCGTCAAACAATTACAATTCGTAACAATTACGACTCGTCACATAATTACA
Organism: Periplaneta americana; assembly: GCF_040183065.1. Lineage (NCBI taxonomy): Eukaryota > Metazoa > Arthropoda > Insecta > Blattodea > Blattidae > Periplaneta > Periplaneta americana. Next base: position 175,704,024 of record NC_091121.1, on the reverse strand, counting down.
ATTCGTAACAATTACGACTCGTCACACAATTACAATTCGTAACAATTACGACTCGTCAATTACAATTCGTAACTATTTCGATTCGTCACACAATTACAATTCGTAACACTTACGACTAGTCACACAATTACAATTCGTAACAATTACGACTGGTCACACAATTACAATTCGTAACTATTTCGATTCGTCACACAATTACAATTCGCAACAATTACGACTCGTCACACAATTACAATTCGTAACAATTACGACTCGTCACACAATTACAATTCGTAACTATTTCGATTCGTCACACAATTACAATTCGTAAGTATTTAGATTCGTCACACAATTACAATTCGTAACAATTATGACTAGTCCCATACATTACAATTCGTAACTATTTCGATTCGTCACACAATTACAATTCATAACAATTACGACTCGTCACAAATTACAATTCGTAACTATTTCAATTCGTCACACAATTACAATTCGTAACAATTACGACTCGTCACATAAATTACAATTCGTGACTATTTCGATTCGTCACACAACTACAATTCGTAACAATTACGACTCGTCACACAATTACAATTCGTAACTATTTCGATTCGTCACACAATTACAATTCGTAATAATTACGACTCGTCACATAAATTACAATTCGTAACTATTTCGATTCGTCACACAATTACAATTCGTAACAATTACGACTCGTCACATAAATTACAATTCGTAACTATTTCGATTCGTCACACAATTACAATTTTTAACAATTATTATTCGTTACACAATTAAAATCTGTAACAGTTATAGCGAGTTCACCGGAATTCGTCAAAATTTCGCCACATACCTTACAGCAGTGGTTTCCAAAGTGGGAGTCGTATAAGAAGCTCGGGTGGATCGTGAGGTGGTTTACAAAATAAAAGAAAAACGTCTTATTAACATATATTTACGTTGCATTAGAAACGTAAAAATACACAACCTTTAACACAAAATTAAAAGATATATATTTCAGTAGTTATAAAGTAACAAATAATTAAAGTGATAAATGTGTTTGTTTTTTTTTTTTTTTTTTTTTTTCAGAAAGTAGCTTCTCAATTAGAAAAGTACAGATTTCGATAAAATTAAAATCTTATAATTTCAAACATGTCGACTTATTAACTGAAGTAAAGTAATATTATGAAAGAATTTTGTGTACAGAGTATAATCAAACATAGGTTTGCTTATTCAAGTCGCCTCTCAGGTGATAGGACATGGATGGGACGAGAAAGATAGAATTATGAAGTGCTACACGGTTATGTTTGTCGTTTCACACGTCACGGTATTCGAATTTAGCGAGCAGCGAGTGTGAACCTGTTAAAAGTGATGCGGAAACATTTGACATGCTTAAAACAGCACTAGGAGATGACACCTTAAGCCGTTAAAAGCATTTTGAGCTCCCTACTACCCCTTCCTCCACACCTCAAAAACACGGTACTGGTTTCTCACTCTGGATATTCAACTGAACCATGTCCATGTTAATTTTCTAGTTTTCGACATTCAAAGCTTCCACAGGAATAGATACTGTACGTCGAGACGTAAATATTTGGAACGTTGTGTCAACACAGAAACAGAGTACGTTATGTTGCACACATTCCACTACAGAAATCGTGTACCGGTGTATCTTTTTCGAAACTGGTAAGATTTTCTTTCAATTTTTCGAAAAACTTTCCATTCTCTATGAAATATATTGTAAATTTTATTAGTAACAACAATGTAATTTATTCGTCACAACAATAATTGCTTTCTACAATTCGCCTTAAACGCTCTCGTCAACAATTGGATCTTCACTCAACACAGTATTCGTTATAGCACTCCACCGACGACAATGACAGTTTACTTGGACTATTACGCACAACAATGAACTGTTAATCTTAACTAATATTTACAAAGCACTATTTACAAATCAGAACTACCAGTTCTCAGTTCACAGTTCTTCTATCTCAGACACTCGAGTTCACAGTATCTCGAACCACAGAGTTTCAGAGACAGTTCACTGTACTCGAACTCAGGTCCCTCCAACTGCGGTCCACTGCACTCGAACTCAGGTCCCTCCAACTGCGGTCCACTGCACTCGAACTCAGGCCTTCGGATGCTGACGCAGATGCGGACGCACACTCGAGTTGAACTCCGGCACACAAGTCTGGCTTGCTTGCTCTGGCTTACTCACTGACTGAATAACTGAAAACTCTCGAGTTCGCTGGCGCTTCTTCTTTTATAGCAAAATCATAGTTGCGAGAAATTTCTACAGGTGTGTAGAGAATTATCTGGATATCTCCACTTCGACGCACTTCTGGAAGGGTCGGGAAGGTCCATTCCCCCTTACTCCGCATGCAGCAGTTGCGCGTGCACTCTCCCCTCGTCGCGTGGGCCTTTCCCCTCTCCGCCGCGCGCCTTCCCTCATGCTTCATGAAGCCCGCGCGATATGCTCTCTCTCGCGGGACGCTGGTCGTGAGTTCGAATCTCACGTCGCTGTCACAATATTATAACTTCACTGTCTCTATAGTCCTATAAGAACCTTGGCCATGGATAAATATATAATAAGGATGCGAAACCTACTGAGTTTCCCGTAACACATGCTAGAGGCACTTTTTTTTATTAACAGGAACATGTATGGTACATAAGTGTCAGCCTTAAAAGGCTTTTACTTTAACAGAGATGGTTAACAAGCAGGAACATTTTATTTTTAATTGAGGTGACCGATCTTGACGGTAGTTGTTATTTTACACTCTTGTTGCCAGGGCTCTTATCATAGGATTAGGTTGGTACAGCAAGTCCTTATGAAAGTTTTCTGTAAATTTCTGTATAATGTTGTATAATGATTCTATTTCAAGCATGTCTTGTAGTTGTTTATTGGTGGTTCTATAGTCTGCACCAGTGATAGTTAGGGATACTTTTCTCTGTGTAGCATGAAGACGTTGATAATTTGGAATTTTGCATTGCTCCAGATTTCGCAGCCATAGGTCATTTGAGATCTTATAACAGAAGTGTAAAGGATTTTCTTCAAGGGAAGTCTGATTTAAGGTGACTTCAACAATGGATATAGATGAATGAATCTGGGTAATGCTTTGTTACGAGCTGCTTCAACATGGTGATGAAATCGAAGTTGTTTATCAAGTGTAATGACGAGGTATTTTACAGATTGTTTATAGTAGATATCTTCGGAGAAGAGATTGAAGTGATCTGGTATTTTTGGCTCTCTTCTGGTAAAAATGATGGCTTGAGTTTTACTTATATTGACTTTTATTCTCCAGTTTCTTAGCCACATTTCCAATATTTTGAGTTGTTTTTGCATGGTACGTTGTGCGATATTGATTCAAATGTCACTGATGAAGTAGGTGGTGTCATCTGCGTATAATCCCATATTGCATTCAGCAATCAATGGAATATCATGTACATAAACTGAATGTAAATGTGGTGCTAAGACGAAACCCTGTGGAATTCCGACTTTGATATTCTTGATTATTGATAATGTGCCATCCATTTTGACTTGAAAAGTTCTATCTGTTAAGAAACTATGTATTAGGTGAATAAGACTATCATGCTAGAGGCACTAATCTAGAAACTGATCTTGCTGCCATCTGTTGGACGGAGGAGAACTTATTACATCTAGCAGCGCACCAAGTACCGAAAACAGAAACAAATTACTCCATGCATTTAGCAGCGCGCCTGATGACGAAAATGTTAAACTATGCAGAAAATATTCCTTCCCTCCCACCCTCATCGATATTCTCAATTAACCCAATTTAAAATAAAACATTTACATTTTTATTTCTCACATCACCTTCCACGGAAAATTCTAACCGGAGCCAACAGGAAGATAAAAGATACGATCTATTTTACACTACCCAATTAAAATATAACCAAACAGAGACAGAAAAGAAAGCAAAAGGTTAGATAATTGGGATTGTATTCTTTGGGTATTTAGTGTATAGCGCAATGGAAAAGTCTGCAAAAACTACTCAGATAGTTCAGTTTATTATATTACTATTAATTTACAATACATTCTACAACACTATTTTTACAACGTCCATAAACATGACTGTTTAACATACACTGCTTATACACACAATTAGTATCACTTTATGTTCACTCATTAGCAAGTCTCTGGCTGCCATCTTGTCTTCTCGAGCATCGTATGTTCGTCTCGAACGAACAAATAGAGAACTCTGGGTAATCTACCCAACACGTAGTTCTAATGTTCACCACCCACGACGTCGGGCGCTGATCATCTTATTTGAAAACCCGTCCATTAGATGGTGCTGACCGCAGTTTCGCATCCTATTATATACTCATCCATGCCTTGCCTCTTAACACCCCAGTCACGTAACTACATATTGAGTAAGCCTGTACTTCTGAAACTTTCAGTACCTTTCTTAGAATTGGTAAGGCAATAATAACCCTAAACATGTTTGATATCGGAATTCGCATACTCTAGATGACAATGGTTTAAGTAGTGTCGGGTGACGCCAACACCACACGCTCCTATTGTATAGTCCGTGTCAGCATACTTCATACCGTAAGGGTGAAACCTAACCATTTTCACCCCCATTACTACATATGCTAGTGGATTTTGGTAATTTTTTAGTTTTCAGGTTGAATTTTATTTTTCCAGCTTCGTTTCGAACTTCGATACTGACATATACTACATAGTGATTTTGTAACTGTTATGTTGGCAGCTGAGACAAACGTTGTCGGTACTGGAGTTCCATGGAATTAAAATTGTAATAGATTTCTGAACCGGTTACTCGAAGCTAGTGAAATTTGAACGTAGTAATAATTAATTAATATCAGTATTAATATTAATACATAACAGTTATTTTATATGTTGCGTTGTGCTTACAATTCAAGACTATAGTCAGATAAGTGTAAATAAATACAACATACTTGGCTGTGATAATGCAGGCAAGTGATCGATAGGAATACTACTTCACATTTTAATGAATTTCTTTCGTGTTTAGATTTTTATTACAATAATGTCAAAAATAGGAAAAAGCATGGCAGCGACTCCACCTAGTCAGCGTAAAGCGTGCTGCGAGAGTGGGGATAACTTCTGTTCTCTTCTTTCAGATTTAACCGAAAGAAGATAATGAAGAAGGAATTATGCTCACGGAGACAGCAATTATAAATAGAATAGCAAAATTATTAGGAGTAAGTATTCTTAAGCATATATTTCATGGCCATATTCGGTTTTCGGAGTTAATACCAATAATTACATGTGGTCAAACAAAATATATTTTTAGGTTAGGTCTCGTGAATAATTGTTTAGTCATACCAATGAATTTCATATTGCCAGACAAAATACCTAACATGTTGTTCCCTCCTTCGTATAGTTTGTCTACGAATATGTTACAAATTATTGAATTATTTAGAATAACCTTCCAACATAAAGGTAAAGTACGGTGAGTAAATAAGTCATTCAGTACGTAGGATCGTGATTTTACTTCGTATGGTGATATCTGGTAACAGTTGGCAACATTGACAAGACGGCAATATTTGCTGTTCAGGAACTGTTCTTACGTGACCCTCACTATAAATAGTGACAGTAATTTAACTGACCATACTTGTGTAACAAATAATAACAGTGGACGTTAACTAGTGACTGTGCCTACAGAAAAATCAAGACAGTGATCCCATCACGTGCGTTAAGTACGTAACAGAATCTCATAAATAAAAAAAAAAAAAAACTCGACGCAACCGTCCCGTTTTTTCAAAGTCTTTCCTCGCCTCTGTTATACTGCACTTACCACTCTTGTACCGCAATATACTATGCTATTTTACGGAAGCGTGCGAAAAGTACTTTTAACGCTCACTTTCAACTGTTTACGCCGATTGTTAGTTGTTTCCCATCAGACGTCATTCGGTAGCAACCGCTACCGTTCAAACAAACAGGCCTGCTTTAAAAATGACCGTCTTCTTTTTTTAAAGAAATATTCCCAAATTAAACAAATTGATTCAAAAACTATTTTATTGACAATTACATGAAATAATTTAAGAAAAAAACTGAATGATAAAAAGTTAAGGGACACCCGAATTTGAATCGGAGCTCACTCAAGCTGCAATTGAATGCTCTACATTAGCTATGCCACCGCTTGGTTGTCATGTGCTAAAGATTCACTATTACAGTGAGAGAGAATACAGCAATGGAGAGATAGTGAGAACTGTCCCTATACCAGCAGAGACGAACAGCTATCTAAAAAATGTTTACGACACTCAAGTTAAAAATGGATTTATTTTCTTCGTAGGGCTTGCTTACTCGGTCTGCGTCCCTGTTTCGCAAATGTCCTTAAATTAAATGTCATTTTTATTGTATCATCAGTAACTATTCATTAGCGGTCTTACTAATAAACCGTGTGCAATTTTATACGAGACAGAAAACGTTGCTAATAAACCATGCACAAGAGATGGATGTATGAACAGTCTGTAACTCTATATGGTAATTGCTTTGCAGTAGTTATACAATCGAAACCTATTGTTTAAGCGTTGTATATAGAGAAAAAATGGCCGCCTCTCTAACAGCTGTTCATATCGATTGTCATTTTATGATGATGCTTGCCTTGTAACCACAGAAGAACAAACCAAAGAGCACAGAATAATTAGAATAATATTATTGTAGCTGCACTCTTTGACAAAAAAAAATATGGCGTGGTAATCGATCAGGCCCAGTTGTACTATTGATACTTAGCGCGGCACACTAGCTCGCATTATCGGATGCAATAGAGAATCTCAGATATTATATTACCTTTCGTAATGAAGCAATGACAAAATTATGACGTAGTTGTGTAACAGTTGTAATCTTATACACGACGTATGTAGTGAATATTAGTAAGTAAGTTACACACGACTTACAAACGAGCTATTCATTGTGTTAGTACAGTGACATCATTTTATATTTACTAAGATTTCTAATATTAACCTGGCTATACCTTTGGATTAACGGTTGAGAACCGGAAACACCGTTTGCTACTTCCTTCCACGACTGGAGTTCGATGATACTGGCGTAAAATACAAACCGATCACTTTACTAGGTATAGGAGGGAAGAAAAGTAGTTCATCCATTTACGTAAACTAGGGAACATCGCGATTTTGAGTTTGATAATTTTCATTAGGTTTTTGTTTAATCAAAATACAGTACAGTATTAACAATGAGTGTTTTTACTCACGAACTGAGCTATCCATGCGGACGTATTCATTATGCAGTGTATATTATACTGTCTACAGCACATTAGCGTACAATTTAGAGAATGAAGTTAAATTGAAAAATAATCATAATATGGATATTTAAACACAATTTTTAAAATGGTGACCGTTCATTTCGATACAAGCTTCAGTTCTTGTGCATATTATCGCACTATAGACTATTGTATCTAATTCCAATTACCACTTTCGCCCTTACATACTGTAAATTCCTTACGTACTGTAAATTCAATCTTCACTTCTGCCCGATCCGAAAAGATAAAATTAATCAGACATGCTATCTACTGTCCGTCCAAGTGGTTTTCTCGCAGGGTCATAGAAGGGGGGGGGAAATTCACGTGACAGTTAATTACTTAACGAGACCCTTTTATTTAAGTTATTTTAAACAGTTGTATTACGTAGACGTCCAAATCCTAACAGAAATTAATGTTTTCAGAAAAGAGCTAAGAGAGCCCAGCCACTAGCCTTTACAGAGAATCGAACAGAAGCGGGTGGGAGAAACCGGGATGCGACGTAGGCAAACGGACGACAGTACCTGGCGAAAATATGATTCAATATTGAAATCTCTTTCGTTACTGGAAAACACGAAAATATTTCTGGAACGTACTATACTCTCTAACTCAGTATTGCTTACTATGACCGTAAGGCGACTTTGACTGCATAAGCGGTCTTGGTTTTGAGTGGAGGATGGTTGGAAGTTTACTAGTAGAGGGGCTGGGAGTGAAGTACATTAAAAAACTCAGGTGCAATAAAAATTGAAGTAAAAATAAAATCATGTCCCTGTATAAGACAGTTAAACGTCTATATACGATTTTTTATTAGTAAAATCGTAAGTGTATTACATTTACCGCATAACTTAGTACATTCTCGATTTGCTACCCGAATTGGACAATGGCTAAAGTTCATTATGAGAAGAAATATGAGAAAAATAAGGAAAACATGAGACGGGAAAGGAGAAAACAGAGAAATATGAAAAGAAATACAATGAAAATAAAGAGTTGAAATAAGAGGAAAATGGAAATATGTAAGCGAAAAAAGTAGAGAAAATAGAAAACATCAGAAGAATAAAAGAGAAAAGTCAGGGATAAAACAGGAGAGAGAAAGAGAAAGAGAGGGAGAGAGACAGAGAGAGAGAGAGAGAGAGGTAGAGAATGGACTGTTGTTTTCTTTACGACAGGATAAACTGACGTCACTATAACAAAATATAATTTCAACTTTCATTACAAAGCATATTGAACAAATTTGTACCAACATTCTGGTCTATTATCCGCAACAGAAGAGTGTGGTGAGAGCGTTGGTACTTGTAGTGGCTCAGAATGAAAAGGAAAATATGTGGAGTGACCTGCATTGCCGTATCTTTCACACCGAGCACATAAAACTCCAGAGTTACTTTATTTCGGCACAAAATGCGACTTACTCGCTTTTCTTTCTCCACTCGATTCGCTGTGAAGGAAAATCCTCTTCATATTTTCACCAGCACAGGTAAAAAAAAAAAGAACACTACGCTGAGAAAGGACAGGCCAGGAAATAAAGTTGGTCTAGTAAGGAGACAAGGTGAGGGCGTTGGGTTAAATCTCTGTTATCACTACATCCAGCGCCCCCAGTAGGAATGTCCTCGCAAGACAAAGCCTTCTGAAAGTCAATGACGGCTTGACCCACGCCGTAGACTCTCGCCAAGGGATCATGCAAACAGAGTCCTGTATTCACAGAGCCTCCACTAGTAGAGGGCCTACAGTTCTGTAACTTTTCTTCTGTTTTCATATTACAAAACTCTGTGTTGAAATTGGTAAATGTGAATGTGTTCAAAATGAAAGATTTCGTACCAAATGTATGCAACAACCGCAGTTCACTTAACTTTATAGTCAAGGGAATACAGTGGAAGCTCTTAAGTTCGACATCCTACAGTTCGACTGTTTACGTAGTACAGGGACATCATTTTATTTTTACTAACATTTTTAATATTAACCTGGCTATACCTTTCTATTAACGATTGAAACAGGAAACACCGCTTGCTCCCCCTTCCATGACTGGAGTTCGATGATACTGGCGTAAAATACAAATCACTTTACTACGTATAGGAGGGAAGAAAAGTAGTTCATCCATTTATGTAAACTAGGAAATATCGCAATTTTGAGTTTGATAATTTTCATTAGGTTTTTGTTTAATCAAAATACAGTACTGTATAAACACTTAGTGTTTTTACACACGAATTGAGCTATCCATTCGGAATTATTAATTACGCAGTGTATATTGTACTGTTACAGCACATTAGTGTGCAATATAGAGAATGAAGTTAAATTTAAAAATAATTATAATATGGATATTTAAACACATTTTTTAAAATAGTGGCCATTCATTTCGATACAGGCTTCAGTTCTTTTGTGCATATTATTGCACTATAGACTATTGTACCTAAGTCCAATTACCAGTTTCGTCCTTCGTACTAGTAACTAATGTTGAAATAATTCTGTACCTACTGTATAAAAGAGTACCTTACGTACTGTAAATTCAATCTTCACTTCTGCCCGATCCGAAAAGATAAAATTACTCAGAAATGCTATCTATTGTCCGTTCAAGTGGTTTTGTCGCAGGGTCGTAGAAAGGGGAGGGATCACGTGACAGTTAATTACTTAACGAGGCCCTTTTATTTGAGTTATTTTAAACACTTGTATATTATTACGTAGACGTCCAATTCCTAACAGAAATTAATGTTTTCAGAAAAGAGCTAAGAAAGCCCAGCTACTAGACTTAACAGAGGGGCGAACAGAAGCAGGTGGGGGAAACGTAGGCAAACGGACGACAGTACCTGTACGAAAATATGATTCAATATTGAAAGCTCTTTCGTCACTGGAAAACGCGAACATATTTCTGGAACGTACTATACTCACTAACTCAGTACTGCTGGTTGGAAGGATACTAGTAGAAGGGATGGGAGTGAAGTACATTTAAAAACTCAGGTACAATAAAAATTGAAGTAAAAATAAAATAATGTCCCTGTAGAATTAGACACGCCCCTATACGGGCAATAAGAAATGGATTTGTCATTTGAATGCGAATTGGTTCTGAGTCTTATAGGGATATTTTTGTTAAAGGCAAACAAAGTATTTTATTGATTACGACATCCATATTGATCACTGATTTTAAATTAATGAACTCTTCTTTTTGTATTTGAGAATTGTGCCGTTTGTGAGACAGAACTGTCGAAACCCACTGAGGTACTAGAAGCGCATACTCAAGTCTCGGGGCGGGCAGGAAATGCAAGTACAGTACTGTATTCGTTTATGGATAACCAATAAGAATTTGTATTCATTTCACCTGCCCACCCACTACCCTTAATGGACTGAACTCTCAATTCCGTTCAGTCGAACTTAGGAGAGTCCACTTTTGTCTAACTCTATACCAAAATTCACTGATTTAAGAAAACCTATTCTGAAGTAATTAATTTTTTCCCACAGCCAAAGAATGAGAGACCTATAGGCAAAAAGAAAGACAAAGAAATGTCTCTAAGTACTTTGTGTATTTCTAAATGGACTTATTTGCAACTAATAATAATAATAATAATTAGACTTCGTTGAATTGCCACACGCAGCATGCAATCAGGTTGCCGATGTACGGTAGTATAGAGGAGGTGAGCGACCGCCCGGTCTCGTAGTATAAGCAGTTCATGTTAAGAGTTGTGACCGGTCCAAATAGAAAGAGCAGCTACAGCTAATGTATACCTATGTAAGCACTTGTTTTTGCATTACTGTGGTTAGAATAGTCAAAGCTTAACATGTGTTCAGTGTAGACAAGAATTCAATCAAACATGTTACAATAGTGTGTTGCTGTTCCAAACAATTGCCCATGGAATACCCTTACCCCAGGAGCCAGTATTGACCACGTTGAGAAACGTGGTTGGATGCTGTTAATCATTATGCAGAATATTACGGCAAAATAATGGCGGTAATTGATGCATTGGATAGCACAGACAGTTCCGCTGTTGCAGCTGTAAAATCATTGCCTTCTGAACAGCTACTGGAAGATATTCTGTTCATTGATTCTAATTTTAAAATCGTGTCCAAAAGCATTACCCTGTTAGAATCGTCTAAACTACAACTCTCAGAAGCCCTTAATATAGCGGATAAAGTATCATAAACCGTTATCCAAAATAACAATTCATTAATTTCAGAAAAAGTGAAATGTAAGTTGAGAAATATTATTGCTAAAAATTCTGCCTATTCGCAATTTCGTATTATAAATGATGTACTATCAGGTCACTATAAGACGTCTGAAGTTGATGTACTAAAAAGTAGTAACTTTCCGTTCTTCAAATATGCACCTATTATATCGTGTGATGTCGAATGTACATTTTCCCAATATAAAAACTGTTCAAGTGACCATCGTAGGAGGTTCACTTTGCAATCGTTCAAAATGTACGTAACTCTTCACTGCAATGCACATATTCAAGGATGATTGAGTATATTACATTAAATTTTAAGAGTTAATATATCTCACTATAAAATAATTGTGTATTTACATGTTTAGATGTTTCCTACTTCAATGATCATTCATTATATTCCTTGAATGCAGGATACAGGTTTTATTGCAACCGCAGTATACTGCTCAGTGTTTACATCAGAGGCATACTTCACCCGTTGCACGACCTTTTCTCATACAGTCTATACCGCGTGCGTAGTAAACCTTACGATTCTCGTGGCAATTTCACGAAGTCTAATAATAATAATAATAATAATAATAATAATAATAATAATAATAATAATAATAATAAACAATAATAATGTTTCGTCTTTTATTTAAAACTTACATATATCAATACCGTACTGCATACAATAAAGTAGGTCAAATGTGAGTTAATATTGAATATTTTTTATAAGACTCTCTTATTAACATTTCCAGTTTGTAAAGTTAGGCAAATAGTGATCATACATATTTTTATTTGCGTTATATCTATTCGTGCGTAAACTTCCCTTCAATATTTCTTGGTACATAAACCTTTATGTTTACTTAACATAATAATAACAATAAGCAATACACTGTTTCATGGAAAATCAACAAATATTGACTTACTACATTACAGTAATTCATACTGTTCAAACAGAGAGACTGAAGATACGCTACGCCAACACGGTTACACAATTTATTTGTTAGTTGTTTACACAGGTATCATCGATGACAATCATTCTACACTCTGTAATCCGTCGCTATATAGAAATTCATTTCTAAGTTAGGGGCACCAATAAAGACGAATTCTGCCATCTATAGGGTTAATAATAGGCGCAAGATCATGTCTAGCATAGCTTATTTATTAAATTGGATAGGAATCATTTTTCCTGAAGCTATCGGAGCAACTTATGGGTTAGCGAACTCGACTCCTGTTCCGATGTGAGTTTGGACGCGAGTTCGATTACGCTTAAACTGATACCTGATCGGATTTTCTTCTGAGGTTTCCTCCAACAAAGAAAATGTCATGTAATCTCGTGGTGAATACTCGCTTAATTCAGTGACATAGCGTTGTTAAATAATCTGTAATGTATCATACAAGATCAGAGTTCATCTTTCCTAAAGGAAGCCGCGCCAAAGATCTTTTTAATCCTTAATAGGGTTGATAACGGAGAGTTATATTTGTTCAGATCAAATTTCTGCACGTATTATACGGGATAAAACCCAAATTCTTTCAATCATTTATTGCCATAATAACTGCTCTCTTAAATTGACTGAGCATATTGGAAATTAAATCAATGGATTATCCAAAACACGCTATTAAATGTTTCATATGAAACCATTTTTATCTCGAAAAGCAAGCAAGAACGAACAAGTTTGTATTAAGTTCTTTTCTTTGAAATATCTCAGAGAATAACCACCTGAAATTAATGCCATTACTTATAGTTCATCCTATATATCATACCATAATACATCACATCATACATACATCACACTGCATATCATGTCATGTCATATAATAATAATAATAATAATAATAATGATAATAATAATCACCATCATAATAATGCTTTATTTAACCTGACACTCAACCATTTATCATATCACATCACATCATATATCATATATTATATATCATATCATATATCATATCATATCATATATCATATCATATATTATATATCATATCTTATATCACATATCATATCATCATATATATCATACCATATCATATAATAGTCTATATCATACCATACCATATCATAAATCATACAATATCGTATTATTATGCATGACATATACAGAATGTTTCAAAAATACGGGGCATAATTTCAGATATATATTTCCCACATGTAGACAATCAAAATAGTTCATTACAACATGTGTCCGGAAATGCTTCATTTCCGAGTTATGGCCTTCACAACATTGAAATTCACCGGAACGTTTTTCTTTCCGCAGGTCGTTGTCATTACAGAAGATGTTCAAAATGTCCACCTCCTGCTTAAATACAGACCTCACATCGATGTCTCATTGACCTGCGAACACGATCCCTAACTCCAGGAGTATTGCGTATGTCTTCAGAACATGCCACAATTCGATTCCGAAGGGATTCCAAATCAGGCACCGGAGACGAATAAACAAATGATTTTAAATGGCCCCACAAGTAGAAATCGAGAGGGTTCAGATCAGGTAAGCGTGGAGGCCAAGCAACTGGGCCACCTCTACCTATCCATCGATCAGGAAACCTTCGATCCAAGTACCGGCGAGCCGTACGACTGAAGTGTGCAGGAGCGCCATCATGCAAGAAGTGAATGTGTTGACGATTGATCAGTGGAGTGTCTTCTAAAACACCTCTCCTGGTACAAACGACGAGTCAGCGCAGCATTTCCGTCCGCCTTACCGTACATGAAGTGTATCTCTGCCAGCTCTTGATTTGAATACATGTCGCACAGTCTAACGCCTACACAACACTGAATGTAACCTTCGCCTAGGAATGAACTGTCAGAGTGCCCTCTTAATGTCTCCTTTGACGGCAACGACCTGCGGAAAGAAAAAACGTTCCGGTGAATTTCAATGTTGTGAAGGCCATAACTCGGAAATAAAGCATTTCCGGACACATGTTGTAATGAACTATTTTGATTGTCTACATGTGGGAAATACATACCTGAAATTATGCCCCGTATTTTTTAAACACTCTGTATATTTATATGATACGTTACATTGCAGTGCATTACATTACATTATATTATATTGTATATTATATTACATTACATTTTTGTTCTCTTGATCACCAGATGAATTTATTATCATACCCTTTTTATTGTGAATGTTATTTAATTTTCGTATTTCTTTTCTTTTTTATCATTATTTTATTACATTATATTTGTTACATTCTTCCTTACGTTTTCCATATTAACCATTTGTACTAAATGAGTTGCTTTTACTATATTCCAATGTATTTTACTTTCTTTTTTTTCTATTATGGTATTATTTTCATGTTGTTTAGTATCGATTTTGTTACGCTATTATTTTTTGTAAACTTAATATTCCTGTTCTTTAACTTTTTGTTAAATTTTCACTGTTTGTAAATTTTGTGACCTGGTACAGTGTAAGAGAAGGCCCTATGGCCTTAACTCTGCCAGTATAAATAAAGAATTATTATTATTATTATTATTATTATTATTATTATTATTATTATTATTATTATTACTTACTGACTTTTATGGAACCCAGAGGTTCACTGCCGCCCTCACATAAGCCTGCCATAGGTTCCTATCTTGAGCAAGATTAATCCAGTCTCTATCATATTATCCCACCTTGCTCAAACCCATTTTAATTATTTTATCATTATTATTATTATTATTACTATTACTATTATTATTATTATTATTATTATTATTATTATTACATTAAATTATGCGTGTTGCATTATATTTGTATATTGGAATATTTTGTGTAATAAAAACAGAATTGTCCCACAGTAGGCAATAGGCCTACTGTGGATATTCCATTCGCAGGGTAATATCACTTCACACCTGGAAGAATCACCTATTCTGTAGCTGAGAATATGACTAATAAACGGTTTAAAAACATTGCCGATATGCCCTTATTTTACAGTAATTTGCAATAGTAACAGCCTACATCAAACTCGGCACGGGTTTACATAGTGTAACATCATAAAATCTGACTCCGATGCTGAAACGAATGCACTTCACTTGATGTGTGTGATGACAGGAGCTTGACTGTTATATAAATTGGTAAGAATTCGCAGCGCGAGGGGTTATCGATCATTCGGAATTGCTACAATGAGACTCGATGTACCGTTGTTCGACCTCAGAAGTGACAGTTCAATCCTCGTGACATGACAAAGAAGCCTCGTCGGCGAGTGGTCTCTCGACAGCGCACTGACAACTGGAAATAACAGCTGCGATTATTCAGCCGAGTGAAGGTGCTTCTGCCTGTCAACACCCCCTTTCTTATGATAATCAAATTACAGAGAGAAAAATACTTCCTTATTTACCGAGAGATTTCAAAACTTGGACAGCACATCCAAAAATTGTCAACATAAAATAATGGCCGTTTGAATTCTCACTAGGCTTCAATTCTTAATTTTTGCATTTAATTATAAATTAAATATTTGTAGACATCTTGAAGACATATTCTCCCTAACATAATTAAATAAAGGCCTACAAGGTTTAACAGTGTTTTAATAATTTATTGTCTTCTTGGTACAAGAACTCATAAATAAGATTGATATGGAGTTCCGGGGTAAGATGCCGTGGTCTACTGGTGTAGATATTCCCAGACGTTTCGTCTACTACTGCGTCAGACACCAGAGGTTTGCATCGGACGTTTTCGCTCGAGCGCCAAGTAATTCATAGCATAATCCGATAGGTAGCGCACATGCATGATGGGTAAAATTGTCACGAGCGATAAATCCTCGAACGGTATAAGCCGAGCGTTAGACATTCATTCTTGTTACAGTGATGAACTGTGTAGTAACATCATAGATGTTTACCATTTCAAAACTTTGCAGTGTTTAACTAACTTCTCCATAGTACAACTACAAAACTTGCTTTAAAGTGTATTAAATGTTGTAGGTAAATGTTTTTTTTTTTTTTCCGCACAGGAGTGATTTTGTTTTTGCCACATCTGATAGATGTTATTGGATGTAAATGTAATTATTACAAACGGAGAACACAATCACGATAATGCAAGAACTGTATCAAGTTTTTTAGTAGTAATAATAATAATAATAATAATAATAATAATAATAATAATAATAATCTCTAATAATTAGTGTATCAATCTTTGCGTCTGTAACAGTTGTGCAGCATGATTATTCGTTTTGTTATATTTTCTGTGACGTTATCTCTGTACTAATATTGTTATTAATCTACTGCTATATCAATAATATTTTGTAAAACGTTTCTACATTGTCGCAGTATATAGGCGGAACACTATGTATGGACCAATCGTATTATATATGTGGTAAATCAAATACTGAATAAATATTAATTAGCAATAATAACTGTATATCGAAGTTTTTCATACTATTTTATTTATAATTTCATGTTCTGTTTTGGTAAGTTCCATTGACTGTTCCATTAAACGTTCGTCATAAACGCAGAAAATAAAGGCTTCTATTTACCGTGTGAATCCATAAGGAGGAATAAAGGAAACGAAATACAGAAGTTTTGGAAGAATTGAACGTCCAATCTATATTAAATTTTCTTCAGAATTAATTGGAAACAACATGTCGAGAGAATGCCAACAGAAAGAAGTTTAGGTTATTTTACGACGCTTCATCAACATCTTAGTTTATTTAGCTTCTGAATGATATGAAGTTGATAACGCCAGTGAAATGAGTCCGGGGTCCAGCACCGAAAGTTACCCAGCATTTGCTCATATTGGGTTGAGGGAAAACCCCGGAAAAAACCTCAACCAGGTAACTTGTCCCAATCGGGAATCGAACCCGGGCCACCTGGTTTTGCGGCCAGACGCGCTAACCGTTACTCCACAGATGTGCACCCAACAGGAAGATGGCCAAAGGCAGTGCTACATTATTCCCCTTCTGGACAACTATCTGTTGGAAAACCATTAAGAAGATGGCATGAGACCATTGAGACCGCAACATACAACTAGGTCTAGTGCTTGAATTGGATGATGATGATGATGATGATGGTGATGATGATGATAAAACAGGAATAAAAATAACAATACAAAGTGTTTCAAAAGTAATGGTAAAAAATGTAGGGATATGAAGTAAAAACGAAGGCAAGCCAAGAAGTTCCAGTAAACATGGCCGACTGGTACAAATATTGTAAGGCTCTGCTATTGGCCGACCGGTTCCGTGTCGGAGTTGGTTATAAAAGTGGGGTGATAACTCTCATTCCTTGCTCGGATTTTCTCCTGAAATGCGACCAGTATCCTCCATATTTAATTACTAGCCGTACCCGTGCGCTCCGCTGCACCCGTTAGAAATAAATATAAAGTAATTACATAATTAAAATAGGACATTTATCCAGGGAACATTCGTGTTTGATATAAGGATAAATCGTTTAATATGTTACTTAATTTAAATTGTATTTGCAAAATTAAAATGCGATCATTTTGATCCAGACACCAGTCATTTGGTCATAAAAATTATTTTAGGAAATACAGGAAACGAATGTACAGAATAGCCTATCAAGTTTTCTGTGCATAAGAAGCTATTTTAATCTTACCTGTCCTCGATTCACTCAGAAGTTACTGTAATAACATTATAGCATTATGTCCATCTAGAGAAACTACACTTTCCAATGGTGAATTAATAATTAATTATACAAATCGGTTAATTTAGCTTCCGATATTACTTCATACAAACACAGAAACATTATCTGTAGGCTATCTTTCATAGCTTTCGATTTTTGCTGTCCAAGGCTCCTTATAGACGAAGTCATTTGTTTTTTAATTCATTACACGGCCTTAGATGGCAGTTATTTTAATTGTAAAACTCATTTATCTCATTAAATATCAGTCCTATCAAAATTTTTTAAAGAATAAAACTTATCGGAAATTATTTTTAAAGAAACTTTTGTTACGTAACATTTTTCACGAAAATCGATAATAAGGGAGATATTTCGATTTATTTAATTCAGGCCTCCTTATAACCCCCCTTTTAAATAATGTATTTTGAATTCCATATAGCCTAAAATCTAAGTTACAACGAACTTAATTTATATTCCAATTTTCATCGAAATCCGTTCAGCCATTATCGCGTGAAAAGGTAACAAACATACATACATACAGACAGACAGACAGACAGACATGCAGTCAAAAATTTCAAAAAAGCGATTTTCGGTTTCAGGGTGATTAATTATATATGTTAGGACCAATTATTTTTGGAAAATCGAAAATTACCAGAAAAATTGCGGCTACAGATTTATTATTATTATAGATTAGTTTCATGGTCGTAAAGGATGAATCTCACAAATGTTCTCAGTATTCTCATTACTGCTATCTTAATTCTTTCTTTTGTTGGATTATCAATATACATATTTTGGAACCATATAATACTGTGGGGAGTGCCATGGTTTTATGGTATTTTAAAGTTACATTTCCGTAACTTCATTACATTTTGATGTTCCTAATAATTGCTGATACTGATGCAGTTTATTGTCTACAACAGGGGTTGCCAACAGGTGTGTCGTGCAGCTTCATGGAGTGTGTCGCGAAATTTTGGAATTGAAATAGTAATATGCGTTACAAGAGCGGTATGTTGAAGTTTTCATTTTCGAGGAAAAGTTTGAAAAAGCAAAACGTAGTTGAGCTTTTTTAATTTCCGAGAATTGAAAGAAAACATACCGCTCATGTATCGTACATTATTATGTGCGAAGATCGTTTATTACATACCTGAAAGAGGAATTTCTAATTAGTTGCAATGAAATCTCCATCTTGTTTTGTGTTCAATGACGGCAAATTTGCAAAACAAAAATATCTATCTTCAACATTGTTGCTTTAAAATGTTTTCTGTGTTTACTATACTCCAGCAGGCCGTGATATACGTCTGTCTTTCCCCCCCCCCCCAGTCTATGATGAGTCTGGAATCTTGTTGATTTTTTCACGGCTTCCTTAATGTTACTTGCATCACGAATGCAGTAACTTTAGTGGAGTTGTAGAGTTAACTTAATTTTTGCAAATATTTAAAAACAATAATTAACAGTGTAATTTAAGTGAAATTGCAGTGGTAAGTTTCCAATATATAATTATTGCTATATTGAACGTCTCTAAAATAATATGTTAAAAGCCTAAAGCAGTAAAATCAATATGTCACTTAAGCGGTAAGAAGAGGGAAATTGTTATGTGTGTTAGGTTGGGAATACTGAATGTGGAATTTCAGACTTTCCGCGGATTGGTTTTGTGCTGAAACCAAGCAAATACGCACGATCTCGCACAAAATAATTTTTTTTTTTTGCATCCAGAATGTCTCTTTACAACATTTTTTATTTGCAATGAAATCTTTGATATGGTACATTTTATTTTGAGACAGACTTCACCAATGAAACGTGAACACCTGCAACAATGCTCACTTCAGTTTTTCAACCATAAGGCCATGTATAGAGAATCTCTGTGCAACCCACCAAGCGCAGATTTCACATTAATTTAAATAGGCGAGTTCTCAAAAACGATAATAAATTTTTTTTATCGGACATCCAGCATAGATAGGTTGGGATTTTTGACACAAATCTTTGTTTTTTTTTTTCTAATCTCACTCAAGTTGCTGCTTGTTCTGGTAGAATTTTCGATTGCGTGTTAACATCAACTTATCTACAATACAAGTCCGACACTAAATATAAGTTGTTATCAGTGCTGTTTTCTGGCGGATCGCGCTGGAACGGCACCTTCTTGTTCTTGTTGCATTTTTCATCATGGAACCGAAATATGTGTGAATAACTATGTTTTAATATAATTCTTCTTTGAATTCCGCTTAGATCTTGGAAGTCTTAGTTTGACGAAAAGGAGGTTAAAAACGACAAAATTCCAGTGCAGTGAACAGTAACCTCTTTTAATTCTAAAATTAGAGCAGAAGTTTAATATTTTTCACACAGTTCAGGGCTAATTTTGAAAATATTGACATCCCATCTCCCCGTCCACTATAAAATATTCTACACAGAGTTCGACCACCTTTTTCTCCAGAATATAAGTAGTGGCTCCTACTCCTACTCCTACTACTATTAATAAAAACAAATATTTTTTTTAACAGTCTGCATGCTCCATTACTGTGGAGTCATACTACATGCATTGGTTTACCTTAAACTATGTTCATATAATTACTTTATATTGTTCTAAGGGTTACTTTATAGGCAATATAGATAGATGAATTTTGTACTTTTCTTTCGTTGTAATTTGTCAAACTGTATATTGTTAGTAAATTTGATCAAGTTCTTCTGGTATTTGTGCACTAGTTTGCCTTTATTCACTGGCCAGTTTTCAGACTTCAGAACTGCCGCTTTCAGAACGTCTCTTTCTCTCTCAAGTAATTTACAATTGTAGAATAAATGATCTATCGTTTGTTCGTCATTGTTGCATGGACATAATGGGCTATCTATTATTTTATATTTATGTAGGTAAGATTTTATATTTCCGTGTCCTGTTATTATAGTTGTGAAGTTTGGGGTTACGTTAAGTTTCAGTTTTAACCGATCGTTTATACAGAGTGGGGCAGAGCAACTTGCTTATTTAGAAATTCAATTACAACAAAAATAATGCAGATATATATTTAATTCTTTGAACAACATCAAGTACAACATGTAAATTTTATGTTCACACAGTTTTAAAGATGATATCACGCAGATGGCATCCATTATTTTCAATACACTGCGTTAATCGAACTCTGAAGTTTCGTTCAACTCTTTCCAGCATATCGACGGTTATGTTGGCAACAGCTTGACGAATGTTGTTCTTCAGATGAGCCAGGGTCCTAGGACGATCGTTGTAAACAAGTGATTTTAGATAGCGCCATAAAAATAGTCGCAGGGGGCTAAATCAGGCGACTGTGCAGGCCAGTGCAGATCGTCCCTCAAGGAGATGAGGCGTCCTGGGAAGAGTTGCCGCCAATTTGTAGGGATTAAATTTCAGTTCTTCTTAAAGGATTCGCCTCACAGAACGAGCAGACAACCCAAGAGCAGCTGCATGTTTGCGAACAGAGCGCTGAGGGGGTCGCACAACAGAAAGTCTTACCATATCAGTGTTTTGTGGTGACCTTACTGCTCGTGGAAGCCCAGGTTTTCTTTTCTTCACATCACCAGTTTCCCTGATGTTGTTTACCCATGAAACAATCGACTGCCGGCCAGGAACACGACCAAGGGGCGCAATATTGAAATGGGTGCGGAATGAACGTTGCATGGCGATGATTAAGCGGCCATTAGAAAAGTATGCTTCGACAGTGAACGCGCTCTCCACCTTCGTCCACTCCATGATGCTAACTAAACTAAGCGGAGCTACAACTTTACGCCCCGCCCCCTCGAATGTGCTTACCCCCACCCTTCTCGGAGCAACCGTCGCTTCAGGGCACCAAATTGAAATAAGCAAGTTGCTCTGCCCCACCCTGTATTTGGGAAGAAAGATTTTGTGATTTGTCCTTTTGCTGTGTTGTCCCATTCGTCCCAAATAAGTGTGTCGTGATATCGTGGGCGTTAAGTAAAGTGTGTCGTCAGTCAAAAAAAGGTTGGGAACCACTGCCTTAGAGGTTTAGAGAATTATTATGCTTCCAATATTCCCCCGAACTCCTGATGAAGAAAAGTGTCTCGCTCAACGATTTCTGTAACCAATGAAAGATAAATTTGCAGAACACTGTCAGAGGAACCCAGATGTGTGTATAGGAGAGAAATTTACGCGGGTCAATACGGTAGTTTGGAGCTTTAATGCCTTGGTGGTCCTCAATAACCTCACTTGACCGTTATTTAGATGAGGGACCTTCAAAGAGGGGGGGGGCGCTCTCCGTGATCTCAAGGCGCCTTGATGCGTCTTCTTCCCACGCCATTACTCGAGCGCCACCGCACCGGTAGCTTGGCGGGCTTTCCGCATAATTTACCCTCAGTAAAACGTCGCAGTACGGGGGACGGCCTTTAGAATATCTTATGATCAGAGTTGTCTCCCACACCCGGGCGGTGCGGTGGTGCAAGCAATATAGAACAAACACAAAGCGCTGTAGTCGTGGGACATTCAAGAAGTACCGCATTTGTGAGAACGTCAATTATTTTCGAAATAGATTATAGTTCATTTACTTTCTTATTTTAATGCACTGTTAATTGGAAGGTTAAAACACTGACTTTCTATACCAAATAATAATAATAATAATAATAATAATAATAATAATAATAATAATAATAATAATAATAATAATAATAATAAAATTAAAGCCAATCTAACCTCATAAGAAATTATTTTTTTAATTTTAAAGGCATATTGGTTCCGTTAAGTGCAATGTTAATTGATAAATGAGTTCTATTCAGTCAATACTTAACATAAAACACAATAAAACATGTTATAACAACATTTAAACAGATTTAAAAACAAACGTTTTCGCCAATTTTGGTTGGCATCTTCAGGTCATGTAGGTCGAATAGAACATGTTATAATAAGTGAACACTTGGTATATGTATAAAGTTAAAAACAGAAGTTAAAACTATAATACAGATTTCACGGACTACACGTAATTATTGGAACAACATTTTTAATAACTTGCTTATAACTTAAAAACAGAGAATGGAACTTAGCAAAAAGTCACCACGATGTATGTAGAAGCACTATGTTGAAAGGGGCGTGTGTGACCCAAGGGAACGGCAAAACTCTTCCGTCATTGCAGGTACAGTTTGCAAGACAGATTTGACGATGCTACAAACAGGTCGGTCGTGTGGCCGATTATGGGAAGCAGGAAAAATCCTGTGAATTGTAAGGATAGAATGAAAGAGTATTTAGAAGCATTTAAGAATTATTTAAATCTTCTAAACCAATACTTACAAACAGTTGGAAAAGCGTCTTGTATCCATGAGGGCGGCGACACGACTGAGCTTTACATTAAGTGGTAGCGTATGACGAAAACTGTATATACTTCGAACGAAAACATGACGACCTTCCCTCATCCCCTTTACCAGTTAACTGCAGGCACGCGCAAGGGATAAACCCTTAGCCGAGTTGCCAATTCTTGAAGTCATTGTGATTTGCGAACGTTTTTCAAACTGTGTTCCGTGAAACCGCGATTTTCAGAAAGACTATATTATCTTTGTAAATATACCTTAATTTGTAATTACTAAAATAAAATTGGCATAAAAACGAACAAACTTATTTTAAAAGCACTTTATATTTATATTTCCACTAACATGTTTTGCCTAAATAAACAAAAAAATGCAGACTTCTATAATAAGTGTTAAATTCTCATGTTATTGAAGTTCCAGAATCTTATACTTAATTAAGAATGTTGCGCCGGTAAAATTTTCTGAAACTGTGATCATTGAATAGTTATAGAATTTATAGTACAAAAGAGTAAAGTTAGATTTTATCAGCTTCGCCTTGGGTGATAATTTCCACGAACGCATAAAATCTGTTTACTCTAGTATGCTATACAATATTTTATTCATTACTGGCATGTAAATTTAATTTTAAATTGTAGGGCTTTTCTTTTTACTGTGTTGTTGGCGAAGAAGTTCATATATATTCATTTCACTATTGCTAATATGTTGGGTGTCATGTAGAGTGATTTAAAAGCGTTTAATTCACTGCTGTAAGTTAGAAAACTTTTAAGCACTGCTGTGAATAATGTCATTATTTAGGTTGCTAAGGACGGTGTTGCTGTTGGCGATATCTCTTTCGCGTGCTGTTCACATACTGTTCGGCGAAGTAAATCACGTATAAAATCGTCTATCTTACCGAATTCTGTTTTAATTTGTTTATTTTCTCTTTAGTTGGTGAACCGTAATTCTTAATTCCTATGCCCATATATCCAACTCCGCCGGTTGCGTCCGATGTTAAGTGATTAATATTTATACTTATTAAACTGCCTGAACTTTCGATTACTTTATGGATAGAATTTCTAACGTTAGACACAATTTTAACACTTTAATTTCTTAGCTACGCTCCTCTGCAAATAAGATATTCTGTTTTCTCGACGGTGTTTTTTGTTGTTCTTGTCGTGATGGTCCTGGATCTTCAGGTGTATCAGGAGGCCTGGCTGCGGATCATCTGCTCCAACACTCATTAATCATGGCCGGAATAAATTAGACATATTGAAGCGCACAACGGTATAAAACAACACGTCGACAAAGACACTGAGAATGGGTGAAACCCAACAGGTAGAGGCAATGACTACTAGATTTGGCAATGCTGGGATCTATTGTATTTCTGCCACGCGGCTAGGGGTTGAGTAGAGGATGGGGGTTTATGAGGGATTACCAATTCCAAGAAGAGAGGCCGTCATGTTTCCGAGCCAAGCATACCTGGCAAGACTAGTGGATGGGTGAAAGTTACTTGCGTATGATCTTAAACAGCGGGTTATTTTAAATATGTTTAAATGTTGTTATAACATGTTTTATTGTGTTTTTATGTTAAGTATTGACTGAATAGAACTCATTTATCAATTCATAAGAAATTGTTTGAGCAACAGCACGCAATCCTCCTTATTAGGGCATGATCATGGAAATAAATTAATTGTTCTATAATAGGTGATGCTCTATCTTGTAAATTTATATTACCTCATGTTGTCATTATTTCCTATATTCTATGAAATAAATTATTGGCAAATTTACATATAGAATTCAAAACATTACTTGGAACAAAAAACATTAACAAAGGAGCATCATTTATTTTTCAAATTCCAGTGAATACTTGCCATAAAAGCCAGGGCCGTGCACAGGATTTTTAAAAGGAAAGGTTAAAAAAAAAATATTTGTACAGTAGTGGCAAAAATACCGGACCGACCCTTGTAGCTGATTTCAGAGCCTTGTTCACTCAGAGCACGATAGACTGGTAACTAAGACTTTCGTGGTTCAAATCCTGTCTGAGAAGGAAACTCTTTTTTGTTCCTTATTCAAATTTATTCCCAATACTTTCGATTGCAGCGATATTTTAATTAACTTATTATTGCCAGAACATGAATTTTACCAGCTTATTTTCTAATGGCTTTCGCAATGAGCTATGTCAGCAGTCGAAACTACAACAGTTTCAATAGATTACTCGCTATCTTGTGAATGCGGGCGTGGCATGCGCAGTGGCTCATTTCGGGGACTTTGATTATTCCGTCGGTCCGGTTTTTTTTTCCACTACTATACAACAAATATTAAAATTATACGGGTAAGTATTTTCCCAAGAACCACATGGGAGGAGATGATGAAGCAGGTCGCGGCAAGCCGAGGGAAAACATTGTATCAGCTCCGCAGCCTAGCCAGAGATAGAGACAAATACAAGAAGTGGGTCCGAGGCAATTCCCTAACGTAGGGAGGAAGAAGAAGAAAAAGAAGAGGGAGAAGAAGAAGAAGAGAGAGAAGAGGAGGAAGAATAAGATGAGGAAGGAAGAAGAGGGAGAAGAAGAAGAGAGAGAAGAAGCTGAAGAAGAGGGAGAAGAAGAGGAAGAAGAAGAAGGAGAAGAAGAGGAAGAAGAGAGAGAAGGAGCGGAAAAAGAGGGAGAAGAAGAGGAAGAAGGAGAAGAAGAGGAATAAGAAGAAGAGGAGGAGGGAGAAGAAGAGGAGGAAGAAGAAGAAGAAGAAGAAGAAGAGGAAGAAGAGGGAAAAGAAGAGGAAGAAGTTGGAGACGAGGAAGACGAAGAAGAGGGAGAAGAATTATAAGAGAAGAAGAGGAAGAAGAAGACGGAGAAAAAGAGGAAGGAGAAGAGGGAGAAGAAGAAGAAGAGGGAGAAGAAGAAGAAGAGGGAGAAGAAGAAGAAGAGGGAGAAGAAGAAGAGGGAGAAGGAGAGGAAGAAGAAGAGAGAGAGAAGAAGCGGAAGGATAGGGAGAAAAAGAGGGAGAAGAAGAAGAAGAGGAAGAAGAAGAGGGAGAAGAAGGGGAAGAAGGAGATGAAGGAGAAGAGGAAGGAGATGAAGGAGAAGAAGAGGAAGAAGAGGAGGAGGAGGGAGAAGAAGAGGAAGAAGAAGAGAATGAGGGAGAAGAAGAGGAAGAAGAAGGGGAGGAGGAAGAAGAAGAAGAGGGAGAAGAAGAGGGAGAAGAAGAGGGAAAAGAAGAGGAAGAAGTTGGAGACGAGGAAGAGGAAGAAGAATTATAAGAGAAGAAGAGAGAGAAAAGAGGAAGGAGAAGAGGGAGAAGAAGAAGAAGAAGAAGAAGAGGGATAAGAAGAGGAAGAGGGAGAAGAAGAGGAAGAAGAAGAAGGGTAAGTATTTGTACATCTCTTTTGCACGATCATGTTTTTTGCTGTATTTACAGCTATTGTTGTTACGCCTTCAAAATTGGAATTTCCACACAGAAACTTGTTGCTAGGGAAACCTTCCTTCATAACGTAAAACTATACTGAAATAAACCCATTACAGTGCACTTATTGTTACTTAGTTACCATTACAGCGCAGTTTTTGCGAAGGCTTTGGAATAATATTTCTCTAAATGTTCAATGCAAACTATATTGTATTTGCAATTTTAAAAATATGATCGTGCAAAAAAATATTGTACAACAAACATTTGCGAAGTGTTTTACAATATCTCGGAAACTGAAAACTCGTTCTGCTCGTTTTTTCAAACTTTCTCTCGATTTTGTAAAAACCACTTCCCAAGTTTGTATCGTAATATACTATTACTCACTATAACAAAACAGAACCCTAATGTAAATTCCTAATCTAGAAGTTCTCCTCGGAAGTAACACCATTTCCTCGCATACTAGTACCTAATCAAAGGTAGAATTAATGTCAAGTAAACAATGAATTCTTTAATGCCGCAGGTATTTTCTACGAGCCACAACTCTGTGGCTGTAGAGGAGTAATCAACGGACCAACATCGCTCCACCTGAAACCCAACGGAATGTTGCTACAATGCAAATTACCGAAAATTAATCTCTTTTCCCATTCACTGCGTCAAGCAAGGCGTTCATGGAACACCGAAATCAGTCTCAAATCTCAGAAAGACGAGTTTCAAGACAAGTGAAAATAAAGTTAGGCGAAGCAAAGTTCTTTCAGACAATTTGCTATGTTTTAATATACTTACATAGATATGGCAGATAAAAGCTTGTAAATAAATATACCCTCCACATAAAACCTCATGGGGAGGCAGAAATTAATTCCAATGACAATTGAAGACCTCGGTGCAAAAACCGGTCAAGTCTAATTTAAAAATAAAACAGACATTTAGTATGCACTGCATAGATAAATATATCCTGCACACTTTTCTGCAAGAATCCGTCAAGATAGACTTTCAATATCGTTTCTACAGTTGAAAAAGACTAATGTTTCATGGATTTGCGTCAAGAAACACACAGATCTTTCCGCTAGATGGAAGGCAGGCCAATATTCTTTTTCCAGTCTTATATTTTAGTAACAATTTTAACTACAGCTTTGGTCCCCAAATATCAGATACTAGTATCGCGTTTGCCTGGTGTTCCGGAGTTGCATTCGGGCGTGGTTTCGATTCCCGCTTGAGCTGATTATCTGGTTGGGTTTTCCAAGGTTTTCCACAAATGTAAGACAAATGTCAGATAATCTGTGGCTAATCCTCGGCCTCAATTTACCAAATACCATCTTGCTATCACCAATTTAATCGACGTTAAATAACCCAGTAGTTGATAGGACGTCTTAAAATAACCAAGTTAAAAACTATTATAAGCTTACATTTATTGGCTGCATTAAACAGTTTAAGCTTTCAAATATAATAAAATAATAATTATTTTATAATATATAATACACCTAATATATGTAGGCCTATAGTCTATAACGTTAACGATGAAAAGAAGTCGTAAACACTTAAGAAATGACGCATTCCAAACTTGGACAAACCATACCTTACGTGGTAAAGGAGTTATTGTTTATAGTGATCCCCCCCCAAGGCTAACTCAATAGTAAGCAATCGAAAGGGCCTATCTTCCTCAAAATGGACCAATGCTTTAAAAATGTCAAGCAATATTTCGGCGGTTCGCGCAATACCGGGCAGAACTCTAAGCACAACCCGCTGCCGTCATCCAGACTGTAGCGAGCTTGAAACACTTGGACACGTGCTTGGACAATGCCCCAAAGGCGAGCTGCTGATCAATGCTAGACATCATCGTGTACGACATGCTTTGGCGATATCGTTAAAAACTTTAAATTGGGAGATTCATGAGGATGTACATTGTGTATCATCAGATGGTTCTTTTAGACGGGCAGACATTGTTGCTATTAATGGACACTTAAAACGGGCTCTTGTTCTTGACCCTACTATCAGTTTCGAAAGGAATCTAAATCAGGCCACCGAAGTTGATATTGAGAATAAATCTATATATGAACCTTGTCTGCCTTATTTTTCTCAAAAGTACAACGTCCCTCTTAAACAATGGTCTATCATTGGTTTGCTGTTTGGCAGTAGAGGTTCAATTACAAAATTCATATGGAATTATCTTAAGGAACTTCACATTCCTTTTGATTATGTAATGTCTATTCTTATAAATATTATCAAGGATTCTCTTCAAATATTACATCGTCATCTCTATTTCAATTAATCCATTTATATTTTCCTTCAACAATTAACTTTCTTTTTTCTTTAATGTATCACATCACATTATACTGTACCCTTGTAGTCACTCAAATTCTTTGAGCTGATGTCTATAATTTAGAAAATATATATACAATCCATGTATTCCTCACTTGAGTGAGAGATACAAAATGAATATTAATACATGGGAAGTGAAAGGACTTCTTTTTGGCGCTAGGGGAACTTCATTCAAGTTAAACAAAACCATTATCCTTTTTCTTAAATTTTCTAGTGAGAACATTAACAAAATTTGTCTAATGGTAAGTATTAAGAGAGTCATTATTCATTATAGACAATCACTTGTGTAACACTACGTAATTTTTTTATTTTTTATTTTTTATTATTTTCTTTACTTCATTTCATTACTCTTCATTGTACTTTCATCTCATGTTTCTGCGAAATCAAATTGTAGGCCTATTTTATTTTTAAACTTATCATTGTTCCGTATTCTCTCCGCAAATCATATTGTAATTTTTAAGTTAACCTCTGCTTTGTATTCTGGATCCTAGTGGTCAGCCGTAGGTGTCAGCCAGATGTCCCAAGTAGTGGTGGTAGTGGTAGTGGTAGTGGTAGTGGTAGTGGTAGTGGTAGCGGTAGTGGTAGTGGTAGTGGTAGCGGTAGCAGTAGAGATAGCAGCAGCAGCAGCAGCAGTAGTAGCAGTATATTATCACAGTTTAGTATATGCAGTTGCGAAGCTTGGGATGATTTTTTTGCATTTCTCGCGATAGTTGCTAGCCGCTTGGAGCGCTGTGAGTACTAGGAACAATAGACTGTGTCACTGCCATCGTGATCTAATACAGGCCGTAAGGCAGACCATGCGACTCGCTTAACCCGATCACGAAGGGCTGCGTTTCAACCATATAAATTAATTAGAATGCGTAAAGAGTAACATATATTTCTCTAAAATGTAGTGTAATTGCATTAATAAAATTTAAAACAATGATTAGGGGACACTTCAGACATAATTCCTTGCGAGTTAAGGTTGAAATATTATTTTTGGTGTGAAAATTACGTTGTTCGTATGTGTAATACCTGCCTTTATTTCGATTAAATATATCGAAATTCTTGTACATTCATTTATGCACGATTCAATAATTTTCAGTTGCACGAATATTTAGATATGTTGAAATTATAAGTTATGTTTACTGTACCAGTTGCCCATTTCTGTCCAATTTTAGTGGTCTCCAATGCCCTGCTACTATGTATGTTACGTCATATGGATATTATAGGTTATGTTTCCTATATTTAACTTATATTCCTATATTCGCAATTATACATTATAATTAAACATAATGTCATGTATGACACCCGTCACATTCTATTTGTCTGTATTTTAATACTACAATTGAGCACAGAATTATTGTATTTATCTACTACCTAAGAGACGAAATAACACAATCGTACGTACACTAATTTCACAGGAGTGGTACGGTAAATTTTCTGTCTACAATTAAGAACGATAGATGTGCTAAATTTAAATCACAATATAAATTCGTTTTTATTGAACCTCAAAATAACTTCCATTCTAAACTTAAAATGTTGATGTGAACAGATTATGATAACACGGAAAATTCTCTTGACATTAAAATAACACAGTTTTGTAATTATTTCTGCAACATATTATGCAACAAGAAGTAAAGGGAACTTATGGACACATTACACTAAATAAAACTTAGCTATGATAAAGTTATAATATAATAATTCACTGAGTTCCATACACTGAAATAGAAAATCCGAACATATTACGGCCTGCTCTAGATCGAAATGGCATTGACTGTGCCGTATTTCGCATTGTTGTGAAAAGTTGTGTAAACTGTGAAATGTTCGTTATCGGCTGTAATAACTGTAAATGGCTAAAATACAATAATTTGAGTAATAATATGGGACAAGGAGACGTTTGTTGCACTATAAATTCTAAGAAAAAAGAGGTCAGAGTTATCCTTCCGAAAGATCCAGGAAGGTGAGTTCATAAAATATAATATATACTTTATGAAAATAATATATAAACCTTATGTAATTCGTATTTCAATAGTGGTAGGAAGGTGTTAATTTTTCAAAAGAACACGATATCAAGAGTACAATACATTTTATCGTCTGCTAGGGAAAGAGTCTGTGATGAGGCGATAGTAGCGATCCTGGTGGCTAGCAACTATCTATGGATGCATATTTCAACTGTATATGTTTGCATATTTAGTAAATATTTAGCTTCGCAACTGTATATACTAAACTGTGATATTATCGTGTAATATATAGACTACTTCTGATTGGGGTTCTGGCTGATATTTGCATCTATTATCAGGCAGTACATCTCACTTGACGACATGTGTCAGAGGAAGAACAGTTGTTTGTATACATCTGAAGTCTGGCTATGTAATATGTAGCTAGTCGGCGACGTATGCAATGGAGTTGAAAGGAACTGGCCACCCTATCTCATTATCTCCTGGCCTAGTTGCCTCATAAGTGGTGCCTTCGTGGTATTACTTGTGACGTTCGGACCTGTCTTCGGACAGTTGACTAAAATTAAAACGAGTATTATGGCGACGATTATTACAGCAACGACAACGACGGTTAGGGTGATAATGAAATGGTGCGAATGACTGTACCGACTTTGACAACGATGTCATTAATGACGATGGTAATGACGTTGACGACGCGACGGCAACGACAACAATGGAGGCAATGAATTGTGAATTACACAGCGCCTCTGTCGGAGATAAAGGAAAGGAAAGAACATTTCCAGGCTTGAATTCACAAGCTTCGGTCCCCATAAAAAATACCCATTGTAAACATAAAATGCATTCTGTGTGAATCACTCTGTTTTCGACACAATAATACGTCACACGGTGAGGAAATACCAATCATTTTACCTTCCTTCAAACTGTCGATATCGAATATGCGTGTTATTACAAAACGCTCTACCTCAGTTATCGGAAAAAGACTGAGCAATTGTCGAAAACAGACTCCCACCCTCACAAAAAAACAGAGGCTACAGGCTTAACAGATTCTCTGTACAACAGCGCGGGAAGTTGAATTGTTCCAAACAATAGAACGACGTTGCGTAATAGAAGAGGGCGAAGCGGGCAGACGCATAATAGAAGAGGATCGTCCACAAATTGTGTAACAACAGTAATAGAAGTAAGAGGGCAGTCACGCATGAAAGCGTCTGTCGAATACGGCTAAGCGAACATAGGCTACTGAAATAGTAATATACGTCACAAGAGCGGTATGTTGACGTTTTCATGTTCGAGGAAAAGATTGAAAAAGCGAAACGTAGTTGAGCTCTTTTAATTTCCGAGAACATGAAAACAAACATACCCCTCGCGTATCGTACATTACTTTGTGCGAAGATCGTTTATTACATACCTGAAAGACGAATTTATAATTAGTTGCAATGAAATCTCCATGTTGGTTTCTGTTTAATGACGGCAACTTCGGAAAACCAAAATATCTTTCTTCAACATTGTTGCTATAAACTGTTTTCTGTGTTTACTATACTCCAGCAGGCCGTGATATACGTCTGTCTTTTTTTTCCACCAGTCTATAAATGCGAACTTAAAACAAACGGTAAGGTTATGTAAATATTTATTTTTCATTTTAATATTTTAACAATATTATTTATATAACATATTGCAGTAATAACATCGGCAACTGGAATCTAGTTGATTTTTTCACGGCTTCCTTAATGTTACTTGTATCAGGAATGCAATAAGTTTCGTGGAGTAGTAGACTGTACTTAATTTTTGCAAATATTTAAAAACAATAATTAACATTGCAATTTAGGTGAAATTGCAGTGGTAAGTTTCCAATTTATAATTATTACTATGTTAAACGTCTCTAAAAATAATATGTTAAAAGCCTAAAGCAGTAAAATGAATGTCGCGCTTAAGCGGTAAGAAGAGGGAAATTGTTATGTGTGTTACGTTGGGAATACTGAATGTGGTATTTCACATTTACCGCGTATTGGTTCTGTGCGGAAAACAAGCAAATACGCACGATCTCGCACAAAATGTTTTGAGATTCTTTCGATACAGAAGCACATCAATAAAATTGGAATTAATATTCTTTCATAAAACATGTCAGAATGACACTGATAAGCACGGTTCTTTTATGTTTTTGAAGTAGAAATTGAAAAAAAAAATAATAATAGTAATAATAATAATAATAATAATAATAATAATAATAATAATGAGATTACTTGCTATTCTATAAATATTCAACGGTCTACTGGATAATAGCGAAATATTATCAGAAATTCAGCTTAACGCTAGAACATCACATTTACGAAATCGTCAATTGTTGTATTATAAAAAAAACCAAACACTTCAGTACATAAAAATTCACCATTTCTTAAAATGAGTTCAAATTTCAATGAAATCTGTAAAACATGTGATCTAAATTTCAGCATTTCTTACATGAAATATAAAAATTTTCTTATTAATATACTGAAGGTCCAAACGCAATTATAAGAGCAATTTACGAATTATATAACCACAATATCAAAAATACTATTGGATCAGAACATACCGAATGGAGACCGATAAACTGTGGAGTTCGTCAAGGATGTCCCGTCTCGCCACTTTTATTCAATATATACAACTCCATCATCAGACATTGGCGACTAACAATTCATGTAAACATCCCGCTCTTCCGAAATTGTACTCTAGATACATTATTATATGCAGACGATCAGGTTCTTTTTGCTACAAATGAAGACGAGCTGCAATACTCAATACATCAGTTCAATATAATAGCACAAAATTTCAATATGAAAATATCCCCAAACAGAGCAAAAATTATAGCGTTCCAAGGTAAACTGCCAGTTAGGAGTAAAATTTGCATTGGAACCCATACGTTAGAACAGATAAACTCATTTCAATATTTACGTTATAATTTGACATATTTACCTGTTACTGATATATCTGAAAATATTCAACATTTTAATGGAGCCTTAAGAACCATCAACCAGGTTTTCACAACCACGAAAACCCAAAAACATACCAGGTTAAAAGGATATAAAGTTCTAGCAAGACCTGTCCTCATGCATGGTAGTGAGGCCTGGACTGTCCGAAACTCAGATGTTCAACGCCTAACAACTGCGGAAATGAGATTTCTAAGGAGGACTGCCGGCTACAGCTTGCTTGACCACAAAAGGAATGAACTAATTACAAAAGAATTGAAAATTACACCTGTTTATGAACATCTTAACCACTATAGACAAAAATGGCTTAACCATGTCAATAGGATGGTCCGTTCCAAACTCCCAAGACAAATTCTCCGCTATATACCATATGGAAGACGATCTTTGGGACGCCCCCTGAAAAGATGGACGGAGACCGTAACAGGCCACTAGACCTAATACCTGCAAGGACGATGATGATGATATACTGAAGGTAGTTGATTTTACATCTTTTGGTTATGATATCTATATTTATCTATTCTTCGTTCTTTTTTATTTTGTATTTTTCATTTATATCTGTATCTGTGTCTTTTATTAACGTAGTATGATTTTTTTTTTCATCATTCATTTGTATTTACACTTTGTACCTTGCATTTGTATCAGTTTTTATGTCTTTTTTCATGTTAATTTTATGTTCTAAGCAAATATTTGTACGTCTATTGTATTTGGAGCTTTTCCCTGTTATAGACATAAATAATTAAATAATATTACTATGCAATAAAAACGGGAAAATATACATACATAAATACACTTGAAAACCACGATATATGCACTGAAATAACAAAATATGCACTCTTAAAGTTGAAAAATAGTAAATTACTATTATTGATGGTTTAAGGCGGCTTACATAGTAAGAACCGTGAGAGATAGTCAATTGAAAATGGCGGCTCCGTTCAAACGTTTTGGTGAAGTTAACATTACGTAGTGAAATAAAATTCCAGTAAGTCAATATTTTATTATATTAGGGTACTTTATTTCTTCCAATCTTTATATACTTTCTTCTAATCGTGTAATAATCAATTTAATCCCACTTGAGCTTTGATTTTCTGTAGATAAATCAACACCTCTAGTCAGATTACTGTTGACTATTACACTTTTACTACGTCACACTAATTTTGACCAATGAAACGGTACGAAAGGACGTCTTTCAACCAATCATGGCTGCTTATCGCACAATTTTATCGCGTCCCTAGCATTTGTTTAATTTTATCGCGTCCCTAGCATTTGTTTGTTTGTTTGCCAACATTTGAAACTGCGCTGGTCTGGACGTAAAAAAAAAATAGAAAATTACAAACCACTCCAATCGATGCACAGCAGTTTCAAATATGACTCGCATTGGCATTCAAGAACAAGAATTAATAAAAATCACTGATCATACCTATGCATCTTCTGAAATCCTATTTACAAATGAATGAAGATCACCATTCGGAAATCCTGAATAAGTTGAATACACCATGTAGGCCTACATCAACGAGTTCCACTTCTGTTACGCACACGTCCAATGTAACATCAATTGAACCACCAACCACATTCAAATTTGAAAATTGTACATTCAATAATTATTCCTTTTAAAATTATTCATGTTTATTTTTTATGTCATCGTCGTTAATTAAAACTTTTCTAACACTTGTGTATATTGGTTAGGTTATGTTATAGCTACTGCTATATGATATTATGAATAGTCACGTATCAGAGATTGTTTAATATTAAGATTTATTGAAAATCATCTGTCAGGTCACGTTGATTACTGGGATTCGGATAATTGAAGTGGAATGCAACTGTTTTAATAAAAATGAAATTGAATCAACAAAGCCTTCTTGACTAGTAACCGTTCACAGAGTTCAACGAAGAGTCCATAGTTGGCACAACTGATAGCAAGAAAACAGCTGAACATAAAACACTACTGCGCTAGATCTAGCGTAATATTTGTAATGTACAATAATACATTTGACGCCAGCTGTATTTTCGTAATTCAATCAATATTTTATTGTATTGGAGGAGTACTTCGTTACTTCTAATCTTTATATACTTTCTTCTAATCGTGTAATATTCAATTTAATCCCACTCGAGTTTTGATTTTCTCTAGATAAATCAAAGCCTCTCGTGAGATTACTGTTGACTATTACACTTTTACTACGTCACACTACTTTCGACCAATAAAACAGTACGAAAGGACGTCTTTCAACCAATCATGGCTGCTTATCGCACAATTTTATCGCGTTCATAGCATTTGTTTAATTTTATCGTGTCCCTAGCATTTGTTTAATTTTATCGCGTCCCTAGCATTTGTTTAATTTTATCGCGTCCCTAGCATTTGTTACTTTGTTTGCCAACATTTGAAACTGCGCTGGTCTGGACGTCAAAAAAAAATAGTAAATTACAAACCACTCCAGTCGATGCACAGCAGTTTCAAATATGACTCGCATTGTCATTCAAGAACAAGAATTAATAAAGATCACTGGTCATAGGCCTATATGAAGAGCACCATTCGGAAATCCTGAATAAGTTGAGGGATACACCATGTACATAAAGGATTTCACTTCTTTTACGCCCACGTCCAATATAACATCAACTGAACCACCAATCACTAAAACATTCAAATTTGAAAATTGTACTTTCAATAACTCACCCTTTTAAAATTATTCATGTTTATTTTTTATTTCATCGTCCTTAATTAAAAACTTTTCTTGTTTATTGCATGATCCCTAATTAAAACGTTTGTAACACTTATTTATATTATTTAGGTTATGTTTTCTATAGCTTCTGCAATATGATATTATGGATAGTCACGTATAAGAGATGTTTAATACTAAGATTTATTGAAAATCATATGTCAAGTGACGTTGATTATTGGGATCCGGATAATTAAAGTGGAATGCAACTGTTGTAATAAAAATGAAATTGAATCAACAAAGCCTTCTTGACTAGTAACCGTCTACAGAGTTCAATGAAGATTCCACAGTTGGCACAACTGATAAGAAAACAGCTGACCGTAACACACTACTATACTAGATGTAGCGTAATGTTGAGATGGTACAATAATACATTTGAAGCCAGTTGTATTTTCGTAAGTCAATTAATATTTTATTTTATTGGAGTACTCCATTATTTCTAATCTTTATATACTTGCTTCTAATCGTGTAATAGTCAATTTAATCCCACTCGAGTTTTGATTTTCTCTAGATAAATCAAAGCCTCTCGTGAGATTACTGTTGACTATTACACTTTTACTACGTCACACTACTTTCGACCAATAAAACGGTACGGAAGGACGTATTTCAACCCATCATGACTGCTTATCGCAAAATTTTATCGCGTCCCTAGCATTTTTTAAATTTTATCGCGTCCCTAGCATTTGTTTAATTTTATCGCGTCCCTAGCATTTGTTTCTTTGTTTGCCAACATTTGAAACTGCGCTGGTCTGGACGTCAAAAAAAAAAAAATATATATATATATAGATGTAGATTCATTTTCCGGGCTGAGAGGCCGTGGTCTATTAGTTGGTTTTATACCAGACGTTTCGTCTGCAACTGCGGCAGACATCTTCAGTGGAGTGGTATCCGAGGTCGCAAGACTCTTCTCGGCGTACCTGAGGCAACTGATCCTGTGGCTGAATGAATGAATGAATGAGTGGGGGGAAGTGGGAGGAGAAACTTTAAAGGTACGTGAAAACACGTCCTTTTTGCAAGGGGGGAGTTGGGGCTGTGAAAAACTGAATATGTGAGCTCCAAGCCTCTTGGCCACTTGTCTCACTTCGGGTTTCGCCGCCCCAGTGAAGGAGCGCTAGAAATTTCCAGTGGGTAAGCCGAAAATGGACGTAACTGATTAGCTACAACATACGGGGGGGAGGAGGGGCAGAAGTACAGCGACCTGATCTGGAGGAGAGACGCGATGGAGGAGAAGTCTAGGCACGAAACGGTGATAGCCAGTTTGGCTGTTTGAAGATTCGAACGCGTAGGGATTAATCTTACAATAGCCAATTGGCGCTTTGATGATTTTTCTCAGATCAGGAGACCAGCCAATTGGCTCCTTGATGGCTCCAGTGATCTGTACAAGGGGACGATTGAACCCTGCCAGGGCCCGAGTTCGATGTGAACAATCATTAATCTTGAGCCGTCACCAATGTCTGGGGAAGTGAATGCAGGTCCGTGGCCCATTTCTTTTAGGGCTCATCCCGACATTTGTCTTAACGCCTTAGGAAAACCACGGAAAAACCTTAGGCAGGATGAGATGTCTCAATTTTAGAGACTAGCCAGTTGGCTCTTAGGTAAAATGACTTGATTCGATGGATGTAGACTAGCCAATTGGCTCTATTACAACTCCATCCATCAGCAAAACGGATTTATTGGGGACGATATGTTAGCTCAAGTTATTTAACCATCATAACGGTATTAGCCAATTGGCTTTTTGATGGTTTCTGTCAGATCCGGAGACTATCAATTGACTCTTCACTCCGTAGACCTGTAAGAGGGATAGAATGGATTTATAGCCCGAGTTAGAGCAGGCCATTTCACAGCGGTTGCTTATTAGATTAAGTCATGAATTAATAATCTACTACCTAAATCTGGGAGTGACACCTGCCTCCCTGTTTTCCTGTCTTAAGAGAATAGCTAGTGGACCTGTCTGGTGTCTTCGCCGTAACCTAGGATCATACCGGCCAAGGCCAGATATGAGCGGGTTGGGGCTGGCACGAGCGGCCTCATACAGGTTTCTAGCCAATCGAGCAATGAACTCGTCTACGGTTGGCAAGTTTAGCTCATCGTGGAACTTCTCTCTCGAAGCGACTCGCGGGAGATGTGTTATGATACGAATCACCTGGTTCTGGATAACTTGGAGTTTCCGGAGATTGGTCACTGCCGCGAACCCCCATGCGGGTGCGGCATAGGTTATTACAGACCGAATGAGGGCCTTATACATGGTAAGTCCTACCCCCAGGTTGTCAGGAGTGAAGGCCGCCAGAATGGGATAGTGTCTAACTATCAATCCATTGGCCTTACGAAGAAGGGAATGGATATGATCTCGGAACGTAAGATGAGAGTCCATAATGATCCCTAAGTATTTAATTTGGTTCATCCACGGCATTGCTTGTCCGAAAAGTGTGGGTGGAGGTGGTATGTCTTCGAGCCTCGCTCTTAGTGAAAAGAGTATGGCCTGACATTTATCTACATTGACCTTGATTCTCCAGTCGTGGAACCACGGCTGGAGGTGATCTAAGATCGACTGCAATCTACGGGACGCTAACCTGTAGGTTTTGCCCATCGCCAAGAGGGCAGTGTCATCTGCATAGATATACAGATGGCTACTTCTGCCGTGGATATAGCGAAACGGGAGGTCATTAATGAATATATTGAAAAGTATGGGACCGATAATCGATCCCTGCGGGACTCCTGCGTGAATTTCACGAGGGGTGGAGAAACTAGTGCCTACTCGGGTCTTGAATGTACGGCCTCGGAGGTAATCTGAAATGAGGCGTACCATTCCATCTGGGACTCCCATGCCCAGTAGCTTAACCAGGAGCCCTTCATGCCAAACCTTGTCGAATGCTCGCTCGATGTCCAGGTAAGCTGCAGCTACGACACGCTTCGTGCTCATGCCCCAGGTAATGTCCTCCGTCATGCGGAGTGCCTGGAGTGTAGTGGAACGACCAGGGTGGAAGCCGAACTGCTCGTTCCTGATTTGGGGCAACACTACTTCAGTGAGGCGTCTATGTATGACCCTCTCCGCCAGTTTGCTGAGACAACTGAGGAGACTAATAGGCCTATAGTTGTTGGATTCGTCTTATCCTTTCCGGGCTTTGGAAAGAGAACTACGTGAGCCTCTTTCCAGGGAATGGGATAGTGACCGGAAACCAAGATGTTATTAATTATTTCTGCTATGCGCTTCATAGCTGACCTTGGGAGATGCTGCAATGTAATTCCTTGGATACCGTCGGCTCCTGCGGCCTTATGAGGGCCGAGGCGACGAATGAAATGGGCGACCTCGTGGGTGTTCGTAGGTCGTATCCCATTTTCCGGCTCCCTGCTAAGGAGGTCTCGAACCGATTCCTCAACAGCTCTGAAAAGTGGTCTCTAGAACGTCTGCCAGTGCGGTAGCTTTCTCCTCATCCTGTGGCTGGTTGTGCGGGCGTATTTATAGTGCGGCTCACGGGCCGAACCTGTTGTCGCTGCGGTCCGCGCCGCTTTGTTCGCTGCTCCCGTTCTGGGTGGCTTCTTATCTGTTCTGTTTAGGACCGGGTACCAACACTTGTTTAGCTTTACGCCTTCTTCCTTGCGATTAAAGTTGTTGTTATGTTTATGTATTTCGATCGCTTCTCTATGTAGACGGGGGAAGAAGTGCGTCGTCGTGCTCAAGATGTCCGTGTCCTTGAATCTTATGTTGTGATCGCCCTCTTGATAGGCATGTGCTGCCACTGCCGATTTGTCGATCTGTCCTAGGCGGCAATTCCTATTATGTTCTGTCAGTCTCGTCCTGACGCTTCGCTGTGTAGTACCGATGTAGACCTTCCCGCACGAACACGGAATCCTGTAAACTCCGGCGGACAGCAGCTTATCTCGTTTGTCCTTGGATGACCTCAGCATGTTCCGGATTTGCTTGGTCGGCAGGAAGGTCGTTTCCACATCATGACGCTTCAGCACCCTTCTGATACGGTCCGTCACATTCCTTAAGTAGGGTAGGAAGACCGTGCCCTTCTTAGTCGCTCGTTCCTGTGACCGCATCGACGGTGTCACCCTGGGGCGCATGGCTCTCTTTATCTCCGGCCTTGAGTAGCCATTGGCCATGAGTGCTGTCGATACATGGCTCAGCTCCCGTTGGATGTGTCGTGGCTCGGCTACCCGCCTGGCCCTGTTGATCAGGGTTTTCATCATGGCCCGTTTCTGGCCGGGATGATGATTCGAGGTCTTATGCAGATATCTGTCTGTGTGGGTCGGCTTCCTGTAGACGTCATGACCTAGGGTGCCATCTCTCCTCCTTTGTACCATAACGTCCAGGAAGGGTAACCTGCCGTCCTTTTCCGTTTCCATAGTAAATTGTACTTGCGTATGGAAGCTATTCAACTGACTCAGGAAATCCATCAATGATCGTTCACCATGGGGCCAGATTACGAACGTATCATCGACGTATCTAAACCAGCATGAAGGCTTAAGTGTCGCGGCTTCGAGGATCGACTCTTCAAGAAACTCCATATAAAAGTTGGCTATCATCGGACTTAGCGGGCTCCCCATCGCTACACCATCCAGCTGTTCATAGAATTCATAATTCCATTGGAAATAAGTTGTGGTCAGAACCTGGTGAAACAGGTCCACTACATCTTGCAAGCACTCATGGCCAATGGCTACTCAAGGCCGGAGATAAAGAGAGCCATGCGCCCCAGGGTAACACCGTCGATGCGGTCACAGGAACGAGCGACTAAGAAGGGCACGGTCTTCCTACCCTACTTAAGGAATGTGACGGACCGTATCAGCAGGGTGCTGAAGCGTCATGATGTGGAAACGACCTTCCTGCCGACCAAGCAAATCCGGAACATGCTGAGGTCATCCAAGGACAAACGAGATAAGCTGCTGTCCGCCGGAGTTTACAGGATTCCGTGTTCGTGCGGGAAGGTCTACATCGGTACTACACAGCGAAGCGTCAGGACGAGACTGACAGAACATAATAGGAATTGCCGCCTAGGACAGATCGACAAATCGGCAGTGGCAGCACATGCCTATCAAGAGGGCGATCACAACATAAGATTCAAGGACACGGACATCTTGAGCACGACGACGCACTTCTTCCCCCGTCTACATAGAGAAGCGATCGAAATACATAAACATAACAACAACTTTAATCGCAAGGAAGAAGGCGTAAAGCTAAACAAGTGTTGGTACCCGGTCCTAAACAGAACAGATAAGAAGCCACTACAACAAAAGGACGGAACCCAGAACGGGAGCAGCGAACAAAGCGGCGCGGACCGCAGCGACAACAGGCCTCGGCCCGTGAGCCGCACTATAAATACGCCCGCACAACCAGCCACAGGATCAGTTGCCTCAGGTACGCCGAGAAGAGTCTTGCGACCTCGGATACCACTCCACTGAAGATGTCTGCCGCAGTTGCAGACGAAACGTCTGGTATAAAACCAACTAATAGACCACGGCCTCTCAGCCCGGAAAATGAATCTACATCTATAGACTCCGGCCGTGAAAGCCTACACTATATATATATAATTACAAACCACTCCAGTCGATTCACAGCAGTTTCAAATATGACTCGCATTGGCATTCAAGAACAAGAATTAATAAAAATCACTTATCATACCTATGCATCTTCTGATATCCGATTTACAAATAAATGAAGAGCACCATTCGGAAATCCTGAATAAGTTGAATACACCATGTAGGCCTAAATCAACGAGTTCCACTTCTATTACGCACACGTCCAATATAACATCAATTGAACCACCAACCACATTCAAATTTGAAAATTGTACATTCAATAATTATTCCTTTTAAAATTATTCCTGCTTATTTTTTATGTCATCGTCGTTAATTAAAACTTTTCTAACACTTGTATATATTAGTTAGGTTATGTTATAGCTTCTGCTATATGATATTATGGATAGTCACGTATCAGAGATTGTTTAATATTAAGATTTATTGAAAATCATCTGTCAAGTGACGTTGATTACTGGGATTCGGATAATTGAAGTGTAATGCAACTGTTTTAATAAAAATGAAACTGAATCAACAAAGCGTTCTTGACTAGTAACCGTGTAGAATGAAGATTCCATAGTTGGCACAAATGATAGCAAGAAAACAGCTGATCATAACACAATACTACGCTAGATGTAGCGTAATATTTGTAATGTTGAGATGGTACAATAATACATTCGAAGCCAGGTGTATTTTCTAAATTAATTAATATTTTATTGTATTGGAGTACTTCGTTACTTCTAATCTTTATATACTTTCTTCTAATCGTGTAATAGTCAATTAAATCCCACTCGAGCTTTGATTTTCTCTAGATAAATCAAAACCTCTAGTGAATTTACTGTTGACTATTACACTCTTACTACGTCATACTACTTTTGACCAATAAAACGGTACGAAAGGACGTATTTCAACCAATCATGGCTGCTTATCGCACAATTTTATCCCGTCCCTAGCATTTGATTCTTTGTTTGCCAACATTTGAAACTGCGCTGGTCTGGACGTCAAAAAAAATGTATTATATATACATATATATATATATATATATATAATTACAAACCACTCCAGTCGATGCACAGAAGTTTCAAATATGACTCGCAATGGCATTCAAGAACAAGAATTAATAAAAATCACTTATCATACCTACGCATCTTCTGAAATCCGATTTACAAATAAATGAAGAGCACCATTCGGAAATCCAGAATAAGTTGAATACACCATGTAGGCCTAAATCAACGAGTTCCACTTCTATTACGCACACGTCCAATATAACATCAATTGAACCACCAACCACATTCAAATTTGAAAATTGTACATTCAATAATTATTCCTTTTAAAATTATTCATGTTTATTTTTATGTCAACGTCGTTAATTAAAACTTTTCTAACTCTTATGTATATTAGTTAGGTTATGTTATAGCTTCTGCTATATGATATTATGAATAGTCACGTATCAGAGAT
This sequence comes from Periplaneta americana, assembly GCF_040183065.1. Lineage (NCBI taxonomy): Eukaryota > Metazoa > Arthropoda > Insecta > Blattodea > Blattidae > Periplaneta > Periplaneta americana. Next base: position 175,660,564 of record NC_091121.1, on the reverse strand, counting down.
TGTTTAATATTAAGATTTATTGAAAATCATCTGTCATGTGACGTTGATTACTGGGATTCGGGTAATTGAAGTGGAATGTTGCATTTTAATAAAAATGAAACTGAATCAACAAAGCCTTCTTGACTAGTAACATTGCCATCGTGTATGACAGATCGAGAACTTCTAGACAAGAAGGCATTGCTCACTACTGCCATCTAGCATGCATCTAGCGTAATATTTGTAATGTTGAGATGGTACAATAATACATTTGAAGACAGTTGTATTTTCGTAAGTCAATTAATATTTTATTGTATTGGAGTACTTCGTTACTTCTAATCTTTATATACTTTCTTCTAATCGTGTAATAGTCAATTAAATTCCACTCGAGTTTTCATTTTCTCTAGATAAATCAAAACGTCTAGTGAGATTACTGTTGATAAAATGTGTAGTCGGATTCAACCATTCCTACTGAAGTGACACCGATCAACAAAACAAGTTTTGACAATGAATTTGAAAACAATACAGGATATTGACATTCGGGAGATAGGACAGTGAAAAATATAAGATCACGAAAACTGAATATTTTGATCGGATTCATCCCATGTTAGATCTAATAAATCTGTACGAGTATCCCCAAATTTTAGGCATATCTAGTAGAATATGACACGTGCAAAGGGACTTAGGACAGTATCATCAGCGATGAGATAAATCCCTATCGTAAGTGTAACAGTTGAATATCGTATGGTTCTGGCAGGTGGGCCCTTGGGGTACTACTGCCACATAATCCGATATGATCCATTAGCATATAAATCATGGCGTCATATATGCGAAGCTATTGCTTCCAAACCAATTAATTGTACACATGAATCCAATTACCAGTTTCAATTTCAGCAGTCTATCATTTATGCATGTATATTAGCGGTGTTTGTATTAGAAACAACATCAGCTCTCTTCCCTTTCTTTATCAATATACGGGCCAAGTTTTGACGTTGTGTCACTAATGAACATGTCATCGTCCATCGCATTTAGCACGTTGTAATTCTGATTAATAACACATAATGTCTATGTCTACATTCTGTAATATAATCGCTGTTCAGATTATCTCCATTATGGAACTGACTTCAATTGAAAATTATATTTCCTGTTTCATTTCTATTTTGAAACCACTGTAAGAACAGTTAAGCGCGGAGTTTTACAGACCTTTTAAGTAGACCGAACATATACATACAAGAACAAATACTGATATACAGTGTGTTTCAAAAATACGGGGCTTAATTTCAGGTATGTATTTTCCACATGTAGACAATCAAAATACTTCATTACTACATGTGTCCGGAAATGCTTTATTTCCGAGTTATGGCCTTCACAACATTGAAATTCACCGGAACGTTTTTCTTTCCGCAGGTCGTTGCCGTCAAAGGAGACATTAAGAGGGCACTCTGACAGTTCATTCCGAGGCGAAGGTTATATTCAGTGTTGTGTAGGCGTTTGACTGTGCGACATGTATTCAAATCAAGAGCTGGCAGAGATACACTTCATGTACGGTAAGGCGGACGGCAATGCTGCGCTGACTTGTCGTTTGTACCAGGAGAGGTACCCACAGCGACAATGTCCATATCGGAAGACATTTGTACGTCTCCATTACCGTCTGTGCGAGTATGGAAAATTTAACTCTCCTGGTTTGGGAAGGGGACGACCAAGATCTACAACTCCAGAAGTACAGGAGGAGATTCTGGAGGCTGTGAACATGACTCCTTCTATCAGCACACGAAGGGTAGCGTTGCAAGTCAATGTTCCTCATACGACTGTCTGGAGACTGTTGAAAGAGTATCAATTGTATCCTTATCATATCTGAGGACATTCGCAATACTCCTGGAGTTGGGGATCGTGTTCGCAGGTCAATGAGACATCGATGTGAGGTCTGTATTCAAGCAGGAGGTGGACATTTTGAACATCTTCTGTAATGACAACGACCTGCGGAAAGAAAACCGTTCCGGTGAATTTCAATGTTGTGAAGGCCATAACTCGGAAATGAAGCATTTCCGGACACATGTTGTAATGAACTATTTTGTCTACATGTGGGAAATACATACCTGAAATTATGCCCCGTATTTTTGAAACACCCTGTATACGTAAATATATACACGAACATTCTTAAATATGCACTTCAAACAAACAATCAGGGTCTACAATTATTAACAAATTTGATGTAATAAAATGCAATCTTGAAGATTATGAGTAATTAACATTTTTATAAGTGGATGTTACCAGTCTATCGTACAATCCCCATTAAGAAGTCCTACCCATTCCCCTATAGACACTGGAGACGGGGCCATAACCTGGTACTATCCACCCAAAGAGTGGTCCCAGGAGCCCACACAGTCAGGGACGACAACAACTTAGGATTAGTTACCTTCAAGAGACACCATCATCCTACCCTGTCTAATACAGAACAAATATGTGTACTGAAGACCTAGCTGTAGTAATTTCTCATTTTTTATTGGGTATATAAAATGTATCTTCACAAGTACGTCCAGTAATGGAATATGGTGCTGCATGTTGGGATCCTTACAGATTAGAACATATTAAGACACTGGAAAAGATTAAAAAATGAGCTCTCAAGTGTTGTCGTAAAAATTCACCATTAAAATGGGACACACTCACGGACAGGAGAACGCGAATTCGATTATGCGCAATGTTTAAAATATACAGAGGTGAACCAGCCTGGAAAGAAATAATAAAATAGGTTGCAGCCGCCAAATTACTCTTCAAGGAACGACCACTGATATAAATTGAGGGAAAGAAGACAGAGGACGGACACTGGAAAGTTTTCTTTTCTCAATCGTACTATCAGGGACTGGAATGCTTTACCTGCAGACTTACTAAAGGCTTTGTCTGTAACCAAAATGTATTTAAAAATAGTTTTAAAGACTTTATTAATAGACGGTAGGATATTATACATACTATTTAAAGAGTGTAATTGATATTTTATTTGAAGTGTTGTATCAGTGAAGAAGTGTGTTATGTCAGTGAAGTGTGTTTCTGTCAGTAAAGCTTTATAGTTTTTAGTGGCAGTGCAAAGTATTTGAACAGTGAAATGTTTTTGAAGTGTTAGTGAAATCAGGATAGAATCAGTGAAATGTGTCGTAGTTCCAGTGCAGTGAGTGAGTTGACAGCGAAAGGAGTGTAGTGTTGAAAGGTACTTGTGCAGGGATGAACATGTCATACTCGTGGGTTTTAGTTCAAACTTAGGGTTAAGATACAAATTAGATTTACTTTAAATGTTATTTTAAGTGATCGTGCTAATTTGGGATGCTCATTATTATTATTATTATTATTATTATTATTATTATTATTGTTACTATTAATTATTAATATTTATTATTATTATTAATTGTGTTTATTATTGTCATTAAGTGTAATTAGTTATCACTGCCACCGGGTATATACCCATTTACAGTGTGAATAAGTACATACATACATACATACATACATACATACATACATACATACATACATACATACATACATACATACATACATACATACAATGGAATTACTGTGTTTTATCCAATATTACCCGTTGTTAAGCAAGTGACCTCACAATGGTATGAAGTAACCATTGAAAATGATGTCAGAATGGGGTGACTTAAATACTCATAATTGTCGTTGCTAAGTAACTTTTATCAGAATAGTGTGACTTCACTCATTATCGTTGCTAAGCAACTGATATCAGAGTAGTGTCACTTAACTCACTCTTCCTTTCCGACCTCCCTTCCTTTCTACCTTCCTTCCCTCCCTCCTCCATTCTCTCTTCCTTTCAGCCTTCCTTCCCTTCTCCCTTACCTCCACCCTTTCTTTCCTTCTTCCCTTCTCCTCTACTTTTTGACTTCCTTCCTTTCTCCCTTCCATCCCTTCCTTTCGACATTCCCCTCTCCCCTTCCCTTCTGCCTTCCTTCCTTCGTTCCCTCTCCCTTCCTTTCTAGCCTTCCTTCTTTTCTCCTCTCCTTCCTTCTCTCCTCCCTACCTTCCCTCCTTCCTTTGTTCTTTCCCTTCTCCCATCCTTTCTGCCTTCTTTCCTTCCCTTCCCCCCTTCCATCCTTTACACAACACAGAACTGCACGCACTGTAATCTTCACCTAACATAATTAGGAACATTAAATCCACACGTTTGAGATGTGCAGGGCATGTAGCACGCATGGGAGAATCCAGAAATGCACACAGAGTGTTAGTTGGGAGACCTGAGATGAAAAAGACCGTTGGGGAGGCGGAGACGTAGATGAGATGATATTATTAAAATGGTTTTGAGAGAGGTGGGGCATAATGGTAGAGACTGGAGTAATCTTGCTCAGGATAGGAACCGACGGCGGGCTTATGTGAGGACGACAATGAACCTCCGTGTTCTCTAAAAGCCATTTGTAAGTTGTAATATAGGTCTATCAAGACTGTAAATAATTCCAGTTCTAAATGTAGCCTGAAAAAATCGTCCCATGCTTACTAATAATCCATTTCAGAAGCATGAGAGGGAATGCGCAATATTTGTTGGCATACGAAGGAAAAGTTCATGGGATTTCGTATTTTGAATGAAGTCACATATTAAACTGTAACATTATTAAGGAACTAGAAAGAATTCTAAGACAGTCCGAAGTTACCTTTAGTATTTCCAGAGACGTAAATGCAACAACTTTTCCATTCTGTGAAGAGGAAGTTTCCAGAGTTAGAGGGAAAATTTCGAGGGCAAAGAGCAAACCCACCTCTCTTATATTATCAAACTTTCATATCTTTTTGTCCCTCTATTTATTCTTACAAGTTCCAGTACAAAAATTCTCTGCTATATACGAATTCATTTTTTCTCATTTTTTCGGACGTAATATTCTTGGACTTTGCAGACGCACACATGCGGAAGCATTTTCCATTTGTTGACGCCCATACTCTACTGAAGCATTGTAACAAAATAGAAAGGGACTCTTGAAGAAAAGAAAGTTTGAAACAAACTATTACGGAGCAACGTAAAGTAACGAATTTCTTGTGGCGCGTACATTCTTTGGAAAGTTTCCCCAGCACGAACATTTCTTGCTAGATGCACTGTTTGTCATGGCGGCACAGCAGCAAATGTGATGTTCCTTATGCCTTCGAGTCTGTATTCACTACACCTCACTACAGGACGACTACGAAGAAAGTCCACACTGTAGAGCAGGCATCGGCTAAAACAGGCCTGCACAAGATTTGCGCTCTCCGAGCCGGCTCACAGCTCATGAGCGGAATGCAGATATTAGCTGCGCTCTGTATAAGGGTGGACTGGAAGAAGGGGTGATCTCGTACAAAATATACACAAAAGGAAGTACTATTACGAGTGTTCACGAAATGAATTCCCGTTCACTCTTTGCAAAACTATCTTGGACTATTATTATTATTTAATAAAGAAATATTTATTTTACAGAAATAATAGAAATTCTATAGCTACTTAAATGTACAATATCATTTTGTTATATTTTTATTTATCAGTACATCAAAACGAGGTGTTATGCTGTTGGCAACTGAAAGGAACAGTAGCCTACTGATCGTAATGAAACATCAGTTACAGATGTTCGATGTCTGCCTTTATTAAAGTTGATTATAGAAAGCAGTTGCTCACAAATATAAATGTTGAGCCAAACATAGCAATCATTTTCACAGCCAGCCTGTGTAGTCGTGGATATTATTGCTGAGGTTTAATCTTGTAAAACTCAACCAGGCGCGCTGACCGTTACTCCACAGGTGTGGACTCAAAATTCTGTTACAGATAGTTTGTAGAACATGCTTTTGCAAATACATTGCAAAAAACTGTTTGACTCTATCTTTAAAAACGGTTTAGATGTATCGGTTTTAGTACAATCCTGCATTTGGTATATATTTTTTTTTAAATGTGGGCCCCCAAATAATTTTGTTTTTTTTTTTTCGAAATATTTATATTTGGTTGAGTTGCTATAGCTATGAGCTCTCTGCATACAAAAAATTAATATTTTACACCAAATAGGAAAAAAGTTAAAAAAAATACTATCCTTTCCCCTTAAAATAGGCAACGAGAGCTAAAATAGGCAAAAAAAAAAAGGCAAAATAAAAATTGGGCCCAAATGTGTGGAAACGTGTTTATCACTAATAGGTCTTTCATACATACACTCGTCCACATCTGTGGAGTAACGGTCAGCGCGTCTGGCCGCGAAACCAAGTGGCCCGGGTTCGAATCCCGGTCGGGGCAAGTTACCTGGTTGAGGTTTTTTCCGGGGTTTTCCTCAACCCAATACGAGCAAATGCTGGGTAACTTTCGGTGCTGGACCCCGGACTCATTTCACCGGCATTATCACCTTCATTTCATTCAGACGCTAAATAACCTAGATGTTGATACAGCGTCGTAAAATAACCCAATGTAATAATAATAATAATAATACATACATACATACATACATACATACATACATACATACATACACTCAGTTTAAAAAAGGCATTTTGCCTAACATCCGGGCTCTGGTTATTAAATATGCGTAAATTCTTGACCGAGAATGTATTATTATCGCCGCGCCAGCCAGAGTAACGACCGGCAGATCAAAGAAAAGGTTAACAACAATAACAGACCTTTCGATTGCATACTGTTCCAAAGCGATGTTGTCGCGTCTTTTTCAAAATACAAGGCGTACAAACGAGAAACACGATTACTTTATAACTAATAATAATAATAATAATAATAATAATAATAATAATAATAATAATATTAATAAAATTTCAGAATTCATTTCATCATGTGAATCTGCTTTGGAGTCACCTATAGCCTATTTCTAGCTGAAAGGAACAAACAATTTGGAACCTAGCAGTCACTACTACCTGCGTGCAAAACCATAATTCGTTTCCCGCGAGATACAGGGGCATTGAAGGCACATTAGCAACTCCCATCATCCCAACCTTCTTTTGGGGACATCATGGGTGTCTGCCATGTCTCGTCCAAAAATATAATTTTATGGCCTGCCGATCTTTTAGAACGAAGTGTGTTCAAATATTTCTACTCCATTATCACGCGTCTTTTGTTAAGAATTCGGAACCTGAATCCTAACTTTTTCAATAATTCTCCCAGTGTTGTTTCTTGTGTAGGGGAATTCACACGTGTCTTGAAGTTGTATGAATATTTCACTAACTGTTGGCGACTGTCCATTTAAAAAAAAAAATCATACACCGTTCGACGAATCAGGTCGCAGGTGAAGTTATCAGCTTTTTCAAATTTCTGTTTTTTACTTTTACATTTTTTGGGTGTTTTAGGACCTCTTTGTGCAACTCTGCTTACGGCTTGCCTACTTAATCCAACAGCTTTTGCGGTCTCTGTAATCGGTCCCTTGCCCAATTTATTACTTTTGACGTAAGCATACACATTACAAATTATTTTCTGAGACTGTTTATACATTTGCTACCTGTAATTGTCTTAGTTGTCTAGTTGAAGGAACACATGCATTTACATTACTTTCAACTTCATCATCGCCTTCCCACGGCCTCCACATCTTAAATATTAACACCAAATTATAACTTCCAATTGAAATGCTTTACTAAACTGAACGAAACATTTGTTATTAAAAATGGCAACCTTGGTTCTTACTCCACGTGGACTTGATATGTACACGTCAAAATTCAATCCTGGATTGCCATTGGCGGCAACCGTTTTTTATAGAATATGATTGGAGCGGTGGGTCTGAAAGAAACACAAACACAAACAATGACTTATAAATATCAAAGACTCGCCGGTCGTTACTCAGGCTAGCGCGGCGATAATATTTTTGTTAGAAGAAACTGACACAGCAGTTACAGCTTCTGAAGTTTTAAAAGTGGGCGCGCTGTTAGAAGTTTAGAAAAGTCACCCTTAATAAAAAATCCTGTTATTTAGGGAAAATAATCTTTATGATCCGAGAATTGCCTCTCCAAGGGGCAGAAAATCCAAGTACAACCTACGTGCCTGCTTGTAAGGAAGAGTAATTAAAACTGTATAAATATGAAGTTAACAAGAACTTGGAATCTCAACTTTAGCAGAGACACATCGTATATTACCACGGGTTACCTCCTGGAGCCATGGTTTGTTACCGGCATAATTAAATTTCCCTTGGACAGCGTCTGCCACCGCACTCCCCCTCCACACCCTCCGATTTCACAGGAAGAAGAAAATGAGAAAGGGGAGGTAGCATGCTATTCTCGTACATACAATGTCTCTATTACTGAGTTACTATGGAAACTCGCACGGAATTCCGATGCGTAACTGTGACGTATTTTCGTTCTAGGAAATAAAAGATGACCTCAAACGATTTCAAATGACGCGTCAATTGAATTTTAATGGAAATTATTATTATTTTTTTTATTATTATTTTAAGTTCTATTCAGTCGCCTGTTTGCAGCCGGTCTACAAGTGAAGAAATTGAAAAATAACTTTTCGCTGTAAGGATAGACCTATACCGAAATACGTGTGAAGCTATTGTTTCACCAATGCAATATTTATTTTATTCCAAATGTTTGTAATTCATGTCGCACGCCGTCACTTGGAAATTTTGTTTGTTAGGTCTATTATGCGAAATATACAGGGTGATCCTTAAGTAATGTCATTAATTTTATACGTTTATATCTTTGAGATATTTCAAACAAAAAGGGTTAATACAATTCTGCTCGTTTTGTTTTCCTTTCGAGATAAAAATTATTTTATATCAAACATTCCATCGTGTTATTACTAGGTATTTAATACGAGAAAAATTCGTACCGGCACCGGGGATCGAACCCAGGACCTCTCAGCTCTGCGCGCTGGGCGCTCTTTCCAACTGAGCTATGCCGGGACACGATCCACGGCGCCGGCCGAACCCCTCTCGTAATGCTTTTACGGCCTTACTACCTGCATTTAAGACGATACAAGTCATATATGCAGGAGCGCATATTTAAATGACTTTGTGGCCATATTCAACATCAGTTTGTGACAACTGCTAACAGTTAATACATCACATATTTTGTATGAGGTCTCGCCCACCGCATTGAATATTACACGTCTACTATGTAGTAGCCAATATGTATTATTACTATTTAATACGAGAAAAATTCGTACCGGCACCGGGAATCGAACCCAGGACCTCTCAGCTGGTGTCCCGGCTTAGCTCAGTTGGAAAGAGCGCTCAGCGCGCAGAGCTAAGAGGTCCTGGGTTCGATTCCCTGTGCCGGTACGAATTTTTCTCGTATGAAATAGTAATAATACATATTGGCTACTTCATAGTAGCCGTGTAATATTCAATGAGGTGGGCGAGACCTCATACAAAATGAATATGTGATGTATTCCATCGTGTGTTTTGGGAAAGTCATCGATTTAATTCCTAATATGCTCAGTCATTTTTAGTAGGTTATTTTACGACGCTTTATCAACATCTCAGGTTATTTAGCGTCTGAATGAGATGAAGGTGATAATGCCGGTGAAATTAGTCCGGGGTCCAGCACCGAAAGTTACCCAGCATTTGCTCATATTGCGTTGAGGGAAAACCCCGGAAAAAACCTCAACCAAGTAACTTGTCTCGGCCGGGAATCGAACTCGGGCCACCTGGTTTCACGGCAGACGCGCTAGCCGTTACTCCAGAGGTGTGGACTCCTCAGTCAGTTTAAGAGAGCTGTGTATTATGATAAATGATTGATAATAATAACAATAATTATTTATTTATTTATTTATTTTATTTACTAATATTTATTGTGCTGTACAACAGCCTAGGGCCAATAACAGTTTAGCACAAGATTTACAGTGTACAAGGAATAACAAATGTGCACACAAATAATTATTAAAATTACAGACAAATACAAATAAACAGCAATGACAAAATCAATAGATACCAAAACACAAATAATACATACAAATAATTATTAAAATTAATACAGTGAGATAATTAAAATAATGACAATTAAATAAAATGAATTATAAATGAATTAATCATATCATATAAATGAAGACTGGAATCATATAAGTAGTATTGTAAAGATATCCAAATGACAAGAATAGTATGATACGTATCTCAACAAATGGCATAAATTAATAAAACTGACAAACTCAAAAAGTATATACTACACATTAAATGGATCCAAGTTCAATCCATGCAAAATTAGCATATTTAATACATCTGCAGACCGGAGAGAGAGATTTAGAATTCCTATTATAAAACATTTTATGAAATCTTTTTATGAAATCTTAAACCCTTTGCAGGAATACGAAGACTGATATTGCTTATGAATGATTCACAATCAATATCACCCTTAATGACTTTACAAAAAAATAAATAATCAAGATCCTGACGTCTGGTAAACAAACTACCGCAATTGAAATATTTGCAATTAATCTCATATATAAATTCTAAATTATAGACATCAGCTCAAAGAATTTGAGTGACTACAAGGGTCCTGAATACAATAAAAATGTACGATATAATGTGATGTGATACATTAAAGAAAAAAAAAAGAAAGTTAATTGTTTAAGGCAAATATAAATGGATTAATTGAAGTAGAGATGAAGATGTAGTATTTGAAGAGAATCCTTGATAATATTTAGAAGGACAGACATTACATAATCAAAAGGAATGTGAAGTTCCTTAAGATAATTCCATGTGAATTTGGAGATAGAACCTCTACTGCCAAACAGCAAACCAATGACAGACCATTGTTTAAGAGGGACGTTGTACTTTTGAGAAAGATACGGCAGACAAGGTTCATATATGAACTTCTTCTCAATATCAACTTCGGTAGCCTGATTTAGGTTTCTTTCGAAACGGATAGTAGGGTCAAGAACAAGAGCCCGTTTTAAGCGTCCGTTGATAGCAATAATGTCTGCGCGTCTGAAAGAACCATCTGATGATACACAATGCACTTCCTCATGAATCTCCCAATTTAAAGTTTTTAACGATATCGCCAAAGCATGTCGTACACGATGATGTCTAGCGTTGATCAGCAGCTCGCCTTTAGGGAATTGTCGGAATTTGTAAAAAAATCTATAAGAACACAGGGATAATAATAATAATAATAATAATAATGATAATAATAATAATAATAATAATAATAATAATAATAATATTGTTTATTGCCGGAAAAATACAACGGAAGTAAATTAACAAAATTCTACTACTTCCCTCAAAGAAAATGTTCTCGTGCTCAGGGGAGGATTCGATACATAATAAATTTACAGAAATACATTACAATAAAATAACATCTAAAAATGAATAATTACTCATAACAAATTGCTTACATAAATTCTTAAATTTCAAACTGTTGGAGGTAAACAGATGTGGGTATCTCTTTATTAATTTGTTATAAATTCTAGGGCCGATATTAGTACTATCGTTGAAAGCAGTGAAATTATTGGAAGAATTTTAGTCTTGTCCTCTAAATTTGCAGAATTTTTATCTGAATAAATGTAACTTAAGTTTTGAAGAGGTATTTTTTGCACGATAGTGTATTTTCTCACGTTACAGCAAACGGCCGCCATGATTGAAAGTTGATTTTATTGAATTCAGAGTTTCCAACCTAGATATGGGTATGTTTAAATATTGCAAATAAATACTCTAGTGTTCTAATAAAAACCACTGCTTTCTATGTATGCTACAATGCATGTAAAATTCATACCCAAAAGGCAGTGTTAATTAATATACATTATACGAAACAAGTCACTGCATTTGAAATGTACTGAACTTTATTTAAACAACTCAAACTACACTTAACAAAAAGAAATAAAACAAACACAGTTGAACACGAAATATTACAAGTACCTGAATCATTTTCACTCCTTCACATTGATGTGAAGTTTGCACGTTGACTAGATTGCTTCGCAATTAGGTCGTTACAACAATTTCTAAACAGCAGTACCTTAAAGACAATATATTTCGACTATTTTTATTCCTTTATGTCCTACGGAATAATATTTTGGGGAAATTCTGCAGATAGTAAAAATATATTCTTATTGCAAAAAAGAGCCATTAGAATAATAGTTGGAGCAAAGGCTAGAAAATCATGTAGATTATTTTTTTAAAATATTAGAGATTATGACCTTAACAAATCAGTACGTATACTCTTTAATAAATTTCCTCTTATGTAATAAAGAAAATGTTCCAACTAATTCAGCCATACATATTGTAAATACCCGCAGAAAAAATTATTTTCATACGCCATCATCACATTTATCATGCTATCAAAGGGGAGTACGTTACATGGTGATAAAAATGTTCAATAGTCTTCCCGAAGACATTAAGAATCATAGTCAAAACCCTACATTATTTAAGGTAAAACGAAAAGATTACTAAATATCTCACATTATTATTATTATTATTATTATTATTATTATTATTATTATTATTGATGTAGTTCCACATGCTATTCTATTGTCTAAATTAGATAATATAGAACTATCGGTAAGCTACGTAAGCTGGTTTGAATTTCGAATACTTAATTAATATTATTTAATATTATTTAATATTATTTGTGGTGTGCCCCAGGGCTCAACTTTAGGACCTCTTCCATTTTTAATCTTCATTGACGAAATTTGCAAAAGAATAAGTTCTAACTACCTATTATTCGCTGACGATCTTAAAATTTTTCGAAAAATCAAAAGTGTTGCTGACTGTCAATTTCTTCAGGATGACATTAATTCAATTACCAATTGGTCAGTTGATAACGGGATGGTGATTAAAGAATCAAAACTTAGGTAATATAATTTTCAAGGAAAACCTGTACACTAAAATATAACTATCATCTAAAAAATGTATTAATTAACAGAAAAGATTGTATTAGAGACCTCGGCGTATTAATTGACAATAAATTATATTTTCACAACCACATTGATTATATTTATAGCCATGCAATAAGAATGTTAGGAATAATTCGGTCAATTACTTATTCTTTTTCAACACCTGACGCTCTTTTAATACTATACTATACATTAGTGAGATCGAAACTCGAATATGCATCTGTAGTTTGGAACTCTATTACTGGCTCTGATTCGGCAAAACTGGAAAATATTCAAAGGAAATTTATTTCATTATGTTCGTACATATTCCTGCCTAATAACTCTGGGTATAACTATGAGAAAAAATGCGAGTACTTTAAATGTCGAAGCTTGTATGCAATACGTCATGATCTTGATTACTTATTCTTATGCAAGGTCCTTAAAGGTGACATTAATTGTCAATCTTTCTTAAACAGTGTCAGCCTTCGTATTCCTATGAAGGACATGAGACATCACAAACTCTTCTATATTAGAAATTCTAAATCTTCCTCGCCGGTCTCCAGAGTATTGGAATAATATTCTGGGGAAATTGCACAGATAGTAACAAATATTTATATTACAAAAAAGAGTAATTAGAATAATAGTAGGTGCGAAATCTAGGGAGTCGTGTAGGACTATTTTCAAAACACTACAAATAATGCCCATGCTTATCAGTATATATTTTCATTAATAGTCTTCCTCGTATGTAATCGTGAAAACTTTGTAAAATAATTCAACAGCTCATAGCATAAATATACATCAAAAAATGACTTTATACTCCATCGGCAAGCCTATCGTGCTATCAAAAAGGAGTGCGTTATATGGCAGTAAAATTTTTAATAGCCTCCCTACCGATATACAAAATGAATCTCAAAACATAAAATTATTTAGGGCCAAATTAAAGAAGTACCTAAGTTCTCACGCCTTCTATTCTGTGGGTGAATTCATGACATTCAATAACACTTCATGAAATTGATACTAAAACTATGTGTTGTACTAGTAGACTATATTGTAAATCTCGTCTGTATATATTTCATCTAGACTGTGACTATAAATTAAGATTTTATAATAGTATTAAGTTTTTTGACTTGTTCCATATTCTAGCTATAAGCATGTATGAATACCATGGAATGTTAATAAATACAATACAATACAATGTATTAAAAATGCTAACTTACATGTAGGCGATTTCGATCCATGTCTTTGCTAATATTATTTGCATAATCCTTATACACAAATTGGTAGTAAGAATCAACTCCTTTCCCTAATATTTTATAGTATTAATTCTTGTAAATTAATTATTGTAATCTATGTTCTTTATTTTGTTGTTAACTCAAGTATTTAATTTGTACCATAGTTGTTCATTTTAATGTATTAATTGTATCACAATGCTGGACTTTTATTGGCCAATGGCTGTTGTCCAGCACATAAATATCAATAAATAAATATATTATTATTATTATTATTATTATTATTATTATTATTATTATTACTATTTAATATTAATCCCTAATATGTATGAAATAGTACAAGTTCAACATCAAATAAGACTATATTTGTACAGATTTGACCGAACCGTTTGTTCGCATGTCACGCTGTCTTCTACACGTGTAAATTTTGTTACACAGACGCTTCTGGCAACTGTAACACTGGCCCATGAATCAAATTTCCATGACAAGAACATCTCGGATGAATATGGATTAGTCTTAGTGTGAGGTATAAGGAGAGGATTAAATGTCAGTTGTGATGAAGATTTATAGCATTCATATATACAGTATTATAAAAGTTCAAGAGTTTCTGGCCTTTGCAGAATTGTTTTGCATTTTTCATTTGGTATCAGTTTAACCCTCCTGCTATCAAGGGAGGCAATAAGATTGCCCCACTGATAATTTTTGAGTATTGTTTTCGTTTTTCTCTATATTTATTTTTGAAATTCCATGTATTTGTCATTTAAATGTCTTGTAACATTCTGAAATAAGAATAACTTAATAATTATTTTGTTTTGTTGAGGAATTACTTGTCAATAAGTTTATTACGCACAATATAGTTAACTTTATTTCAATCGGTAATTATGTATGGAATTATAGGATGTGGTAGCTTATTTAAAAGGATTAACCATTATGATCAATAAAAAAATTAAGATATTCCTGAGAATCATTATACAGATATTGATAAAGATATATAACAGGCAGGGTTTGGAATTGAACGGGTTACGTCAGCTTCTTGTCTATGCGGATGACGTGAATATGTTAGGAGAAAATACACAAACGATTAGGGAAAACACGGAAATTTTACTTGAAGCAAGTAGAGCGATCGGTTTGGAAGTAAATCCCGAAAAGACAAAGTATATGATTATGTCTCGTGACCAGAATATTGTACGAAATGGAAATATAAAAATTGGAGATTTATCCTTCGGAGAGGTGGAAAAATTCAAATATCTTGGAGCAACAGTAACAAATATAAATGACACTCGGGAGGAAATTAAACGCAGAATAAATATGGGAAATGCGTGTTATTATTCGGTTGAGAAGCTCTTATCATCCAGTCTGCTGTCCAAAAATTTGAAAGTTAGAATTTATAAAACAGTTATATTACCGGTTCTTCTGTATGGTTGTGAAACTTGGACTCTCACTCTGAGAGAGGAACATAGGTTCAGGGTGTTTGAGAATAAGGTGCTAAGGAAAATATTTGGGGCTAAGCGGGATGAAGTTACAGGAGAATGGAGAAAGTTACACAACACAGAACTGCACGCATTGTATTCTTCACCTGACATAATTAGGAACATAAAATCGAGACGTTTGAGATGGGCAGGGCATGTAGCACGTATGGGCGAATCCAGAAATGCATATAGAGTGTTAGTTGGGAGACCGGAGGGAAAAAGACCTTTAGGGAGGCCGAGACGTAGATGGGAGGATAATAGTAAAATGGATTTGAGGGAGGTGGGGTATGATGATAGAGACTGGATTAATCTTGCACAGGATAGGGACCGCTGGCGGGCTTATGTGAGGGCGGCAATGAACCTTCGGGTTCCTTAAAAGCCATTTGTAAGTAAGTAAGTAAGTATAAAAATCGTTGAGTATGGTATGAGGATATTGTAGGGAATTAAAATAATGATTGATAATGGTGATGATGATAACAGGACAATGACAATGAAGTTAATTATTACTGTGATACAAATTACGTAATTATAATTAGGTATATAGTAAGAGAGAAGACGAGGACGGTAGTATTGTTGGTAATGCTAGTGATAGTGACGGTGTTAATGACAACGAAAATGAGACTGTTGGTGAGGACTATTATGACGGTGACGATGGTGAGCATAAGACTGAGGAAGAAGCGCATCAGATGAAGTTAATAAAATACTGTACGTCCAATTGAAAGCTGAGCAAGACTGTATAGAATGTGATAGCAAATCTGGACAAAGAGCATTCTAAAACAATTTAAATGCTGCATCTGAGATACGTCTGATTCAGTACAAGATCTCCATCTGCTCAGTAGAAACCTATTTCACTGTGTGGGCCCCTTGAGGGTTTGCCTTGCGATGCTGTAAGAGCGTTCCTTGGTTCTGTGAAAACAGATAAACCTAAGACACGTGACTGAGATCCACGTAGGCCTGCAAGAATTGTGAAGCCGGCACAACAATGAGGTCACCAGACAGGCTATGTGTAACCCTTTACTGGAAAAGAAACAGTGCACGTTTAATATACACCCACATAATACGTAATTTTGTAAACACGGTATTCACTGTCACTATATGCGTAAGAGATCAAGATTTACTTAACAGTTTTACCCGGCACCGGAACAATTTTTCCCTTGAAATTATCCAAATCTGCTTTACAGGAAGCTTTACCTGAAAGATTAGATTTGCATAATATATACGTCACTGTGTACGTTAACAGAAAACCACAATTTCAAGTCACACAGAGTTTGTGTGCACTCGATATGGGTCTCTGGCGTTTCGTCAGCCCACGCGAGTTGTGTGGATATAAAGGGAAAAGTTGAGACGGTGTCGGGTGGAGTTCCCGGGTAGCTCAGTTGGCAGAGCGCTGGTACGTTCAACCAGAGGTCCCGGGATCGATACCCGGCTCCGGAACAATTTTTCCCTTGAAATTATTCAAATCTCCTTTACAGGAAGTTTTACCTGAAAGATTAGATTTGCAGTTCTAAAAACCTCAAGAATTATAATCAGAATTAATTGATGTTAGGCTCGAACAGTAAAACTCTAGCCATAAATGACGGCTGGGATGATCACATTCATTTTTATTCTCCTTCTTATTCTTATTTTTATATACAGAATGTTTCATAAATACTTTCACGAACCTTGAGGGCAAGTTCCTCACACCAAAACAAGAAAAAAATTCATATAAATATATGTCCGAAAATCCTTAGTTTTATTAGTTATTAATGAAAGAACATAATGAAACATCTGTTAGATATTGTCAGCTTGGTAGCAAGTGTTGCAACTTTAATCAATTCAGAAACTCATAAGAAATGTTCAAAATGTTCTCCTCTTGCGTCCACACACTCATGGACTCCTTGGCAACACATAGCCATCTAGGATAGTACAATGGGTGCATCAGCAGACTAATATCGATAACATCATTCGATTATCTAACAAAATGATACAAACTCGAAACGCGTTGGACGTAAACTTTCATTGTTATGAGTTTCTGAATTGATTAACGTTGCAACACTTGCTATCAAGCTGACAAAATGTAACAGATATTTCATTATGTTCTTTCATTAATAACTAAAAAAATTAAGGGTTTTCGGCCATTCTTTATATAAACTTTTTTCCTTGTTTTGGCGTGAGGAACATGCCCCTAAGGTTTGTCAAAGTATTTCTGAAACACACTGTATTACGCGCCTTCATCAATTGAGGACATAGGCTAGCTGCAATAAGGGCCCCTAGCCCCATAGGCCTTTTTTCCGGAGAAGGAATAAACCGATTGTCCTTAATTTCTTTATTATACCCACAAAGTTTCATTGTGAAATTTTGAACAGTAATGCTGGAAAACCTGTTTATTTTAACATATTGTAAATTTATTTCAACTCAACAATAATAATTCCTTTCTACAATTCACATTAAACGCTCTCGGCAACAATGGGATTTGCTCTCCGCACAGCAACACAGCGTTCGTTATTGCACTCCACAAACAACAATGACAATTTACTTGGACTATTACGAACAACAATGAATTGTTAATCTTAACTAATATTTACAAAGCACTATTTACAAATCAGAACTGTCAGTTCTCAGTTCACAGTTCTTCTAGCTCAGTCACTCGAGTTCACAGTATCTCGAACCACAGACCTTCAGAGACAGTCTACTGTACTCGAACTCAGGTCCCTCCAACTGCGGTCCACTGCACTCGAACTCAGGTCCCTCCAACTGCGGTCCACTGCACTCGAACTCAGGCCTTCGGATGCTGACACAGTTGCGGACGCACACTCGAGTCGAACTCCGGTACACAAGACTGGCTTGCTTGCTCTGGCTTACTCACTCAATGGCTGAATAAACTGAAACTGCTCAAGTTCGCTCGCGTTTCTTCTTTTATAGCAAAATCATAGTTGCGAGAAATTTCTACGGGTGTGCAGAGATATCTCTCTCGAATTATCTGGATATCTCCACTTCGACGGACTTCTGGAAGAGTCGGGAGGGTCCGTCCCCCCCTTCACTCCGCACGCAGCAGTTGCGCGCGCACCCTCTCCTCGTCGCGTTGACGTAATACAACCCCTCTGCCCTTCAGCATGCAGATGCTCCCCGTACCAGCGTTTCGTCAGCCGAGCGCCCTGTCGGACGCGTGTTCAAACCCTGTTGTAGCTGTCACAATATGTTATAGGCTCTTTATGTATAGAACATGTTCATACATGAAAAACTGCTCTCCTAGACTGGATCTTCAATCAGAGTCTCGAGTTCCACCGGAGAAAAGTAAAGTTAAGGATGTCAGAGACTTATTTCCATATGTAAAAGAGGAAAGCCGATAGTGTGGAAGATGGAGAGGAGAGTGAAAGTAGTGACAGAGATGAGGAGCAAAATCGTGTGGAAAATATTAATTGATTAATTTAATTAATTAATTAATTAAAATTAATGAAAATAAATAAATACATACATTAATTAAAATTTACATAACAATTGAATTAGAAAATAATTAAAATAACATTGCAGTAGGCCTACTTTTTTCACATTAAAACGTGCAACGATATATACGGAAATTGATAAATATGAAGAAATATGGCAGAGAATTAAGTCTGATTAATTTTGATGTAAGTTTTAAACATAAAAGCAGTGAGAAATAGATTACACTCGTCTGAAATTTTGTAATTAAATTTTAAGTAATTAATTAAATTTATTTATTTATTTATTTATTTATGTATTTATTTACGTATTTATTTATTCATTTATTCACTTATTTACGTATTCATTTATTTACTTATTTACGTATTTACTTATTTACTTATTTACTTATTTACTTATTTATTTATTTATTTATTTATTTATTTATTTATTTATTTATTTATTTATTTATTTATTTATTCTGGTGTAGTTCATGATGTGTAGTAACATGGATGTGGATGTGGCATGAACAAAAATAATGTCCTACCTCGTTTTAAAAATATTTGTTACTACACAACATCTTCATGATGTGTTACCTTGTTCGATAAACTTCTATTCTGTATTTTGTTTTGAAAATATTTTCAACTTTTCAAAATATCCGTAGTTTGTTATTTTGTGTGGAATAAATGGAGAGTCCACTGCAAGAATGATGGATGTCACTTTCTTGTCGAAAATAAACCTAGACTGTCAATGCATAGCTTAAGACATATAGAATGTACGTATACAGAGTTATATGGCATTAACACTGATAGTCGTTGTCCAGCGATTATCGGAAAATCTCAGTTAAGCTTTGAGCGTTAAGCATTTCAAACTTTCAATTGCTTCTCCTGCAAAATGTATTCCAAATAACATCCATCATTCTTGCAGTGGACTCTTCAAATGTCATAAGTTCTAAATATTCATGATTAGTTATTTTGTTTTGAAATATTTATAACTTTTCGAAATGTTAGCTATTTGCTATGTTATGTGGAAAATATCTCAAGTTCTAAAAATGTTAATGAATACTATTAATAATATTTCGGTGTCTTATATAAAAATATAAATAATAAAAAATTTTTACAAAGACTACACACAGCTTATATTTATTTTTGAATTGAAAGTACGTTCTCCAGAAAGGGGGCCCGTAACATGCATTACTCTTATAAATCATTCTTTAAATATATGACAATGGATTAAAATGCTTTTAGCATTTCTGTTATATTGTATAAAAAAACACAATACTTCTTATCCAGCAGTTTCCTATTAATTTGTTTTTCAATTCTATATATTGTCCGAGGCGTGTCATTAAAGTAACTTCCGTTTTCAATTATAGCCGTCACATCGCTGCAATCGTTATTTTGCGCATGCATATTTTCTTCTTCAATCTTCAGACAAGCTGCGCATGCAGTTTCAGAGCTTCAGTCCGTGTGTGTGGTTAGTTGTGATCAGTTGAAATGTTTAAAGTGATCGAGCACCCCGCCGACTGTGAGATGCGGTCTGTTATCCATTTCTTGAAACCGAGAAACATCAAACCAGCTGACATTCATCGTCAACTTTGTGAGGTGTATGGTGATGTTGCCATTAGTGATGGAATGGTCAGGAGATGGGTTAGGAAGTTCAAAGAGGGCCGCGTCTCTGTGCATGACGAGCAGCATACCGGTCGGCCATCTTTGGTCAATGACAATGTGGTGCGTGCTGTGGATGAAAAAAATCATGAGGACAGGAACAAATTGACCATCCCTCCTACAGCCCGGATTTGGTTCCGAGTGACTTTCATCTCTTCCAGCACCTCAAGAAGTTCCTCGGTGGTCAACGTTTTGATGGTGACGACACCCAAAATCTTATCCCGAAATTTGGCTGGGAACAAATTGACCATCTCCACTACAGCCCGGGTTTGGTTCCGAGTGACTTTCATCACTTCCTGCACCTCAAGAAGTTCCTCGGTGGTCAACGTTTTGATGGCGACGACACCCAAAATCTCATCTCGAAATTTGGCTCGGAAAAAATTGACCATCCCCCCTACAGCCCGGATTTGGATCCGAGTGACTTTCATCTCTTCCTGCACCTCAAGAAGTTCCTCGGTGGTCAACGTTTTGATGGCGACGACACCTAAAATCTCATCTCGAAATTTGGCTCGGAACAAATTGACCATCCCCCCTACAGCCTGGATTTGGCTCCGAGTGACTTTCATCTCTTCCAGCACCTCAAGAAGATCCCCGGTTGTCAACGTTTTGATGGCGAAACACCCAAAATCTGATCTCGAAATTTGGCTGGGAACAAATTGACCATCCCCCCTACAGCCCGGATTTGGCTCCGAGTGACTTTCATCTCTTCCTGCACCTCAAGAAGTTCTCCGGTGGTCAACGTTTTGATAGCGACAACACCCAAGATCTCATCTCGAAATGTGGCTGGGAACAAATTGACCATCCCCCCTACAGCCCGGATTTGGCTCCGAGTGACTTTCATCTCTTCCAGCACCTCAAGAAGTTCCCCGGTGGTCAACGTTTTGATGGCGACAACACCCAAAATCTCATCTCGAAATTTGGCTGGGAGCAAATTGGCCATCCCCCCTACAGCCCGGATTTTGCTCCGAGTGACTTTCATCTCTTCCTGCACCTCAAGAAGTTCCTCGGTGGTCAACGTTTTGATGGCGACGACACCCAAAATCTCATCTCGAAATTTGGCTCGGAACAAATTGACCATCCCCCCTACAGCCCGGATTTGGCTCCGAGTGACTTTCATCTCTTCCAGCACCTCAAGAAGATCCCCGGTGGTCAACGTTTTGATGGCGAAACACCCAAAATCTCATCTCGAAATTTGGCTGGGAACAAATTGACCATCCCCCTACAGCCCGGATTTGGCTCCGAGTGACTTTCATCTCTTCCTGCACCTCAAGAAGTTCCCCGGTGGTCAACGTTTTGATGGCGACAACACCCAAAATCTCATCTCGAAATTTGGCTGGGAACAAATTGACTATCCCTCCTACAGCCCGGATTTTGCTCCGAGTGACTTTCATCTCTTCCTGCACCTCAAGAAGTTCCTCGGTGGTCAACGTTTTGATGGCGACGACACCCAAAATCTCATCTCGAAATTTGGCTGGGAACAAATTGACTATCCCCCCTACAGCCCGGATTTTGCTCCGAGTGACTTTCATCTCTTCCTGCACCTCAAGAAGTTCCTCGGTGGTCAACGTTTTGATGGTGACGACACCCAAAATCTCATCTCGAAATTTGGCTGGGAACAAATTGGCCATCCCCCCTACAGCCCGGATTTTGCTCCGAGTGACTTTCATCTCTTCCTGCACCTCAAGAAGTTCCTCGGTGGTCAACGTTTTGATGGCGACGACACCCAAAATCTCATCTCGAAATTTGGCTCGGAACAAATTGACCATCCCCCCTACAGCCCGGATTTGGCTCCGAGTGACTTTCATCTCTTCCTGCACCTCAAGAAGTTCCCCGGTGGTCAACGTTTTGATGGCGACAACACCCAAAATCTCATCTCGAAATTTGGCTGGGAACAAATTGACCATCCCCCCTACAGCCCGGATTTGGCTCCGAGTGACTTTCATCTCTTCCAGCACCTCAAGAAGTTCCCCGGTGGTCAACGTTTTGATGGCGACAACACCCAAAATCTCATCTCGAAATTTGGCTGGGAACAAATTGACCATCCCCCCTACAGCCCGGATTTGGCTCCGAGTGACTTTCATCTCTTCCTGCACCTCAAGAAGTTCCCCGGTGGTCAACGTTTTGATGGCGAAGACACCCAAAATCTCATCTCGAAATTTGGCTGGGAACAAATTGACCATCCCCCATACAGCCCGGATTTGGCTCCGAGTGACTTTCATCTCTTCCAGCACCTCAAGAACTTCCCCGGTGGTCAACGTTTTGATTGTGACGACACCCAAAATCTCATCTCGAAATTTGGCTCGGAACAAATTGACCATCCCCCCTACAGCCCGGATTTGGCTCCGAGTGACTTTCATCTCTTCCAGCACCTCAAGAACTTCCCCGGTGGTCAACTTTTTGATGGAGACGACACCCAAAATCTCATCTCGAAATTTGGTTGGGAACAAATTGACTATCCTCCCTACAGCCCGGATTTGGTTCCGAGTGACTTTCATCTCTTCCTGTACCTCCAGAAGTTCCTCTGTGGTCAACGTTTTGATGGCGACGAAGTGAAAACAGCATTGCGGGAGTGGTTCGCATTGCAGGCGGGCGAATTCTACAATGAGGGGATAGAAAGACTTGTGCCACGACTCGATAAATGCCTCACTAATGGTGGAGATTATGTTGAGAAGTAATTGAAGTGTGGGGAATACAAGGCAACAATAATAGTTTGTAAATATCTTCCCGTTTACTTACTACACCCTTTTGGAACTTACTTTAAGAACACGCCTCGTATCTCAGAACAACAGCTACGTCCTCAGTATTCTAATTTCATTCCTTTTATTATTGAATTCCGTTTCCCTTTCTGTATTCACTCATTTTCTGATAACATTGTAGTATGCCTACTTTCTTTTATATTAAAACGTGAACGCTATATAAGGAAATTGACAAATATGAAGAAATACGGCAGAGAATTAATTCTGATTAATTTTGATTTAAGTTTTAAACATAAAAGCAGTGAGAAATAGATTACACTCGTCTGAAATTTTGTAAACTCTTGACGTCTCTTAAGTTTGTATTAATTCTTCGCTACAAGGAAACTCTACCGGAGGGTATTTGGAAACGAAAGATAAACGGATTCTCAGCCTTCTGAACTGGAAAGTTTTGTACGAGATCTGCGCTCAAGACAGAAACATAATTAAAAGAATGTAAATTATAAATTTCTGTAAGTTTTGTTAATTAACTTTTCCAGCATTTACACCTCTACTGTAAATGAAATAAATTAATTATGGTAGCTTATACAACCCTAGCGACAGACAAATAACACATTTATGTTAACATGCAGCACACCACAGGTCGAACTAAAAGAGAGTATATTTTCCTTCTCGGACATCCGGGTTCAATTCATGGCGAGTAAACTTGTATAAGGGCTTAATTTTGTAACAATTATTTCAGGTACGCCTTTTTTTTCTTCTGGCCACTGATATTCCATATATAAGAGAAAAACATCTAGGTAATTCACGTAGAAGGATACAGGAAACTACTGAATCATTCCTTTCCCTAGAACCAGTTCTAACTCATTTGATAACTTATGATCAAAGGGATCAATATTCGATCCAAAGTATATTCTGTGAATCTGAAAGTTAGAATTTATAAAACAGTTATATTACTGGTTGTTCTGCATGGTTGTAAAACTTGGACTCTTACTTTGGGACGGAACAGAGATTAAAGGTGTTTGAGAATAAGGTTCTTAGGAAAATTATTGGGGATAAGAGGGATGAAATTACAGGAGAATGGAGAAAGTTACACAACGCAGAACTGAACGCATTGTATTCTTCACCTGACATAATTAGGAACATTAAATCCAGACGTTCGAGATGGGCAGGGCATGTAGCACGTATAGGCGAATCCAGAAATGGATATAGAGTGTTAGTTGGGAGGCCGGAGGGAAAAAGGCCTTTGGGGAGGCCGAGACGTAGATGGGAGGATAATATTAAAATGGATTTGAGGGAGGTGGGATATGTGATAGAGAGTGGATTAATCTTGCACAGGATAGGGACCGATGGCGGGCTTATGTGAGGGCGGCAATGAACCTTCGGGTTCCTTAAAAGCCATTTGTAAGTAAGTATATTCTGTCATATTTTAGTTGCAAAATGCAATTCTGCAAAAAGTTTTCTCCTATTACTTCGGGTTTCGCGGCCGGTAGAGCATCTGGCTACGAACTGGAAGGTTCGAGGTTCGATTCTGGGTGGTGACGTGATTTTCTCGTTACCGAAGTTCCAAAATGGTCTCGAGGTTCACTCAACTTCCTACTAAAGTGAATACTGGGTCTTTCTCTGGAGTAAAAATCGTTCGGAACATGGTGCCGACCACACTACTTCATCCTAGTCCAGAGAACAAGAAATCAAGAGTCTCTACCTTCATGCCCACAGGTATCTTCATGGCACAATATGAAGGCACTGCCTTTTGTACTTCGGGTTTTCCTGTTAATATCGTTCCTACGATATTCAGTGTCCATATAATCATTACAATTGTGAATGATTTACCGTACTGTGTATAAGATATATATATATATGTATATAAAATTATAAATAGATACATGCATGTACATACATACATACATACATACATAAGAGGCGCGTTCATAAAGTAACTTTCCCACTCGTCCAACAGCTAGCAAACCATATGTTGCGCGAAGCGACTGAGTGTACGTGATAGAGTAATGTCCTGGCATGGCGCATGAGCTAGCGGAACTTCCCGAGTGCTCTCAGTAGCTTCGTTGCATTGGTTGAAGATGGACGTTCCTATTCCAGCTCCCGCCGCGTGAAGTGCAGTCAGCGATAAAGTTTTTGAATGCACAGGGCATAGCGCCGATTGAAATTGATCGTCAGCTGTGCCAGGTCTATGGGCCTAACGTCATGAGCAAGCAGATGGTGCGTTGCTCCACAAGGTCGTCTGTGATAATGGTTGGCCTCCCACTGCGCTCCTCGTCATACACATTTTGGCGTCCTGCTGAAAATTGTCTACAGCAGCAACGCACATCTGCTTGCCCAACAACATATGGTTTGCTAGCTGTGGGACGAGTGGGAAAGTTACTTTATGGACGCGCCTCGTACATATACACATACACAGATACACACATATACATACACAATATATTCCATGCCATATAGGGATGCCATATTTTGATAAGCAAAAAAAAAAAAAAAGACACTTTATCAACACCTGCTTCTGAACAAATCGCTGTCATAGATCATGTACAATACTGATATATGTGTAGTATGTAGGCTATTGAAGCTGATAAATATTTCTAGTAGTACTTTTCTTAACCTTAAATAACAAAATAATAATACAAACAAGTGAATTGGTTATGATTTAATCTTTATAACCTTGAGTCTATTCTTCCCCAATAAAACTTCTTCGAAATATCCGAATCTGGGAACGTCGTCTTCAGTCGGCCAGATGTGCACGCCATCACTTTATAACTATTTTGGTGTTTAACAGTGTGGAAAACGAAAGTTCCTTCTGCTATAGTTACTTCATTTTCCAATTTTATGCCAGGTTTTACAAAGAAGTCGGTTAATTTTGTAGAACCTTCTCCTCGAACTGCTCTTTTGTATTTTTTTTCACAATCCAGATGAGCTTGCAAATCAAGTCCTCCTTTATTCGACACTGACACAAATGTACCGGCTTTACATACCATGTATTCACCTTCGAAATCATCTACCTCTTCGGAAACAAGGATACTATTCTTCTGTAACTCGGCAGAAAATTTACACTTTCTTTTTGGCATTTCTTCTTGTACAAACTACAAGCATGCACAGCACAACAAAAAACCGTTATGAAAGTCGGCAGACGATAAGCAATAGTAGCCAAAAGACGACATAGCATTGCCACCTAGTGGCAACATTTTTAAACACAAGACTCAAGATTCGAAACATTACAAAAATAAAACTTCGATAATATTGCAAGTCAGAGAGTACAGAAAGAGAAGTTCACGATTACAACAAAGTAAATGTTATAAACGTTTGAGGCATTTTCCTTCACTAGTAACGTCGTATTTTAAACTTAACCTAAAAACCCGGACAATTAGCCAAAATCTAAAAACCTACCCGGATGCAAAACTTAACCATAAAAAAGAGGACAGGTCTGGGAAAACCCGGACGTATGGCAATCCTAATACCATACAATACATACCGTAACATAACATAACATAACATAACATAACATAACATAACATAACATAACATAACATAACATAAAAAAACTTTACTTTTTCAGTAAGAAACTAGCATAACAACAATGATATCACAAGGAAGGGACAACATAAATGTTATGAAAAGGGCGCCGACACAATACTACTAATATCTTAGTGATTAGTATTTAATTGCGGACAATGACTAAAACGCGTGCTTCAACAATACGGAAAACAAAGTTTTCTCTACTTAATATTTTCTGAAGAAATTATTTAGCTCCGAATAATTTACTTCAAATTAAAATATGGCTGTGCAAATTTTTTGAGAAACTCAGAACTTATAAAATAATAATAATAATAATAATAATAATAATAATAATAATAATGATTTATTTTAGCTGATAGAGTTAAGGCCGTAAGGTCTTCTCTTCCACTCAACTAGCAAAAGTATACATACATATGTAAGAACTTACAAAGAATTCAACAATTTGATTTAGATAAGAGCTACATATATACAAGAGTTATTTACGAATTAAACAACAAAATACTATGAACTATTAATTAAACAATGAAATACAAACTATCTAGCAGAATTAAGCTAAAATACATAGAATGTTAATATATTTCAAGTAATGTTAGATAATAGAAAGAGATTATTATGAGATAATTTTGAAAATACAGCACTATCAGGATGATGTCTAAAGAAAGAAGTAACAATGTAGTCAGTGATAGTTTAAATCAGTATGATTGGAGTGAAATGCTAAGAAGGTTATCTTTTAAGCTGTTTTTAAAAGTGTTTATTGTCTTACAGCCCCTAATACTTTGTGACAAGGACTTCCATTGTCGCGAGGTGGATACTGTAAAAGATGATGAATAACGAGATGTTCTATGAAGTGGTGTACTTAACGCGCCACAGATAAGTGATCTGGTATTTACGTCGTGATTAGAGTATAGATAAAAGAAACGAGATGAAAAGTAATTTGGTTTTGAAGTGTGCAGAATTCGAAAGAGTAATGACAAAGAGTGTCAAGTTCTATGTTCTTTAAGTCGGAGCCACGAAAGACTTGCGAAGGACGGTGATATGTGATCGTATCGTCGGATGTTGCATACGTATCTGACGCACATATTCTGAACTCGCTGTAACTTGACTGACAGTTCAGAACTTAGGTCACTTAACAAAACGTCACAATAATCGAAATGCGGCATTACTAGGGTTTGCACTAGGGTAAGTTTTAGTTGCTGGAGCAAGACGTTTCTTAAGCGACTCAAATAGTGAATGGAGGAACAAGCGAAAGTGATTTGATCTAAATTGATCTTATTGCAGTCCAATTAGCAGAACTTTCAAAGCGGCCATAAGTTTATACCCAGAAAGTCAGTTACGAATAGGAACGCTGTTTACAATTTAATAGCGCTTCCTAACAGTCTGCCGATTGTCATGGGAATCTTCAATATGGAATCATTCGTATTTGTGTATTTTGAGTGATGCAGTCTAGTGAATTTCCCAAGGGAACAACGTTTCAAACACAACGACTACTATTTTCTCGGCAATAAACAGTGAAAACGAATCCATCCTTTATTTGTGGGCAGCGGAGCGGGGTGCCGGCCTGGATGTCTGTCCATTACTTACGCAAACAAAGTCTCATCCGGACTAGAGGCCGCCCTGGTTCAAACTCTCATTTCGACTGACTGTAACTGTAAGCCTCTTACAAATTAGCTGTTATCGGAAAATGCACAACTAAGCCAAGTCCTATATTTTAGTCGGATTAGTTGTAAAAAGCAAACTCATAATTACGTACGTAAAAAGCGTGATTAATATAAGCCATCTCGTATTCTCTTTCATTTCGCCCTTTCCATTATCAATACAAAAAGGCCAGCTGACTGCAAACAAAGAACGAAGAGGATCCCAAACACTCGGACGCACTCACGTGTAAAGGCTATGCAGATGCCACTTTATTTAATGACGCTGTGTCATCTACAGAGGTTATATAGACATCCAAATGTGACTTTGCGAAACGGATGTTTAAATGAGAGCTTTCAAAACTTGCTCTTTATATTTTTTCATGAAACAAAATGGAACACAACCGAATATTCTAAACAAAACTTAAAAATAAAAATCGAAACAATAGGATTACACTGCTTCGTCCATTTAGT
Source organism: Periplaneta americana (assembly GCF_040183065.1). Classification (NCBI taxonomy): domain Eukaryota; kingdom Metazoa; phylum Arthropoda; class Insecta; order Blattodea; family Blattidae; genus Periplaneta; species Periplaneta americana. Next base: position 175,631,759 of record NC_091121.1, on the reverse strand, counting down.
AGGAAGCCAATGTTCTCCTACTTACAAGCAAACGTTCTGATGGGGGCAGATAAAAAAGTTAATTTTTTCTTCCACCATGTTAATAATGTCAAAAGAAGTCAATAATAATAATAATAATAATAATAATAATAATAATAATAATAATAATTCTTTATTTATACTGGCAGAGTTAAGGCCATAGGGCCTTCTCTTACACTCTAGCAGGTCACAAAGTATACAAGCAGTTAAAATTTAACAAAAATTTAAAGAACAGAATACTAACATAATACAAAAAAATAATAACAATAATAGCATAATAATATCGACACTAAACAACATGAAAATAATACCATAATAGAAAAAAAGAAAGTAAAATACATTGAAATATAGTGAAAGTAACTCATTTAGTACAAATGGTTAATATGGAAAAACGTAAGGAAGAATATAAACTTTGGAATGTAATAAAATGATAAAAAAGAAAAGAAATACAGAAATTAAATGAAATTCACAATGAAAAGGGTAAGATAATAAATTCATCGGCTGGTAAAGAGAACAAAAAGGGGGAAAGGAAGGAAAGAAATACATAGCCTATATTTTTACAAAACTATCGCAGAGAAAAGGGCTTATAACTGAAAGGAATCTAATTCAAAAAGTGCAGTTTTAATTTTATACAAATTTTGGCCACTCGACAGAAATTACGAGGCCGTCCAGAAAGTAATTTTCCCTGGGGTCGTTTATAGAAAAAAGCACAATTTCATGCAAATATTTATTGAAACAGATACAGCAATTTTTGCTCTATTTGTCAACATATTCCCCTCTAGAATTGAGACATTTGTCATACCACGGGATCAATTTTTGTGTCGTAGAAGTCAGCCGCCTCAGATCGGAACCAGAGTTAGACTGCGTCTGCACCTCTCTCTGTCGATCCTATGATATGAGAAATGCCTCAATTCCGATGGAAAATATGTTGGAAAACAGCTCAACAAGTTTTGTCCGTTCTAATAAATTTGTCCAATGAAATTGTGTTTTTTCTTTCTGTTAATGGTCCCTGGCGAATCAATTTTTTACGGCCCTCGTAATTGCGGTCGAGTGGCCAAAATTTGTATAAGCACTTCTTTTGATATTATTAACATAATGGAAGAAAAAAATTTAACTTTTTTATCTGCCCCCATCAGAACGTTTGCTTGTTAGATATAAGACGTATCAATAACTAGCCTAATGTATAATAATAATAATAATAATAATAGTAATAATAATAATAATAATAACAATAATTTATTTTAGTCCAATATCAATCATAGTCTTTTGTTAATTCTCATATAATTGCAATGCACTTTGGGGCTACAAATATATTTTAGGGGTACGCTACCAAAAAAGATTGCATACTACTGATTTAGAACAAGAAAGTCGAGGAATATTATAAGTAACATCACAGTCACGAAGCTCAATACGTAGTAAATATGCATCCATAGATAGTTGCTAACCACTAGGATCGTTGCTATCGCCTCATTACAGATAATAGGAAATAGGACTGCACAGTTTATTGTTCCTAGTACCCTCATAAACTCAAGCTTCGTGACTGTAAATACTAGACTGCCTGGCAATATACAGTATGTTATTACGATGTACCGAAGTACATATGATATTTCCGTGCAGAAATTCTGCGTCATCATATGATGAAGGATGAGTGGAACAGAGAAAAATTCTCTCCGGCACTGGGATCCCGGTTCAAATCCCGGTGCCAGAGAGAATTTTTTTCTGTTCCACTCATCCTTCATCATATGATGACGTAGAATTTCTGCACGGAAATATCATATGTACTTCGGTACATCGTAATAATATATGATATGCGAAAAATAATCACTTAGTGATTTAAGACGGCGCGGCGCTAATTCCGTCGGATCCCGGCCACTTAGTCACTCATAACGAGTGCACCTCTGCACATGTGTGGACATTGTGCCACTGTCATACATCCATGACGCAGTGCATCAGGGTATGCCGCTAGAGGGAACCCAAGAGGTGGAACTTAAACTGAGAGGATTCAATCTGCTATCGGGATGGGAATCCTGTGTGGCTTAGTGGATAGAGCGCCCCAACACGTAGAGCTGAAAACCCGAGTTCAAAAATCCCGGTTCCGGAGAGAATTTTTCTCTGTTCCACTCAGCCTTCATCAATACACAGTATGGCAAAGAATATAGTATACCAACCTGAAGAACATAACATTTAATTCAGAAAAATACAGTTCTATTCCAGCAATAGTTGATCTCATATGAGGGGTATAGAGCACAAAGGATATACTTACTTACTTACAAATGACTTTTAAGGAACCCGAAGGTTCATTGCCACACTCACATAAGCCCGCCAGCGGTCCCTATCCTGTGCAAGATTAATCCAGTCTCTATCATCATACCCCACCTCCCTCAAATCAATTTTAATATTATCCTCCCATCTACGTCTCGGCCTCCCTAAAGGTCTTTTTCCCTCCGGCCTCCAAACTAACACTCTATATGCATTTCTGGATTCGCCCATAAGTGCTACATGCTCAAACGTCTGGATTTAATGTTCCTAATTATGTCAGGTGAAGAATACAAAGCGTGTAGTTCTGTGTTGTGTAACTTTCTCCCTTCTCCTGTAACTTCATCCCGCTTAGCCCCAAATATTTTCCTAAGCACCTTATTCTCAAACACCCTTAACCTATGTTCCTTTCATAGAGTGAGAGTCCAAGTTTCACAACCATACAGAACAACCGATAATATAACTGTTTTACAAATTCTAACTTTCAGATTTTTGGACAGCAGACTGGATGATAAGAGCTTCTCAACCGAATAATAACACGCATTTCCCATATTTATTCTGCGTTTAATTTCCTCCCGAGTGTCATTATTGTTTGTTACTGTTGCTCCAAGATATTTGAATTTTTCCACCTCTTCAAAGGATAAATTTTCAATCTTTATATTTACATTTCGTACAATATTCTGGCCACGAGACATAATCATATACTTTGTCTTTTCGGGATTTACTTCCAAACCTATCGCTTTACTTGCTTCAAGTAAAATTTCCGTGTTTTCCCTAATCGTTTGTGTATTTTCTCCTAACATATTCACGTCATCCGCATAGACAAGAAGCTGATGTAACCCGTTCAATTCCAAACCCTGCCTGTTATCCTGAACTTTCCTAATGGCATATTCTAGAGCGAAGTTAAAAAGTAAAAGTGATAGTGCATCTCCATGCTTCAGCCCGCAGTGAATTGGAAAAGCATCAGATAGAAACTGACCTATACGGACTCTGCTGTGAGTTTCACTGAGACACATTTTAATTAATCGAACTAATTTCTTGGGACTACCAAATTCGATAAGAATAGCATATAATACTTCCCTCTTAACCGAGTCATATGCTTTTTTGGAATCTATGAATAACTGATGTACTGTACCCTTATACTCCCATTTTTTCTCCATTATCTGTCGAATACAAAAAATCTGATCGATAGTCGATCTATTTGAGCGAGTGAAGGACCAGTTTTGTCCACGAACATTCCCTTAATACGTTGAGGCAAATAACCGATCCTCCTCTCGCTCAGTAAAATTGTAAATAATTGTCAAAACGAACTATCATAATATTATTAGTATCACAATATTACCGACCTATACCCTATAGAAGATGAGGATAAACAGGGGTTGAAATGAAGTGTGTTGACAGAACGTCGACAAACGAAAGAAAATACTCTCCGTGAACCTAAGCAAGACATCGTCATTGTTCACATTTCCATTTTCTTGCCCTTCAACATGATATTAAGAATATGTTTAAAACAATTTTGTGCGAGATCGTGCGTATTTGCTTGTTTTCCGCACAGAACCAATACGCGGTAAGTGTGAAATACCACATTCAGTATTCCCAACCTAACACACACAACAATTTCCCTCTTCTTACCGCTTAAGCGCGACATTCATTATACTGTTTTAGACTTTTAACATATTATTTTTAGAGACGTTTAACATAGTAACAATTATAAATTGGAAACTTACCACTGCAATTTCACCTAAATTGCAATGTTAATTATTGTTTTTAAATATTTACAAAAATTAAATAAAGTCTACTACCCCACGAAACTTATTGCATTCCTGATATACAAGTAACATTAAGGAAGCCGTGAAAAAATCAACAAGATTCCAGATGCCGATGTTATTACTGCACTATGTTATATAAATAATATTGTTAAAATATTAAAATGAAAAAATAAATCATTACATTACCTTACCGTTTGTTTTAAGTTCGCATTTATAGACTGGGGGAAAAAAAGACAGACGTATATCACGGCCTGCTGGAGTATAGTAAACACAAAAAACATTTTATAGCAACAATGTTGAAGAAAGATATTTTGGTGTTCCGAAGTTGGAGTCATTAAACAGAAACCAACATGGAGATTTCATTGCAACTAATTAGAAATTCGTCTTTCAGGTATGTAATAAACGATCTTCGCACAAAATAATGTACGATACACGAGCGGTATGTTTGTTTTCATGTTCTCGGAAATTAAAAAAGCTCAACTACGTTTCGCTTTTTCAATCTTTTCCTCGAACATGAAAACGTCAACATACCGCTCTTGTAACGTATATTACTATTAGGGAATGCTATTTATTGGAATATGCTTTCCTTCATATTCTGGAATTGACGTATAGATGTAGTTTTCTCTGCTGGTTAACACACAATCCCTATCGCACAAAGACCGATTCACGTGGAGGACTATGGTTTCAGGTTCCAATGGTCGTCTAAGTAGGCTTTCATCTGCTGTTATAATCCTGGTGATTATAATTAATCCTGTCCCGACTCACTCATCCGCTGTAGATAAAACAAAGGCTATAGCAGCCAACAGCCTCTTGAGCCTAATGACGTCAGTATTAATACGTACCCATAAATAGTCCGTGTTATGCTTCAGCGTGCAAGGGAGAACAAGGATTATCTATGTTGTGTGAATGCTAGAGAACTTCTTGCTATTCTAGCAATTGTGAAACTTACTCACTCTGTTGTCTACTTCCATGCTTTTAAGGGCCGTATTCATAAACGAGACTTTGGATGAAGACTTCCCAAAGTCCAATTTCGTAGTAAAGTTTAACTTTGTTAAAAGTCCTATTCATCTATACTAATAATAAATCTGTAGCCGAAATTTTTCTGGTAACTTTCGATTTTCCAAAAATAATTGGTCCTAACATATATAATTAACCACCCTGAAACCGAAAATCGCTTTTTTTATTTTTATCTGTCTGTCTGTCTGTATGTTTGTTACCTTTTCACGCGATAATGGCTGAACCGATTTCGATGAAAATTGGAATATAAATTAAGTTCGTTGTAACTTAGATTTTAGGCTATATGGCATTCAAAATACGTTATTTAAAAGGGGGGTTATAAGGGGGCCTGCATTAAATAAATCGAAATATCTCGCTTATTATTGATTTTTGTGAAATATGTTACATAACAAACCTTTCTTTAAAAATGATTTATGATAAGTTTTATTATTTGAAAAATTTTGATAGGACTGATATTTAATGAGATAAATGAGTTTTAAAATTAAAATAACTGCCATCTAAGGAGGTGTATTGAAATAAAAAACAAATGACTTCGTCTATAAGGGGCCTTGGACACAACAATCGAAAGCTATGAAAGATAACCTACAGACAATGTTTCTGTGTTTGTACGAAGTAATATCTGAAGCTAAATTAACCGATTTGTATAATTAATTATTATTTCATCATTGGAAAGTGTAGTTTCTCTGGATGGACATAATGCTATAATGTTATTACAGTAACTTGTGAGTGAATTGAGGACAGGTAAGATTAAAATAGCTTCTTATGCACAGAAAACTTGATAGGTTATTCTGTATATTCATTTCCTGTATTTATTATAATAATTTTTATGAACATATTCATTTTTATCTCAGAGAATTAACGAACAACGAGAGTGTATTGATTTAGTATGCAGTAATAGTACGTTACCTTAGCAACCCATTATTTTATAATTCAAATTTTAACTATGCTCAATTGAATCGTGTTAAAATGCAATGCAAAAAAATTGGGTAATGAGCCAAGCAGATTATGTTGCGCTGTTGTAAAAGTTGTTCCTCCTGAGATTCAAGAGCTCCCACAACAAATTAAAAACTTTCTAATTCGAGTACATCCGTTATCAACACACTTTTTCATAATATAATGTAATATAAACATAATAATAAATCTGTAGCCAAAATTTTTCTGTTAATTTTCGCTTTTACAAAAATAATTGGTAATAACAATTAAGAAACATTTTAAAGGAATTGTCATTGCACCAATGAGTGGTCTCTGGATCAAAATGATCGCATTTTAATATTTTAAATACAATTTAAATTAAGTAACATATTAAACGATTTATCCTTCTATCAAACGCGAATGTTCCCTGGATCAAATGTCCTATTTTAATTATGTAATTACTTTATATTTATTTCTAACGGGTGCAGCGGAGCGCACGGGTACGGCTAGTAGACAATACTTCTGAGACTTTGACTTTGACTTCGGTAAGTCGAGATCTGACGATCTTGTTCTAATGTTGGCAATCAAAATCACTGCCTTCTAAACGAATTAAATTAATAGATAGTTGAAACAGAGTAGGCATTGCCACAATCAAAGCCATCTTTTGAGTCACAAATCAATGAAACAATTGAACATCGGTACATGTTAAGCAATTGTTAACCGTTCTTGCAGCTTTACATAAGAATAATATTATTCGAGGTCTTATTGTGAAACTAACGTAAGTACAAAAATTGACATTTTTAGGTCTTAACACCAATCGATAATAATTTGTTCTTATTCTTCTTCTTCTTCTTCTTCTTCTTTGGCACTACGGCCCTTGTAGTCTAGCCTTGGCCTCCCTTAGGATCTTGGTCCATTCCTGTCCAACCAGAGCCTTCTGCCTCCATATTCTCACGCCTAGAGTCCTTAAATCTTCCTCCACTCCATCTAACCATCTTAGTTTCTGTCTGCCAATATTGCGCCTGCCTTCTGGTTTTGTGTTTATAATCTTTTTTGGTATTCTCTGATCATTCATCCTGATTACATTTCCTAACCATTCCAACCTACGGGCTTTGATTTCAGCAACAATATCTGGAGATTTATATTGAGTTTTCAGTTCTGTATTATATCTAATTCTCCAGTGCCCATTCTCATATTTAGGACCATAGATTTTCCTTAGAATTTTCCTTTCCCATGTCATCAGTTGTTCCATTTTCTTCGACAGAGTCCAAGTTTCACTGCCATAAAGCACAATTGGTCTTACGACTGTTTTATATAATGTGAGTTTTGCTTTTTTACTTATGCATCTTGCTCTCAAAGTTTTGTTAAGGGCTCTCAGGCATCTATTTTCCCCAGCAATGTTTTGCCTCATATCCGCATCTGCAGTGTTTTCTTGGGTAATTAGAACTCCTAGATATTTAAAAGAATCTACTTCCTCATATTTCTGTCCATTTATTATAATATCTTTATTACAAACGCCACTTGGTCTTATGTTTCTCATGTATTTAGTTTTCTCTTTATTAATTTTTAACCCCATGTGCTCTGCTTCTATTTGAATTTGGGTTACTATTTCATTTAGCACTCCAAGAGATCTACTCATGACCACAATATCATCCGCATAGGCCATGCACTGTCTGGTCCTATTAAATATGGTACCATTAAAATTTATATCAATGTTCCTAATGACTTTTTCTAGGCAGATATTAAACAGAATTGTAGATAAGGAGTCTCCTTGCCTCACCCCATTTGTTCTTCTACCTAGCCACAAAAAATCGTAACTCAGTTCGAACAGTCTTGTATATAACGCTATTCATGACTACAAAACATGATGGTATAGTTTATCTGAAATAGTATTGCGTGTTAAGAATTTTGTTGTGAATAAAACATCCATAGTAGTTACGTTAGTTTCACATTCAGCCTTGATATTATTTCACTGTAAAATAATTTTGTTGTGAAGCTATGGAAGATATGATTACACCAATGACAGATTATGAAAGAGACATATTATCCTGCTGACAGTTGGCAGAGTTATTCCCTGCATGTCTGCAGAAACTATTTAAAAATTATCTGAAATCAATATGCGGAAAACATTATGACGACCAGAAGGATTATAAATTAACAGAATGTCCAACTGTATAACCTATTCTTTATAGAATTAAATAGTAAGAATCAATATTAAGCTATTAATCCTTACCTATAGAGTAAAATCGCGATAAAATAAATTGTATTATTTATGGTAGAACAGATAATCCTCTTCGATTATTCATCAATGCAAGTTGATACATGACGAGGATATTTAATACTGTCTGTTTATCAAATCTGTACCTTGATTTGAATTTATAATCTATAATAATACGCTAAGGAACATGAGTAGCTTTAATAATCTCCTGCATATCTTCAATATTCTAGGAAAATTTAACAATTTCCAAAATATCAGCCATTTGCCTCATGTCCACGAACGAAAGTCAAAGTCAAAGTCTAGATTTTCGGCGACTTCGAAGTAAAGTCACGATTGAAGCTTACTTTGCTCAAAGTGTCGAATGTGAATATGAAAATGGTGAATTTGTACTTTCCAAAGTCAACTTTGGTCCATGGCCTCGTCTATGAATACGACCCTAAATCTCTATTGAAGTTTACACTAAACCCATATTTAGGCTTTTTACACTTTTATTATAATAACTAGCCGTACCCGTGCGCTACGCTGCACCCGTTAGAAATAAATATAAAGTAATTACATAATTAAAATAGGACGTTTGATCCAGGGAACATTCGTGTTTGATAGAAGGATAAATCGTTTAATATGTTACTTAATTTAAATTGGATCCAAATAATTAAAATGCGATCATTTTGATCCAGAAAACACTCATTGGTGCAATGACAATTAATTTAACATGTTTCTAATTTTTATTACATGCAACCATAGTTTAATGAACATTGACATCATTTAGATTTAATGTGTATACTTTATTTTACTTGTTATAAGTTTCCATTGAATTATGGTAATAACTTAATTTTATCCCTTGTTTTCTACGTATTCAGTAAATGGCGTTTGGCCCACTATGGTTCTGAACCCTTCAAATAACTTAAATTATATTATATAACATTACATTACTTACTTACTGGCTTTTAAGGAACCCGGAGGTTCATTGCCGCCCTCACATAAGCCCGCCATTGGTCCCTATCCTGAGCAAAATTAATCCATTCTCTATCACCATATCCCAACTCCCTCAAATCCATTTTAATATTATCTTCCCATCTACGTCTCGGCCTCCCCAAAGGTCTTTTTCACTCCGGCCTCCCAACTAACACTCTATATGCATTTCTGGGTTCTCCCATACGTGCTACATGCCCTGCCCATCTCAAACGTATGGATTTAATGTTCCTAATTATGTCAGGTGAAGAATACAATGCGTGCAGTTCTGTGTTGTGTAACTTTCTCCATTCTCCTGTAACTTCATCCCTCTTAGCCCCAAATATTTTCCTAAGAATCGTATACCCGTAGTCTCTGTTCCTCTCTCAAAGTGAGAGTCCAAATTTCACAACCATACAGAACAACCGGTAATATAACTGTTTTATAAATTCTAACTTTCAGATTTTTCGACAGCAGACTGGATGATAAAAGTTTCTCAACGGAAAAATAACAGGCATTTCCCATACTTTAGTATTATATTATATTATATTATATTATATATTATATTATATTATATATTATATTATATATTATATTATATTATATATTATATTATATTATATTATATTATATTATATTATATTATATTATATTATATTATATTATATTATATTATATTATATTATATTATATTATATTATATTATATCATATCATATCAGAAGTTACTGTAACAACATTATAGCATTATGTCCATGTAGAGAAACTACACTTTCCAATGGTGAAATAATAATTAATTATTCAAATCGGTTAATTTATCTTCCGATATTACTTCATACAAACACAGAAACATTCTCTGTACGCTATCTTTCATAGCTTTCGATTGTTGCTGTCCAAGGCCCCTTATAGACGAAGTCATTTGTTTTTTATTTCATTAAACGGCCTTAGATGGCAGTTATTTTAATTTTAAAACTCATTTGTCTCATTAAATATCAGTCCTGTTAAACTTTTTCAAGGAATAAAACTGATCGCAAATTATTTTTAAAGATACTTTTGTTATGTAACATTTTTCACAAAAATCAATAATAAGCGAGATATTTCGATTTATTTAATTCAGGCCCCCTTATAACTCCCCTTTTAAATAATGTATTTTGAATGCCATATAGCCTAAAATCTAAGTTACAACGAACATAATTTATATTCCAATTTTCATCGAAATTCGTTCATCCATTATCGCGTGAAAAGGTAACAAACATACAGACAGACAGACGGACAGACAGACATACAAACAAAAGTGTCAAAAAAGCGATTTTCGGTTTCACGGTGGTTAATTATATATGTTAGGACCAATTATTTTTGAAAAATGGAATATTACCAGAAAAATTTCGACTACAGATTTATTATTAGTATAGATTGTACTGAAGGTATTGTCATTCCGGAAGAAATCGATTTGCAGATTCTTACGAAAATTCAGAATTTGAGGATCTCTCACATCAAAAGAGTTCCATGTATTATGTTGCCCGTCTGTTCTTCCACATAACCTCTTCCCTTAATTTATGGGATGTATGTAATCCAGTGCAATGCTCCGCCGATGCGTTTGATACTAAAGAAACAGTACAGCGTGTTCTGTTATTGTGAAGAGAATCCAGGCCCCTCATACCTATAAGGCAGCTATCGTTGCGAGCCACAATGTGCTCGTGAATCACATTTTCGCCACGGCTGTGTTACTTCATTCCTCATTATTCCAAATGTAAGAAATTTATTTGCTGAAAAATGTACTTAGCTTACTGACAGCACAAGCACATTTAATTTTATATGTAAGGTGAAAGACGAAATTTAGAAATAAAATCCTATACGGTTGATGGAATTCATCAATTCTGTTGTAGATCTCTGAACCTTTGTTCCTTAATGAACGCGAGAAGGCAATTCGATTGTCACTGAAATTAATTACTAACCCCTCACACCCTTTATACTGCCAATCAACGTTTATCAGATTTTCTCAGATTTTCATATTGCTCCTTTCTTTTCTTCGCCCAAAGATTTTTATCTATACAGGGGAAGTGAAGCAACTGTCTGACTTATTAACGGATTTTCATTTTCCTTACTTAAATATAATTTTATGCAGTACAAGGCTACAAACTAATGTTTAGTACGTGTAACGAAGAAAGATATGAACAATATCACAACCTAAAATTAACTGTCTTCAGAATGTCTCTGCGACAAAGTTTCAAAATCAGGAATTATGTCACTTACTGCCAGTCGTAGTTGATCACGAAGGTATTTGTCTGTCAGTCGTGATCTAAATTTGGTTTTTACTATTTTAATTGTTGAAAATAATCATTCACAGACGTAAGTTGTAGCGAACATGGCTTCAACAGAGCAAGCGAAAGAACGAAGCTTCGGATATTTATTTTTTGGCAAAGATTTGAAAGTTCAACATTTGTCGAGTCTTTACATCTAGCTTTTATTTGACATCACATAGTAAATCAGTGAGTTCAAATTGAAGAGCTAACCGCATTATTCGTACATATGTTGAAAAAGGGTCGACTTACAGAGATGATGATGATGATGATTATGATGATGATGACGATAACAACAATAACACTTAACCTTTTAATGTTTCATGAGTAACGTGTAGTATAATGCCGTTTTATGTTATACAACCGTTTTCCTCGTAATACTTGTGAACAAATCATACATTTAATATTCTCATCATATTGACAGAAAAAAAATGCGTCCTCCCATCCTACTTGGAACTTTCGTACATGGTTTCGAGAGAGACATATGCCACTCGCAGGTCAGAGACAAATACAAATGGAACGGAGTTTGACTCCAGTGAGTGATAGGGTGGGGGTTGGCGAAGGTTAGAAGCAAGCGAAATGCACAGCTATCACTGCGAGCCACAATGTCTCGCGAGTCACGTTCTCGCCACGGCTGCTATACACTAATAGTGAATATTAAAAGAAAATTATCCTTTTTCTATATTGCCGTTTGTAAAGAAAGCTGTTGGAATTTCACATTTCTAAGCTAGAAAACGCCGATGTTATCGTAATCCCCGTAATATAAACGATATGAGCACTTAAAGCGCTGTTCAAGCTGGGAACGGAGCAATATGGAACTAATCCCTTTAAAGGTAGAAGTTAAAAATATTAACGGTTATTTCGCGTTAAGCAGGTCGCTCGAAAAGTAAACGGATACGAAGCTCGGAGTGTAATTGGAAAATCTAATGCCGACCAAGTCAAATAGCACGGAGAAAGCATGCTATGTATGTTTAGCATGTACTGAAATGCTGAAACATTTTTATGAAGGTAAATGTTCATTAGGTTAAATGAATTAAAAGTGAAATGCACAACTGTTAAGGTTGTTCTTTGAAGATGAGCAGATATTAAAACTGCGAGTACGAAATTCGTTGACAGTAAATCTTTGATGTTGTTACTCTGGTATTCTGTATGTTGCAGTAGGTGCAGATCCGGCTTTGTGACTATCCCGAGTCATACGGCCCCAGTGTGTCCTAGCACGACATAAAAATCTCTAAAACCAACACAGGTAGAAAACCCGTAAAAAGAGGCAGAGAAAAAGAACGTTAAAGAGAGGGAAGGAAAAGAATAATAGTAGGAAGGGTTAAAAATGATGAGACAGAGAGGAATAGAGGGAGAAAGAAGAGGCAGAAAAATGCAGGAAAAGGGGAAATTCGAGAAAGATTGGGTGGAAGTAACACCAGAAGAAAAGGTAGGGAAAGGGGTTAAGAAAGTAAGATAAAAGGAGAGATAGATGGGTGGGTGGGTCGGTAGGTAGGTAGGTAGGTAGGTAGGTAGGTAGATAGGTAGGTAGGTAGATAGATAGATAGATAGATAGATAGATAGATAGATAGATAGATAGATAGATAGATAGATAGATAGATAGATAGTTGATAGGTTGATTGATAGATAGATAGATAGATAGATAGATAGATAGATAGATAGATAGATAGATAGATAGATAGATAGATAGATAGATAGATAGATAGATAGATAGATAGATAGATAGATAGATAGATAGATAGATAGATAGATAGATAGATAGTTGATAGGTTGATAGATAGATAGATAGATAGATAGATAGATAGATAGATAGATAGATAGATAGATAGATAGATAGATAGATAGATAGATAGATAGTTGATAGGTTGATTGATAGATAGATAGATAGATAGATAGATAGATAGATAGATAGATAGATAGATAGATAGATAGATAGATAGATAGATAGATAGATAGATAGATAGATAGATAGATAGATAGATAGATAGATAGATAGATAGATAGATAGATAGATAGATAGATAGATAGATAGATAGATAGATAGATAGATAGATAGATAGATAGATAGATAGATAGATAGATAGATAGATAGATAGATAGATAGATAGATAGATAGATAGATAGATAGATAGATAGATAGATAGATAGATAGATAGATAGATAGATAGATAGATAGATAGATAGATAGATAGATAGATAGATAGATAGATAGATAGATAGATAGATAGATAGATAGATAGATAGATAGATAGATAGATAGATAGATAGATAGATAGATAGATAGATAGATAGATAGATAGATAGATAGATAGATAGATAGATAGATAGATAGATAGATAGATAGATAGATAGATAGATAGATAGATAGATAGATAGATAGATAGATAGATAGATAGATAGATAGATAGTTGATAGGTTGATTGATAGATAGATAGATAGTTGATAGATTGACAGACAGACAGACAGACAGACAGACAGACAGACAGATAGATAGATAGATAGATAGATAGATAGATAGATAGATAGATAGATAGATAGATAGATAGATAGATAGATAGATAGATAGAATACTAAATGGAGGGAAAAAATGCTTATATGTGACTCTTTCGCGTTCAAGCCTTTTGATTTTTTATTTTTTGCTATTCTTTAAATATTTTCAAACTCCAGTTTTTAGTAAAAAATCTCAATGTTTAAGCTTTTTTTTGTTGCATTCAGAAGATATGAAGAAATATTTCTATGCATTCATTTCATGAAATACCCATCGCAAAATTAACATAGCCTCAAATCACCTTCAGGAAGCCCTACACATCATATGCCCTTGGATTGAAAATTGGCGCATCGCATTGAACTACAATAAATGCGAAGCAATGATATTTAGTATTAGTAGTATTTATTTATTTAACCTGGTAGAGATAAGGCCCTCTGCCCCTCTACCAGGGGATTACAACTATAATATGAACAATAAAATTACAATTAATATTAAATTTACAATTAAAATTATAATAAAAATTAAAGTACGACAAGATTACCTGATTAATGAAAGCTAGACATGTTATCATAGAAGTTAAGAATATTTTTGTATTTATTGAATTACAAATTAAACCTACAATAACAAAATTCTATAGTGATGAAATTACCGGATATTGAAATATTTTGTGATAGATTAAGATAACTATTTACAAGAAACCATGTCTGAACGAGTCTCAATTACTGACCAAGTGCCTAGTAAGTTTACGTTTGAATTAAATTTTATTTCGACAGTCCTTGATGCTAGCAGGTAACGAATTCCAGAGTCTTGGCAGGGCTATTCTGAAAGAGGATGAGTATGAGGAGATGCAATGGAATGGTATTGTTAGTATTGTTTCATGGCGAGAGCGTGTGTTCAGATTGTGGTGGGAAGAAAGATAAGTGAAGCGAGACGACAGGTACGAAGGAATAGAAGAGTTCAAGATTTCGAAGAGAAGGAGAAGTGAATGTAAATTTCTTTTCTTATCTAGTTTAAGCCAACCTATTGTTTCCAGGGATGGGGTAATATGATCATATTTATGAACATTGCTTACAAAACGTACACACAAATTATGAGCACGTTGAAGTTTCGTTTTGTTGTCGCTGGAAAGGTCAGTCAGTAAAATGTCAGCATAGTCAAAATAGGGAAATACAAGCGTCTGCACAAGGGACTTTTTTAAGCAAGAGGGAAGATGAACATTTATCCTTTTTAGCACATGGATAATAGAATATACTTTTCTGCAGGTTTCTGTGATTTGCATGTCCCAGTTGAGATTATTATCCATGTGAATGCCAAGATTTTTTTTACCTAAGAACTGAAAGGGATATGCACTGTACTTATTTACTGTACCTATGCACTGTATTTACTTTGTGTCGTCCTGCTAATCCTCCATGCATAAATCTTTCAACCAACGTGATACCGTGGAAACCAAAGGATGAAGCTGTAAAATATCTTGGAGTGCACTTAGATCGCCGTCTATCATGGAAACATCACATCAACAACAAACTTAAATTGGCCTACTCAAGACTCACTAAATTATATTCTCTCCTCAACAAGAAATCATCTCTAAAGCTACAAAATTGCATGCTACTTTACACATCTCTATTACGACCTCTACTGCTTTATGCCTGTCCTGTCTGGGGAGAAGCTGCAATAAGTGAAATTAAACACATCCAGTCATTTCAAAATAAGATCCTACGAATTTCACTCAATTCTCCTTGGTTTGTCCGTAACAGCCAACTACACAGAGAAACTGGTATTGACACAATCCAACAGTTTATTCATTCACAAGCTAAGAAGTTCTATAACAACCTAGAAAATGTTCCAGGCGCTATCCGCTCGGAAGAAGGTCCACATTTCCCACCTGAATCAAGAGCCAACTTCCAATGGACCTCATATTATAATCAAAATTTTCATCACACCAACCTATGTAACTAATTATTTTTATTAACAATTATTTTTGTTCATTGAGGAGCCCAATCTAGGCTGCCCATCATTTCAGTGTCATAATTGAGGGGCTTAGAACAAAAAGCAGGTAAGTGACGGAAACCTAGTTTTGAGGAAATTGCAGTTAAAGTTCTACATGCAATGAAATAGTATACAGTAGTTTGGTGAAATGATGCCCATATAGCAGCACTGCACAGTGTGATCACTTACCTGATTTTATCGCAAAGAAACATCCTTTTGGGCTATCACAACACGCACTTACCTCATTTTTTTTAATAATGTCACTTACCTGCTTTTTGTTCTAAGCCCCTCAATTGTATTGTATTTATATTTTATTTAGAAATGATCTGTATAGCGCTAAATGCGCTGATCGATCAATAAATTATAAAAAAATAAAAATAAATAAATAAAAATTTATGAAATATTTCATTATTCACTTTCAAAGGTATTTTTAATATTAAGAATATTATTTTTCCCATAATTCATGAAAAAATATTAATAAAATGGACTAGCAGCATTCTCACAAAATAAATTCATAACATGTGCTTGTGCCGTCAGTAAGCTAAGTACAGTTTTCAACAAATAACTTTCTTACATTTGGAATAATGAGGAATGAAGTAATATACAGTCTGGCCAAGAATACAGTATACCGAACCTGAAGAACATAAAATTTAATTCAGAAACATACAGTTCTATTTCAGCCATAGGCAGTCTGATATCAGGGATGTAGAGCATAAGGGATATAAGTGACACAAACCTAATATTGAGAAAAATGAGTTTAAAGTTAATTAAAAGTTCTATGCAAAGTGTAGGGTACTTTGTTTTGTGCTTATGTATCGAGTCTTGGTTATATGAAGCAATTCGCTGCAAATTCTGAAGAAATTTTAAAATTAAGATATTAAAAATAATCTTTTGGGTAAAGATTGGTACTATTGTAATACTAATAATATATGAGCCATTCAGAGCAGAAGTGGTGTAAGCCAAAAATGGGTAATGAGGGTTAAAGTAAACATTCTGTAAAATACATCGCAAAGTAGCAATTAATATTCAATTTATTTAAACTATTAGTAGTCAGTTGATAGCAAGAAGGTCATATTAATTGCTACTCTGCGCTGTATTTTACAGAATTTTTACTTTAAATCTCATTGCCCAATTTTGACTTACACCACTTTTGCTCTGAACGGCTCATATGATAGGTAGTTCTTTTTGAGAATTTTTTTACAATTTTACTGAGCGAGAGAAGGACCGGTTTTGTGCAGCAACTTGTCCACGACCATTCCCTTAATACGTTGACGCAAAAAACCGATCTTCCTCTCGCTCAGTAAAATTGTAAAAAAATTCTCAAAAAGAACTATCATAATATCACTGTATGTTTAATGGCTTAATAAATTGAATTGAATTGAAACATGCAGCTACCTGATAAATACTTGCAGTAAAAATTTCATCCCGATTGATTAATATTTGGCATAAAAAGTTGGTGTTCAAACAAAAATAAATTTACGGAAAAATTGATTTGAAAGTAAAATGAATATTTATGTAAATTAAACTTCTCCTCCGCTACATCTAGTAACTTCTGAGAGCCAACTTTAGAACAAAAGTTACTATATTTGTAATCAGAAATTTGTAAAAAAGAATTCTTTGATGAAAAAAAAAATAGTTTTGACAGCTTTTTAAATGCCACGTCCCCTTACAGTCTTATTTAAAAATGTCTTCATTTACATGGAACTGCCACTCTTTTTGTAGATGACACTAGTGTATTTTATATTACTGACTCCATTGAAGAACTGTTTGAAAAGTTTGAGGCAGACATTATTACTCTTGAAAACTGGTTAAGCGCAAATAGACTTTCTTTGAATTTGAAAAAAATACTGTGTATGCGATTTTCACTAAACCTTCATTTTATTATATTATTCCGAAAGAATTAAAGTTTAATGATTCTGTAATACAAAAAGTTGCATCAGTTAGTTTCTAGGTTTGACTGTTGATGAACATTTAACATGGGATAAGCATATTTTGGCTGTCTGTAAGAAAATTGCTTCAAATCTGGTATTTTGAAAAGGCTTAAAAGATCTTTGCCTAGATCTTGTTTCTTGAATGTATATTATGCTTTTATCCATTTTCATTTAATGTATATGTCATTTATTTGGGGATTAATAAGAAAACTGCTTTGAGATCTTTACAAATTATTCAAAATAGAGCTTTAAGAAATTTATTGGGTTTTCATTATTTGACTCCAGTTAAATATCTATATCAATTTTCTTTCGTTCTACCAGTTGAATCAATTATCAAATTAGGTGCTGCTACATAGGTTGGATAAAAAGTAATGGCAACACTGCTGTCACGTGGCGATGGTGCGTTCGAGAGCTGCCAGGTGTGTGGACATGAACAAGGACTGTTAGATGAGTTAGTGCAGCCAGCGGCGACAGTACTCCATCAATCTACTGCAGTGTGTAGAACGTTCACTTTCATAGGGATAGTGCGAGCGCCCTAAGACCATCCTTATAAAACTAGAGCAACGTTCCTGGATCAAAATTGAAATGGCACGAGGTCGTAGTGCACAAGAATGTTTTCAGGGTCTGCGTGAAGCATGTGGCGATGCAGCGTTGCCATATCGCACAGTGGCACGATGGGTTAAAGCGTTCCGGGAAGGCCTTGTTGCACCGGTACCAAAGGGAAGGTGATGACTTTCTTGGACAAAACCTGGACTCGCTCGTATGAACCAAACTTGAAACGCCAATCAAATGAATGGAAGCATCCCGGTTCTCCTCGTCCAAAGAAAGTGCGCCCTACACAAAGTGCTGTGAAGGAGATGTTCATTGTGGCGTATGACATTGATGGGGTAATACTGCACCATGCTGTACCTCCAAGGCAGACGGAAAACGCGGACTACTGGAACACCCACCGTACTGACCCGATATGATCCATGCGATTACGATCTTTTCACCAAAGTGAAAGAACCACTGTGAGGGACCCGGTACAATACCAGAGATAAACTTATCCGTGCTTTAGGGCGGTCAATAAGGAACATCAAAAAAGATGGACGCGCTGATGGTGTACGACGCCTTCCAAACATTTGGCAAAAGGTAATAAATAAGGGGGGGGGCGACTATATACTATTCTTTGTAAATGTTGTACCCCTGTGACTAAAGCCATGTCAGAAATATCGAACTGTTGCCATTACTTTTTATCCAACCCTTGTATTTTCATGTACAAAGTTATTAACAATTTAGTACATAGTAATATTACATTTCAGTTTAATAAAGATATACATACTTATTTAACAATACAAAAGGCAATATTTTTTTTCTCAGCATAACTTAGTAACTTATGGAACGAAAGGACTTAACCATTTTTAACAACAACTTTTAACCAACTTCCTTTAGAATAAAGAATTTTACCAAATTGCCGGTGTTTTAAGAATTGTTTAAAAATACGTTTTTGGGAAGTTTATTTATTTTAATTCTCAGTTGACTTATTTATTCCATGGTTTCAAACTTTTTCTTCTTTCTGCCCAAAACTTTATGTTATCTTACTATTTGTTCTTATTTTGCTTTCTTTCTTTCATAAATTCTTATGTTATTGTTTGTTTTTCACAGACTGCAGTTTCATGACTTTTCAATTACATTGTATAATATATGTGTTGTTGTATAGCCCCTACATATGAGTTATACTCGTTGGGGCATACTCAATAAATTAAAAAATAATTAATTGATGAACTAGTGGACTTACTCGTGTTAAATATATAATATTTGTCCGGCTTACAGCTGTTTCAGTGCTTCACGCACCATCATCAGAGCCTACTAGATCGCGGCGTCATTTCGAACTTCTCTGCCTGTTAGGAGGGTGTGTTTTATTGTTGGAAGGTGTTGAAGTGTGGAGTCGAATAGTGTGTGTGTACCGAAATTGATCTGTGTGTTGAGGATTTGATCGGGGTGTGTTTTAGTGTCTTTTTATATATTTCGTATTGTTCTAGTGTGTTGAGTTTTTGGTTCTTGGGTTGTATGTGTAGGATTTCCATGTCCATATTTATGTTATTGTATGTATGGTTAGTATTGGTTACGTGATCGGCGTATGTAGATGTATTGTGTCCTCTGGTTATAGCTTTAATGTGTTCTTTGTAGCGTGTTTGGAATGATCTGCCTGTCTGTCCTATGTAGAACTTGTCGCAACTATTACATTTGAGTTTGTATACACCTGTGTGGTCGTATTTATTTGTTTGTGTCTTTTGTGTGTTGAGATGTCTTTGTAGTGTGTTTTCTGTTCTGTATGTTATGTTGTATTTCTGTTTTCTGAATGAAGATGCGATCTTCTGTGTGCTTTTGTTTTCATATGTTAGTGTGATGTATTTCTTGTGTTTGTGTTGTGTTTTGTGTATTTTTGTGTTTGTTAAGTTTTTGTTTTGTCTTTCTTATGATGTTGTCTATTATGTTTTGGTTGTAAGCATTTTCTTGTGCTATGTATTTGATTGTGTTCACTCTTCATTGTAGTGTTGTTGGCTCATGGGTATGTTGAGTAATCTGTGTACCATTGCCCTGAATGCAGCATGTTTGTGTTGTATGGGGTGGTTAGATGTGTTGTGTATGTGTGTGGTGGTGGTGGTTGGTTTTCTGTATATTTTGAAGGTGTGTTTGTTGTCAATTTTTGTTATGGTGATGTCCAGGAAATTTATGGAGTTGTTGTTTTGAAGTTCTAGTGTGTATTGAAGTTTTGGGTGTAATTTGTTTATGTATTGGTGTAGTTTGTGTATTTGTCTTTTGTTTCCTTTGTACAGTATGAGTATATCGTCTACATATCTGTGCCAGTATATTATGTTGTCTGCATACTTGTTGTGTTCATTGTTGAGTATGTATGTTTGTTCTATATTGTGTAAAAATATCTCTGCTAGTATGCTGGATATGGGTGATCCCATTGGCAATCCTTCTGTTTGGGTGTAGTATTTGTTGTTGTGTGTGAAATAGTTTTGCTTTGTTATTATGTCTGTGATTTCGATGATTTCTTCGATGTATTCTTGTGGTGTGTTGTTATCTATGAGCATTTGTTTTAGTATCTGTAATGTATCCTGTATTGGTATATTAGTGTATAAGTTGGTGATATCGAATGATATCCAAACATAATAGACAACATCATAAGAAAGACAAAACAAAAACTTAACAAACACAAAAATACACAAAACACAACACAAACACAAGAACACAAGAAATACATCACACTAACATATGAAAAAAAAAGCACACATAAGATCGCATCTTCATTCAGAAAACAGAAATACAACATAACATACAGAACAGAAAACACACTACAAGACATCTCAACACTCAAAACACACACAAATAAATACGACCACACAGGTGTATACAAACTCAAATGTAATAGTTGCGACAAGTTCTACATAGGACAGACAGGCAGATCATTCCAAACACGCTACAAAGAACACATTAAAGCTATAATCAGAGGACACAATACATCTACATACGCCGATCACATAACCTATACTAACCATACATACAATAACATAAATACGGACATGGAAATCCTACACATACAACCCAAGAACCAAGAACTCAACACACTAGAACAATACGAAATATACAAACACACTAAAACATACCCCGATCAAATTCTCAACACACAGATCAATTTCAGTACACACACACTATTTGACTCCACTCTTCAACACTTTCAAAAATCAAACACACCCACATAACAGGCAGAGAAGTTCGAGATGACGCCGCGATCTAGTAGGCTCTGATGATGGTGCGTGAAGCACTGAAACAGCTGTAAGCCGGACAAATATTATATATTTAACACGAGTAAGTCCACTAGTTCATCAATTAATTATATTCAAGTGTTAAAAGTGGTGTACGCAAGATTCAAAATGGATAAATAAATAAAATAAAATAAAAACTTGTAATCTGAATTGAACTAAATTCATTTGGGGTTTGAAAATATACATTCTAAAGAAGTGAAGTAGCCAATAATACTTTTTGGAAAATTTTCATGATTTTCAGTGGAGTCTCCCCTTGAGAGAATGGCCCGCATTGTTCTGAGCAGCTAAGAAGCCGTGCCCCCTTAAACTAAGCCGCATGAAATAGGTTATAGATATTCTGAACAGCAGTATGTAATAGTACACTACAGATCTCAGCTGCCAGTACAGTCTACGCTCGCGTTGTTCCAGAGCTAGGCCTATCATATTTTCCTGACGCTTCGACTATGTTGACCTAGACTTCCAAAAACATGGACCGGGCACTGAATGTTAGCTCCAGATGTTTTTAATGTCAGTTACAAACAGTGTCGACAACAGTCGCAGCTTCTCTTTCGTTACTTGTTAAATCTGTATTCACCTACAGTGAAAACTGTTGACATTTTTGCTAATTAGCAACATGGCAGAGGGTTATGCTTAGGTTCTCTTTGCCTTTGAAATACATGTAATGATGAGATGTTTTTTTCTCATTTTTATATTAAATATTTCCTTTAAAATAGATCCTAATTTAGTAATATTCATTTATAGACTCGGATATCTTATTTTTATCTCATTCCATAGTACAGATATTTTGCTTATTTTGGCCGAGAGATTTTCTTATTCTTTCCACATTTTTCTTGATCCCACTATTGTTCTTGGAAGTGCAGTAATATTAAGGTAATTTAAATAATCTGATAATATTTCAAATTTTGTGTAAATAGTTTTAATTTTTTTCGATTTTTACTACGTTCTCTCTCATTATAGCTTAGGGCCTATTTGGAACTCATGCCATGAATATTTACTATTCCATTTTATCCTGTTTTATCAATATTTTATTTTACGGAAGATATTAATTTCAGCTGCATCTATTTTATTGTATTCACTGTGTACTAGCATGTAGAGCCCGGACGAGAAGTTATGGCATCGGCGCGAGGGACGCATTTTAGTTCGTTTGCTTGGACTCGCCCTCACACTCAACTGGAGGGGTGTTGGGTCAGTTGGTTACTAGCATTCCGAGTGTTCAGATCGTTCTGCTACTACCGCTATTGCTAATACTGAAAACATTGTCCTTCTGACCGCCCTCATTATGGCATTGTCTAAGGTGTGAAATCATAGAGTAGTTCATAGTCAAGGACATGAAATAGCATACAATGTACGGAAATTCATGTCAGAAGAGGCTGTAAACGGAATACAAATTCCATTGAAAAGCGTGTGTGCAAGGGTACTGGCTGCCATTGGTATTTCAAAGCGAACCTTGGCAAGAATCAGAAAGAAGGGAAAAATATTGAGGCAGGAACAGCAGATCTTTCTCCAGTCCGAAAAAATCACAACCCAAGAAGAAGATTGTTGCAGCTGTAGACAGTTTTGATGAGGAAGTCATAAGAAGACTCATTTATAATTTCTACGCTACGCATAAGCAGAGGCCGACTCTGCAATCGCTTCTTCCAAGAATGGATATCGGTTTATGATTATGTGAAGAAAGTAGAGAACAATTACATTGAAAGTGAGCACGTGATGGACAGTATTTTGGAGAACATTTCCATAAACTTAGGGATATCTGATTCCAGCACAGATCAGTCGTCTGATTCGGACGGAGAATAAGAATATAAAGATGGAATAGCGGGCGTAATTCCATTAGGTATCTTCGGACTCTTGAGTAGGAAAGTGGTGATACTAAGGTAAGACGAATGTTTTTGGAAAGAGATGAAACGGATATGCCTGCCGCTCTGAGCTTGAGAATCGTAACCCAAACAACCCCCACTCCTCTACCCTGCTGGCCGGCAATTTAAAACTTCGCGCATGTTGGTGCCATAACATCTCGTCTCGGCTCTATCACTGATACATTCATTCATTCATTCATAGTATTCTGTCCAAGGACAGATCTTTCACTGCAAACCCAGCATTCTCCAGTCTTTCCTATTTTCTGTCTTCCTCTTTGTCTCCTCAAACGATCCATATATATCTTAATGTCGTCTATCATCTGATATCTTCTTCTACCACGAACTCTTCTCCCCGTCAATATTCCTTCCAGTGCATCCTTCAGAAGGCAGTTTATTCTCAACCAGTGATCCAACCAATTCCTTTTCCTCTTCCTGATCAGTTTCAGTATCATTCTTTCTTCATCCACTGTTTCCAACACAGCCACGTTTCTTATTCTGTCTATCCATTTCACACGCTCCATTCTTCTCCATACCCACATTTCAAATGCTTCTAGTCGTTTCTCTTCACTTCGTCGTAAAACCCATGTTTCAGCCCCCTACAATGCCACATTCCATACAAAGCACTTTATTAGTCTTTTCCTTTTTTATTGTTGCAGAGGTTTGCAGAAGATGTTCTTTCTTTATATTAAAAGCTTCCTTTTCCATTACTATTTTCCTTTTGATTACGGGAATTTTACTCGAAGCAAGTACAGAAATAGGTTTGGAAGTAAATCCCGAAAAGACAAAGTATATGATTATGCCTCGTGACGAGAATTTTGCACGAAATGGAAATATAAAAATTGGAAATTTATCCTTTGAAGAGGTGGAAAAATTCAAATACCTGGGAACAACCGTAACAAATATAAATGATACTCGGAAGGAAATTAAACACAGAATAAATATGGGAAATGCCTCTTATTATTCGGTTGAGAAGCTTTTATCATCCAGTCTGTTGTCAAAAAATCTGAAAGTTAGAATTTATAAAACAGTTATATTATCGGTTGTTCTTTAAGGTTGTGAAACTTGGACTCTCACTTTGAGAGGGGAACATAGGTTAAGGGTATTTGAGAATAAGTTGCTTAGAAAAATATTTGGGGCTAAGAGGGATGAAGTTACAGGAGAATGGAGGAAGTTACACAACACAGAACTGCAGGCATTGTATTCATCACCTGACATAATTAGGAACATTAAATCCAGACGTTTGAGATGGGCAGGGCATGTAGCACGTATGGGCGAATCCAGAAATGCATATAGAGTGTTAGTTGGGAGGCCGGAGGGAAAAAGGCATTTGGGGAGGCCGAGACGTAGATGGGAAGATAACATTAAAATGGATTTGAGGGAGGTGGGATATGATGATAGAGACTGGATTAATCTTGCTCAGGATAGGGACAAATAACGGGCTTATGTGAGGGCGGAAAAGTAAGTAAGTAAGTAAGTAAGTAAGTAAGTAAGTAAGTAAGTATATTCCTTTTAATTTCCTGGAAGCAGCTCATGCTGCTGCTTATAGTACACCTGATGTATATGAGGCTGTCCATTTGTTCTACTGCCTCATTTCGAAATCGAACGTTTACCTTCTTTATTTCTATGGTGTCTTAAACCACACAGCTACGGAATTTATTATACGTATTTATTCTTCCCACTGAAACGTTTCTCTTTGCTGTAACGAGATATTCCTATACAAATCAACATTAACTTTCTTGATTTCATTATAACATTCAGAATTTATTTCAGTAGCAGCATCTGTTTGTTCAGTTGGGAGGCTTTTATAGATCTGTTGTTTCTCGCCATCAAAATCATGCTTTTCAGTTGGTAACTGGAATATTTCGTAAGCAGATTATCCCCCGAGAGGCAAATTGAAAATGAAAGAGCAACTCTACAACGAGATATAAAATTATAATCATATAAATATGAATGGTAATAAAATATTTTCCGTATATATAAATTCAATAAAAATAAACTAGGCAATTATACGTGGACAAAAACAGTTTTGCAACATAATCACCATTCGGATATGCTGACACTATGCATATGTAAAACGTGTACCGGTACGGGTAATATATGGATATAAAGTACTGCCTTCTTTCACAGTCCGCATTCGTTACGGTATAAATGGAACACGATAATTTTAACATACAATTTGGATTAAATTAATTTGAAAAAAACATGTATCACAAAATCGTAATTTGAAAGTGGAAAAAAAAAAATTGTAAGTACACTGTTCCGTCGATTTAGTAGAATGCGTTTGAGTCTAAAGAAAGCAGCAAACAGTACAACGTGGTCTGTTGTGATGAGAATCAAAGCCCCCTCATATCGGTAAAGCATCATGTCAGAAACACGTTCACGTCTGAGTCATTCTGACAAAGTAAATATTATTCAACGCCTTGAAAACGGTGCAAATATAAAGGATATTGCCGAAGAGTATAATGTAATATTTATTTATTTATTTATTTATTTATTTATTTATTTATTTATTTAATGTGAAGAAATATAACTTTTCGTTCTGAAAAGGAATTTTAAAATGTTACATTTGTTCGGATCTCGAGTTACATGAAATCCTGTTAGTAAGTGAAACAGTAGCGGCTGGTGGTCAAAACAAGGAGTGTGCTATAATCTCTATATCGGCCTACTGTATACATTTATATGTATTTATCTTAATTTGAGACTCGCCTAGTGACGAAATATGAAGCCATAAGACGTTCCTTCCTACTCCAGAACTTGTAAATTACTCTGGTGTTAAGCCCCTCCATTTTCGACATCATACTCTTTTCTATTGACAGTATTGCGAGAGCAGTGATACGATCCTCGGACATAGTGTTTATGTGTTTCAAGCAAGAAAAACATCTTCCTGGCTCAGCAGTGGTCATTGGTGTTGTAACCAAAATATTTAAGAACTTCATTACTTCACAGAATGGATCCTGTAAATTGTTGGAGGCTATGTATTGTAACAATTGAACGGCCATCTATATTTCTGAAGTCGGGTCTTCCGTATAGAACTCCAAGTTGTGTCTTTAACATTCTTTTGTTCAGTACAGTATAGCTGTTGACAGCAACTCCTAGTTTGCTTTCAGGAAAACTATGAGAAAAATTGTCAAAAATGTTGCTGTTTAACAATTTTGTTGTGTCCAGGTAGCTTAAAGACTGGAAACGATGAGTAGTTTCCTGAATTATACGGTCACATACTTCCTTGGCTTCAATTTTCTGTGATTCCATTCTCCGTCGCCTGCTGACTGATTCAGAAGGAACCTCAAAAAACAGATAGATGGCAGCAGCAGTCGGATAGGCCTACTTGAATTACTAAATACATTGTAAATAGTTTCAAGTTCTTCCACAAATAAGCATTCTTTCTTTTCGCTTTACTTTTGCAATCTCCAAGCTGTGTCGTGCTGAAGCTGACTACAGCACTTCCCCGCGTAAGAATAGCCAATCAGAGCAGTTATTTCAGCTTCGCGCATGCGCATAATTGTCTACATTCTCATGTGGAGTTCTGAGTAGCACAACGAACCCCCTTAGGCACCAAAGAGCGAAGAGCGAAGACTAAACACTCTATAACTCGTCATGAACATAACCACGGGAGATTGTCAAATGACAGATCAAATACATTATTTGACCAAAAATTATAATTGTGCTGTAGCACTGTAGCACCGAGATTAAATCTCTGATACAGACTGATAAATGTGGCCACCCCTGAATGGACACGAGATCTACTTCTATTCGGTTCATGAAATACGATGCTTCAAATTCTTCGAGAGTTGAGTTGAAGTTGATACTTCCCTGCCTGTTACAAGAGTTCCAGCGGAACTTCGGCTTCACGTTTGTATGTAAATGAACAGATAGGTCGGAGTGGGCGGCGGATTTCAATCTTAATCGAAGAGTGCCGGGGCTAATCAATTCAGCGCCTGCAGTCCAGAGCCGCATAATAAACGCTGACCACAAACCACAAATATTCAAAGCAGTTTATAAAACTGATCGATATGGACCTCCGAGCTTGTTTCAGCCACGTACCTCTTTAGATTTCCTCATTAATCTTTCACAGACCGGAAAGCAGAATACCAACACAGACCAACCGTAACGTACAAGTCTCAAATTTAACTGTATAGCGCTATCTTCTTTAATTAATTTCATCTAAGATTACATGGTGATTAGCATAGGCAGATCTGTACATGTATTGATTCTGCAGGAACTCTAACGTCTAATTTTTAATTCAATTTCAGATTTCGTCATGATCATTTTCTTCTCCACCTCCTCCTCTTCCTCCCTTTCCTTCTCCTCCCCTCCTCCCCTCCTTCTCTTCCTCTCCCTCCTTCTCCTCCTTCCATTCTTCCTTATCCTTATCTTCCTCCACCTCCCCTTATTCCTCATTCTCATTCTTCTTATTCTCCTACTCCACTTTCTCTTCCCCCTTCCTTTCCTCTTTCTCTTTCTCTCCTTCTCCTTCACTTCCTCCTCCTTCTCCTCTTCCTCTCATTATCTCCTCTTTCTCCTTCTCTCCCCATTCAATTTCCCCTTCTCCTCCTTCTTCTCTTCTCCTCCTTCTCCCCTTCCTCCTCTTTCTCTTCCCCTTTCCTTCCTCATTCTTCTTCTCTTCCCTTCCCTTCCTCCTCCTTTTCCTATTCCTCTCCTTTTCCTCTCTTTCTCCTTCTCTCCCCCTTCTATTTCTCCTTCTCCACTTCTCCTTCTCTCCCCCTTCAATTTCCCCTCCTCTTCCACTTTTCCTTTTCCCTTCTCCTCCTTCTTCCCTTCTCCTCCTTCTTCTCTTCTCCTTCTTCCCTTCCTCCTCTTTCTCTTCCCCTTTCCTTTCTCCTCATTCTCCTTTTCTCTTCCCTTCCTCCTCCTTCTCCTCTTCCTCTTATTCTCGTCTCTTCCTCCTCTTCCCCTTCCCTTCCTCCTCCTTCTCTTCCCCTTCCCTTCCTCCTTCTCTTCCCCTTCCCTTCCTCCTCCTCCTCTTCCCCTTTCCTTCCTCCTCCTCCTCTTCTCCTTCCCTTCCTCCTCCTCATCTTCCCCTTTCCTTCCTCCTCTTCCCCTTTCCTTCCTCCTCCTCCTCTTCCCCTTTCCTTCCTCCTCCTTCTCTTCCCCTTTCCTTCCTCCTCCTTCTCCTCCCCTTTCCTTCCTCCTCCTTCTCTTCCCCTTCCCTTCCTCCTCCTTCTCTTCCCCTTTCCTTCCTCCTCCTCCTCTTCTCCTTCCCTTCCTCCTCCTCCTCTTCCCCTTTCCTTCCTCCTCCTTCTCTTCCCCTTCCCTTCTTCCTCCTTCTCTTCCCCTTCCCTTCTTCCTCCTTCTCTTCCCCTTCCCTTCTTCCTCCTTCTCTTCCCCTTCTCTTCCTCCTCCTTCTCTTCCCCTTCCCTTCCTCCTCCTTCTCTTCCCCTTTCCTTCCTCCTCCTCTTCCCCTTTCCTTCCTCCTCATTCTCTTCCCCTTTCCTTCTCTTCCTTCTTCTCCACTTCTCATTTTCCCCTTCTCCTCTTTCCCTTCCACCTTCTATTCCCTATCCCTTCCTCCTCATTGTCCTATCCCTTCTCCTTCTCTTCCTCCTCTTCTCCTTCCCTCCCCCTTCTTCTCTTCCCCTTCCATTCCTTCCCATTTCCTTCCTCCTCATTCTCCTTCTCTTTCCCTTCCCTTCCCCTTCTTCTCTTTCTCCTCTTCCTCACTTTATCCTTCTTCGTCCTACTCCATGTCTTTCTCCTGCTTCCCTTCCTCCTTCTCTTTCTCTTCCTCCTCTTTCCCCTCCTCTTCCTCCTTCTCTTTCTTCTCCTCTTCCTTCTCCTTCCCGTCATTAAACCAAATGGCTTCTCCCATTCTCCGTCAATGTTTCAGTGATCTTCCTATAGACCTTCACTATAGAGGCTTGTAATTTACAGTATTATTTGGCTTGACAATATAAAAATTCTATTACACATGTCTAATCTCACAGTCATGCTTATGTCACTTCAGTCGGTTTTCTAATGCTATTGTGGTTTTTTTTTCTTTTCTCATCCTATAAATCAGTGGTAGAGTCCGATCTCAAACTCGTGGCACCAACATGCGGGAACTTCTTTCTGAGGCTTCGGAGTGGGGGGTTCTGTGTATGTGGGCGACCACACATACAAGAACATAAATACAAACATGGAAATCCTACACATACAACCCAAAAACCAAAAACTCAACACACTAGAACACTACGAAATAAACAGATACACTAACACACCCTAGTCAAATTCTCAACACACAGATCAATTTCAGAACACACTCACTATTTGACTCCATTTTTCAACACGCAAACATACCCCTACAACTGGCAGCGATATCTAGATGACGCCAGGATCTAATAGGCTCTGATGATGGTGTACACTATACACCGAAACAGCTGTAAGTCACACGTGCTTATATAATTAACACTAGTAAGTTTGCCATTTAATCAATCATTTCTATTTAAGTGTTAAAAGTAGTGTAAGCAAGATTCAAGATGGATTCTATTATTTGTTCTGAACTTTTATGACGATGACTAAAATTTTATCAAACAAACACAATCCTGGAATACTTCAAAGAGCATACGTAATACTATTTACAAAATTTCACATTTGATTGTAATAAGCCCATGGGAATCAATTTCACACTACAGGATGAGCAAGTTGCATGTTTAATTGAAAACCAGACTGCCCGAAGTCTTGCCTCAGGTAAGACAACGAGGACAGTGGCTACCTGCATACATTTTGATGCCCGGAGCTATTTACGTCAAATGGAAATCATGTATCTACTCTATTTACTGTATATTTATAATATTCAGCAACTCTCCCCGTATTCATCTCTGTTCAAAGTATAAAAAAAAAAATCACAGAAAATATATTATTCGTTTATTAGAAACTGCTCATGTATACGTGTTCAGTCTAAATACATGTTCATTTTTTTCTATTGATATCGGTTCATTTTTCTACGTCCTTTCATCCGGGCGTGGGTTCGATTTCCGCTTGAGCTGATTAAGGCTGGTTCGCAATAAACTGGGAACGGAAACGAGAACGGAAATACATTTATTTTAACATTATTTCCGTTCTCGTTCTCGTTCCCGGTTTACTGTAATTCAGCCTTTACTTGTTTGAGTTTCTTACGAGATGTCTCCAAGTGTAAGGCGAATGTCGGGTAATCTATAGTGAATCCTCGGCCTCATTATGCTAACTAGCATCTCGCTGTCACCAATTGCATTGACGCTAAATGACCTAGTAGTTGATACAATGTCGTCAAATAACCAAGAAAACAAAATAATCTACGTCTTTTAGGCTGGTATTCATAGTCGACACTTTCGATTAAAGTGTCCTTTGGAAGACGCAAAGTATCACTTTTCCGTTGCACAGTCGACACTTTGGTGCAAAGGGACACTTTGGATGAAAGTGTAGTTCCGACCACACTTTGAGCTGAAAGTGGCACTTTGTATAAATATGGCGGACGTCTTGGAAATTGTCGAATTATTAGAACGTGCGGAAGAGATGGCACAATTAGTGGACAATGTACAAATTAGAGATAGGCCTAAAGACAATCCCGTGGAATTTTATAATGATATAGAATTAAAAAAAAACGGTTCCGATTTGATAAAGAAACTTACTGAGATTGCTTATATTTTCGATGACTGGTTGACAAAAACGAATAATAGACGTTTGCCAGTGCCTCCAATAATACAGTTATTGACTGCATTAAAATTCTATGCTACAGATATGTACCATACATTAATATATATAATATTATAGTTCAGGTATTTCTGTAGTAACATTCGTATATTTATAACCTCAATTCGATGAAGTGATATGTAGGTAGATATGCCTATGTAACCTATTTTTATTACTGAAACGAATTTTTTAACTTAAATAATATTGAACTAACTTCAAGCTAATGTAGGCATAATTATTTTAAATTAGCATTGAGAGACCTCACGTGCCTGCCTTCTAAGCAGATTCCATAATTATATTGGGTTTAAAATGATTTTGATTTTTGTTGACTACCTGTATTTTGAGATAAGATTTATCTTGGTGTTGATATAATCATTACTGTTTTGTTACCCGTAATATATATTTTCACGCCGGTAAGCAATACATCTACTGTCTCTAGTTCATGTGCAGTCATAACCTCACCATGAAAAGAGATCTCATACTATTAGGCCTATTTTGTTTTGCATTATAGAAACATTTGGCATTCAAAATATTCCTGAAGAGCAGGCAATAATGGAAACGAGAGAGAGAAAATAGTAGTAGTAATAATAATAATAATAATAATAATAATAATAATAATAATAATAGCAGTAGTAATGTGTTTATCTCATTCTTTTTTTTACTTCTATTCACTATTCACGAAAAAGACAAAAATGAAAATAACGGAAATAACACGATATATCAATCAAGCAGATACGTATAAAACCTAACCTAACGATATAAATTTAATGATTACACAAAACTTAACCTACTCAGTCTAACTTAACCTAACTAGGGTAAACTGTATAGTGATTGACCACTTAAGCTAATGAATAATAAAACAATGAAATAGCGGAAAACAGTGGTAACTTATTGAGAGAATTTTAAAGGCATTGGGTCAAGTGAAGGTTCAGAAACAAATCAAAATCAATAAACAAAAGAAAAAATAAAATTTTAATGCAAAGATAAATTAAATAAACACAACAAGTCCACTTTTACAGTTATTGACCGTCTACTGCACAGTTATTGACCACACGCTTATTAGTGATTGACCGTCTACTGCACAGTTATTGAATACTCATTTATTAGTGATTGAACAACACATTTTCACAATTTTCACTTTTTTCTTGTCTGTTTCGATTCTCTTCTTCTGATCTTTCTCATTAAGAACTATTCGCCACCGGCGTAGCTCTGTCGGCAAAGGTGTTTGCCTGCCGATCCGAAGTTTCGTTCAGGCGCGGGTTCAATTCGAGCTTGGGCTGATTACCTGGTTGGGTTTTTCCGAGGTTTTGCCCAACCGTAAGGCAAATTTCAGGTAATCTATGACGAATCCTCGGCCTCATCTCGCCAAATACCATCTCGCTACCATCAATCCCATCGACGCTAAATAACCTCATAGTTGATACAGTGTCGTTAAATAACCAAGTTAAAAAAAAATAAGAAAAGAACTCTTCTCGCTGCCTTTTCTTTCATTTCTTATTCGCTTCCTTCCTTCTCTTGCCTCTTCTTCCATTTTTCTCTTTTGTGCCTTATCAGAAGCAAGTGTGTGTCATTTCTCTAATGTTATTACAAATGGCTTCACCCAGCACTGGACGAGGACCAAAGAACACTTTTCCTTCAACGGGATATTTGCTTCTGGACGCTAAGGTTGCTTTTAGGACACCAAACTTCTTGGCAGCTTCATTTAAATCAAATCCACTGTGGACAGGTTCTGTAGCGTTTCGTAAAGCTTCCCCTGTATAATCCACTTTACCTGGCTTAGGCATTATAATATAGTATCAGTCCTATAAAAATCCCCATCATTTAACCGATAACATATATAAAATTGGAGCAAATTGGTCATTATTCTAACAAATAATTTATGAACGACCAATCACTGTAGTTTGCGGCCATTCACTTTATAGTGATTGACCACGGGGCATTTTTATGTCATATAAAAACTTTAACAAAATAATATTCTGTGGACGGAAACCTTATACCTTTTCTCACACTGTGAGTGTAAAAACGAGCACCAGAATTTATGTATCCTTAGCAGAATAAATAAATTATTGGATGCATTATTCTTAGCAATTTCTCTAGTTACTTACACTTGTTTAGGTTCAGTTGCATTTCCAATCGATTTCAGTCCTCTCAGACAACAGACACTAACTCAGTGGGATGAACAGCGACAACTAACCACAAATAAGGGTTGCTACTAGAGGTATATGCAGCAAAAAGTGAAATCACGATCGTGGTTTATTCACAATATACTTGAAAAAAGGAAGCGGTCAATCACCGTATACTGGTCAATAACTACCTAGTTTACCCTATATAAACTAATAGAAGATACGTAGGCTACAAAATCTAACCGAACTGTATAAATCAGTGGAACGGATACATACAAAATCTAACTTAGCGACATAAATCAATGAAAAAGATATGTACAGAACCTAATCTAACTATATAAATTAATGGCTCAGTTATGTACTGTACAAAACCTAACCTAATTTCACCAGCAGTATCACTAACTATTTAATAAAATGTTATATATCTGAACTGACTGAAATAATCTAAACTATCGGCAACAAAAAACTAGAAACTGAAATAAAACAACTTTAAATATATATTTTCTTCCTCGCGCAATCAATAGGCTCCCAATTCAAATTACAAGCATTGTAATTTGTAGGTTATACGTCATTAATTTGTTATTGTTTGTTCACTTGTTTTGAAAGGCATTGTGGGACTTCTATTACCAACCAAATTGTAACTCTACACTTTGCTGGCGTAAAGTGACACTTTGTGAAGTGCACTTCTTCAATCGTCTATGAATACTACTAATATGAAAGAGCCACTTTCGTCAAAAGCGTCACTTTGCAAAGTGGTGATATAAAGTGTCGACTATGAATACCAGCCTTAAACTTCTACTCTTCTTATGCTGTTTGATTCTGTCTCTACATGTGTAAACTTATTTATCATACATCCTTTCCTGCCGGGATTCCATTTTATAAACAAATCGACAATTTTATTATTATTCGCTGTCATTTATGTGGCCGTACCATCTTATTTATAACACTATTGTCGCAAAATGTTTTCACTAAGCTCGATTTCCCCCCAAGATTATTATTTTATCTTGTAAGACCGTGATTGCCTTGCAGAGAAACAAAGTAAAATACCATTTTGCTATATTTTGAATAGTTTTCCAGAAAAATGTGCATTATTTTAAAAATACTCGAATTATGAGACGGTGTATTATCGCCACGGCCTCATGCTCAACATGTCGGCATCATACAATAACGTGCGGTGCGCTTTTAAAACATAATTTTGCCGACGGATTGTTGCTCTGTAGGTTTCACTCTAAGCGTACGTTGACATTTTTAACTCTTAATAATAACTATTTAATAATAATTTTTAATCATATAGGGTAAACATTGGTAATTTCGTGATAATTTCATGAAAACTAATTTAAAATGCAAATGTGTAAATATATCCTTATTCCGATTTTTTCATCTAAAAGACGATAACTTGCTGTACAAATCTGGAGACATAAAAGATTGGATACGTTCTTGAATATGTGTCAAAAACCATTTTTACAACTTAAGCTGAAAGGTTGGTTATTTCGTGATAACCTTGGTAATTTCTGATATTGCATTGATAATTTCGTGAGAGGTAGAAGAATTGTGGAAAAATTCATTAAAGTCAAATGAAATTATCATTTATTGTTACAAGACTTGAAACACAGTAATTCCGTCTAATATTCATAGCAAGAAAACATAGAAATACATTTCAACACACAATAAGAATGAAATCAAAGTAAAAATTGAAATTGAAAAGGGATCTTCTTTGCCCTGAAGGGGTGAACACTTTTATTACGGACTTTACTATAGCCTATATTACTAGGGTAACTCCAAAAGTAATGCATAACGTTTGTTTAAACATATTTTTATCCTACAGCTTTGTTATTTTCACAGAATGTAGATGCATCATTAAGAAACAAAATGTCACTTTTCCACATAATCCCTGTCCCTTTCAACTGCTTTACGTAACCTAGAAACGAGGGCCTGTAGACCAGCACGGTAAAAGTATGGACCAACACGTCTGAGGCACTCTTTATCAGCGTGCACAAGGGAATCATCTTCTAACTTCGTTCCGCGAAGGAATCCTTCAGTTTACCAAAGAGATGGTAATCGCACGGTTCCAGTTCAGGACTGTAAGGCGGATGTTTCAGTGTTGTCTATCCGAATTTTCTGATCTGGTCTGTGGTCTTGTGACTGATATTATGACTGTGCGTTGTCGTGCAATAGCAGAATATCCTGCTTCTCTCGATGTCGTCGAACACGACTCAGTCTAACTTGAAGTTTCTTGAGAGTTGCAACATACCCGTCAGAATTAATGGTGGTTCCGTGTGACATGATGTCCACAAGCAAGAGTCCTTCTGAATCGAAAAACACAGTAGCCATAACGTTTCCTGCTGAAGGTGTACTTTTGAATTTCTATTTCTTTGGTGAATTTGCATCATGCCACTCCATTGTCTGCCTCTGTCTCCGGTCCAAAATGCTGGAGCCAGGTTTCATCTTCTGTCACAATTCTTGCAAGTTAGTCATCTAGCACTTATCATTGACACTTAGCATGATAACAAATCAAACAGAAGCTACACTGAACCCATTCCGTCTCCGTTTTATTTTTTGTTATCACATCTTGTCTTCAGATTTCGAAAATTCCTATTGTAATACAATTTTTAAAATAGTATAAAATGTAACACTTAATGCTCAACAAAATTTCTCCTCAAACAGCTAAGATTTCTATCAGTAAAGCTAAGCCTATATGGCGACTACAGATGTATCTAAAATTCCAAAAACATTTCCTAAAATTTCATGAAGATACTATAAATCTTTGTACCAAATATCATATGCTTACCTTTAGTAATAAGCCTGTAGTGTAATTAAAAACATCCACAAAATTTTTATGCCTGAGAAGTCGACGCAGACTTGCTCCCTCCAAACATAAAAGCTCACTGAAGCAACTACAATAGTCACACAAAGCGTAGCTGTATGTTTCTGGAAACTGGACAACATAAGCAATCCCTTGGCGGAAATTTGGATCTCGTAACACCATTGGTTAGTTCACAAAACAGCAAAGAAAAAGTATCACGAAATAACCACTGCCACGAAATTACCAATGTTTACCCTACCTTAATGTTCGTCCTCAGCACAAGACATTGCAACCTCGGTTTTAGTCCACGTGGATTAGACAAGTAGGTGTCATTTAATAATGGAAGTAGCTTATTGGTTGCAATATTGAAATTGAGGCGAGTGATTGGAGCGGCGAATTGAAAACAATAATGCAATTAAATTTTTTATAGATCTGCCGCTGAAAGACCTGCCGAATGTTAACCATGAGAGCGCGGCGATAATAAATCAAACTGTATTGCTCTGAAAATATAGACGATATACCGTTTAATTTTTGTGTTTAAACTGTCTTAGAGACCGGAGAAACAATGCTCATTTCACGTTAAAATAAAAAAATTTGAAAAATTTAAAATAAACTCTAAAATATAATTTTAATTAAATATTCAGAGAACACAGACAATAATATACGCTTATTTCAAGCTAAACTGAAAATATTAAGAAATATTTCTACTCTCCCATTTCAATTGAATATTCTAGAGTTCATAAACAACAATTATGCTTCTTTTACGTTATAAAAACCAACATTTTAAAACTCTAACGATAAAATAAGAATGCGATATGCTTATTTTCCGTTGAACGGACAAAATTAAAATATAATTTTTAAACTCTTAGATTTGATTTTAATTAAATATTCGGTGAACACAGGCAATAAGAAAAGCTTATTTTACGTTATACTAATCTAATTTATTTATTTCTGTCGGCTATATTCATGTTTTTATTGGATATCACTGGCTTCTGTCTGATTGTCAATTTATATTAAATGTGTATTTCTCTCTCTCTCTCTCTCTCTCTCTCTCTCCTTTTTTTTTTTTTTTTTTCTTGCTCTCGTGTGTTATTTATTGGTTTGAATTAAATTACTTACTGTATTTAGTAAACTGTCCTTGTAAATTTTATGTTATATTATTGGCTAAGACCGGACGTACACGAGCCTGGCTCTTACGGTAGTGGCTAGAAACATTTTTGTTTTAGGAATTTAATTTGTGCTCACTAGCTAGCCAGTTAAATAAATAAATAAATAAATAAATAAAGTTTAAAAAAAATCTCCGTTTGTCGTACTACAAGCAATTTCTTCAGCCAATTTAGAAGTAATTCTCTCCCAATTTAATTTTGAAATAGTAACCGGTAAACTTACATACAAGAAATAAAATTTTCCGAGCCGTCTTTAAAAACATTTGTGTTATGTTTACATTTCCCGTTGTATCACACGGTTTCAAAATTCCTTTTCAGAATGAAAATTACAATTTTGTTCTCATCAAATTTCTGTTCATTTAAAGGACAAAACTAAAATTCTTTCAATCATTTATTATCATAATACACTCCTCTCTTAAACTAACTGAGGATATTGAGAATTAATTCAATAGTTTTCCCAAAATACGCTACGGAATATTTCATACAAAATATTTTTTTCTCGAAAATGAAGTAAAAAACGAGCAAAATTACATTAAACTTTTTTCGTTTGAAATATCTCAAAGAATAACCCCTTGAAATTAATATTACTTACGGTTAATTTTGTATAAAATCTTTTACTAACTACAATGCATTCCCAGAAACGTTAAATTATTGTCTGCAGTCTGTACGTATATAAATGTTTAGTTTCTTCATAATTTACCCTGAGGCTGATTTCCTGTTGGCTGTCTTGGTAGGGCGTAGGGCAGCCATGGCGAGAACGTGACTCGCGAGACATTGTGGTTCGCAGTGATAGCTGTGCATTTCCTTTGCTTCTAACCTCCGCCAACCCCCACCCTCTCACTCACTGGAGTCAAACTCCGTTCCATTTGTGTTTGTCTCTGAGCTGCGAGTGGCATATGTCTCTCTCGAAACTAAGTAGGCTACGTAAGTTCCAAGTAGGATGGGAGGACGCATTTTTTTGCTGTCAATATGATGAGAATATTAAATGTATGATTTGTTCACAAGTATTACGAGGAAAACGGTTGTATAACATAAAACGGCATTATACTACATGTTACTGATGAAACATTAAAAGGTTAAGTGTTAATGTAATCATAATCATCATCATCATCATCATCATCTCTGTACGTCGACCCTTTTTCAGCAGGTGTACGAATTATGCGGTTAGCTCTTCAAAGTGAACTCACTGATTTATTATGTGATGTCAAATGAAAGCCAGATGTAAGGACTTGACAAATGTTGAACTTTCAAATCTTTGTCAAAAAATAAATATCCGAATCTTCGTTCTTTCGCTTGCTCTGTTGAAGCCATGTTCGCTACAACTTACGTTTGTGAAAAATTATTTTCAACAATGAAAATAGTAAAAACCAAATTTAGATCACAACCGACAGACAAATACCTTCGTGATCAACTACGACTGGCAGTAAGTGACATAATTCCTGATTTTGAAACTTTGTCGCAGAGACATTCTGAAGACAGTCAATTTTAGGTTGTGATATTGTTCATTTCTTTCTTCGTTACACGTACTAAACATTAGTTTGTAGCCTTGTACTGTAAAAAATTATATTTAAGTGCTTGACGTAAGGAAAATTAAAGTCCGTTAATAAGTCAGACAGTTGCTTCACTTCCCCTTCGGGTGTCCGCCTCCCTCCATAGGTGCTGTGCACGTTGCAGGTTACACAGTGACTCGGCGGAAGATTACATTTTCGCCACCGCTGGCGTAGGGCGACAATATGGAATGCAAGAGCCCGGTTTTAATTCTGCATGGAAACGGGAAATTTTTATTTCATAGTAACTTCCAGAACGGCTCCGCTATCCCCTCAGCTCCTATGAAACCCAGTACCGATCTTTATCGGGGATAAAAGGCAGCAGCATAATGGTGCTGGCCACATCATCTCCTCCTACCAGTGAAATTAAAAAACATCGGAGCTCTATGCTTCAACTGTACTAATAAAGAAAGCTTATCTTGATCTAATTTTTACATTTGTTTTACCAATTTACTATGATACAGAATGAGTTGTACATAGCCTATATTTAGAATTTCCGTATGGAATACCGCCTCTGTTTTCTATGGTCAGAAGACATACCGATAGTGAAGAATGACATACAGTCATGAAAAAAAAAATTGTTTATACGTTTCTTCACAACAAAAAGTACTACCTGTTTACTTCGTAAATGTAAAACACGGCCTTCAGGGACTGTATTCAACGTGTATTTAGACACGTTTATTTGATAAATCTACCCCTGGAATGTTTACAGGTATAGACGGCTGTGGTCTGTAGCTTGTGGTGGCAATTGTTGCCAATTTAGCGACTGTGTCATTTTTGTTGTTGTTGCAATTTTTATTAATAATTAAGTAAGGCACTTTGAAGCTTTAACATTATTTTAAATGATAAATCTCAATGGACATTGGAAAATAATCTAGCAAATAACTGAAGTAACTTGAAATTATTTTATTAAGAACTTCAATGTGTTGCGTAAGCTTCAACGAAACAATTTATTGTATACATCAGTCATGTCAACTGATGCCCATAGGCGCAAGAGCGCGCTTTAGAGCTCAGGAGAGCCTGAGCGCTTGACAGCGGAAAGGAAAGAGATAGACGAAAGGAGTAGTATATGCCGCTTGGTCGAGCTATATTCAGAGATGGCCAGCACTGATTCAATGGATAAAGGGAAGAGAACGTATTAAAACTCTATCCATGTTAATTTTTAGATTTGTCTAAGAAGTATAAGTGCATTATAAGAATATAAGTTTTAATTTTTATGTTCATTTTTTCACAAGTTTGATTTTTCTTCAAAATAAATATTTTCTCAACTTTTTTTTATAGAAAAGTGAAATTTTCAGGTATAGGCCTATTTATTTAGTAGTCTTACAGAATGTTTTCTAATATACCGTAAATACATATCACTGAAGATACTGTATTGAAAATTATGAAAATATTCGCATGGAAATTGTTTGTAAGGAAATGAATTAACAAAGCAACTAGTGTTACATTATAAGCAAAAGATATGTGTTCATATGTTGTAAAATTGTCAGCTCTATAGCTTCAGCAATTTCGAGAAAATAATTTAATATTCTGATGATAGGAAGTTGCGCACCAATATCACCTTAAAAGCATAATGCGATAAGAGTTTTGTTATGGAATATTAATTACACTTAAAACATATACAGTACCTAGGCAACTTTGCTTTGTACCTTAATATTATTTCGATTAGTTTATTGATTACTTTTATAAGGCTAAAGGTACCATAAATATCAATTCCAACTTATCATGTCATACTCAATCTCTTTTTTTTTTTTACGAATGATATGTTTCATCCATTTAGTACAGTATAGTTGTACTACTATGGAATTTATGTGAATATTTCTTCTTAACTCTTTATTATGTTATTAACATTTAAAACACAACTGTAATATTAAGAAATTGGTATTAGTACTTTTGTTTTACAGACAATATAGATATCAAACAGAAAGAAGCCATATAAAAATAACGACATAAAATTTCACGTTACGTTTGAAGTTTGTGCACCACTGTTTTCTTAATCCAACAGGCTGTTTATTCATATACACAACCCTTCCTCTTTCCATACTTAGCGCTTGATGCCCTTGCACGACATCAAGATCAGAAAAATGCGCTTGCTTTGACATCACTGATATACATCATTTATGTGTATGTTTTAAGGGAGGGAGTATGCCTTTTTTAAATCGAGGTATGCCAGAGGAATATCTTGGGGTAACATACTGCCCCTGGTTTTTTTTCCCCCACTTCCCTTACTATTCCCAGGTAAAAAAAAAAATAATAATAAAATAAACTGTAACCCTATACTTGGCGTCGTAAATATTGTCGAAATAACATCAAGTTCAGCTACGGTTTCAAGATCACACTTGCTACGTTCCTTTAAGATTTATCACTTAATGCCATTCTCAATTTAGTGACATTTAATTATTGCTCTATCATGACTCCATCGTCTTTGAAGTATGCATTATGCAAAGAGTAATCAAGTATCACTTTAACAGAACATACACGAAGAAACATCTCTACATGTGTAACTACCTCAACCCAACACAATTCGCGAACTGGCCTGTGGATATTGAATGTATGCTCTTTATTGGTTTATACACGTTTTCGATTTCAAATATTTAAACGGTTTTCACGGCGGAATTCCTTTCATTTTCAATTGAAAATCTGTACGGTGCGAGTAATTCAACAAACCCCAATATGTTTTTATATATGTATATATAATGAAAGTTAAACAAAATCTCGATAGCCGCCATCTGTGTAACATGTAGAAGTATGGAAATATTCCTATCAGATTCCAAATTCATAAAAACAGTACCAACACATGATAATTAAAATTCTTTGCTCAAAGATACAGACTCTGAGTTAAAAATCATTCGATATAGGCTATATTGTAGAAATTCTTGAATGTTCAATAATTAATAAAGAATAAACGTACATAGGAAGCATTCCTCCATGCAGGAATCTCTGATAAACTTGCGTAGTTTACATTTGTGTTAAAGGTAATATAATTTTAGGTAACTTGTGTAGTTTTTAATCAAGCAATACTTTTCCGTCTACCAAACCAATAATGTTATGCACTAATATAAGTCGCTTGGTCCATTCATTTCATTTATTTACATCACTTTTTTCTTAATAAAAACATACAATATAGAGACCTAGTGGAAAAGGGGTCCATGCCACATGCCTGTTGATTTTTAGTACAGATCTTCCCATCTAGGACCTCTTTTATGAACTTTCATTCTTGTGGCATGTGTCTATTGGATATGGTAAGTATTTATTAATGCCTCTTCTTCGCTTGAAGAGAGAGAATCTCGGTGAAATAAAAGGTTCTTCTGCAAAATTTAGTTTTTGTGACATGGGTCAACTGCTTTTAAGGGAAATTTGATTTCTTCTATGCAAGTTTACCCGTTAACTACTTTAAAAATTAAAATGAGAGGGAGCTATTTCTAATTGGCTGAAGAAAAGGTTTGTAGTACGGCAAACGGAGATTTTTTAATCATGAAATGCTATCTATATTTGAAAATTATGCTGCGAGTGAAATTTCATCTGAAATACAGACATATCGCTATAATGGCACCTACAAATGCCAGTGAAGACGTAACATGAGGATTCCGGGGACAAACTTAATGTAACATCCACTAATCTATCTGGTTCACAGCTTGCAGCAGGAGCAGAAATATTTGAGCATAGCCTTCTTGAAGAGGAGAGGAAGGGGGACTAGGAATGGAGTGACAAATTTGTTTCGTGTGGAGAACAGACACAAGGTCATAGCAATGTTTTTGCAAACACAGCAAGATCTGAATAATTTCAAGGGAAAAATTGTTCTGGAGCGGATATCGATCCCGGCACTTTTGGCTTAGCGCACCAACGCTCTGCCGACTGAGCTACCCAGGAACTACATCCGACACCTTTTCCCTTTATATCCACACACCTCAAGTGGGCTGACAAGACGCCAGAAACCCAACTTTGAGTGCACAGAAATTCTGTGTGACTTGAACTGTGTTTTTTTTAACGCACTGTGGCACCCGTCTGGAACGTTCTGGGCGTGTCTGGTTGCCTCGGGAGTGTGCGCACGCATCCAGCGCAGAGGAAGGCGCGGGGAAACGAAACTCGAGCTTCGGTAGGCGCTGATGCGCGGTACGGGGCGAGGGGAAGGAAAACTACGAGACGACGCGGAGCGGAGAGAGCAGGGGAAAACATCTGGAAGCAGTTCTCTCCCGAAGATTCTGTAAGCCACGCGGATCGAAGTTTCGAGATGTTATGATTTAGTAATAAAAGCGTGAGCAGTGTTCGAAGGAGTTAGTCTTCAGTCAGCCTTCGAGTCTTGTCTTGGATACCGGAGACGTATCCAGTGGATCTGAGTTTGACGTGCAGTGAATTTGAGTGAGTCCGTAACTGTGGCAGCGTCCAGGCAAGTGCGGCGTATCCGGAAGTCTTGGGTTCGAAGTGCAGTGAACTGTATCTGGAAGGCTTCAGTGAGCCAGAAGAACTAGCCAAGACGAATAAACAGTGAACTGAGAACTGACGGTTTTGTTCTGCACATAGTGCTTGTGAACATTAGTTGAAATTAGGAGTACATTGTTGTTCTTCTCAATAATACAAGTCGTGTATTGTCATTGTCGTTCTGTGGAGTGCAATAACGACTACTGTGTTGCTGTGTTATGTAGACTGCACACTGTTGGATAAACGTTACAGTACCTATAATACGCATATACTGTGCAAACCTGGCTTTCAGGTATACGTTATCCGTTGATCAATCAAATTTTCTGCACCTTTTAGTGCTTTATTTAACTGTGTTTTCATACTTATTCAGGTCTTCCTGATGCATTTAAATCCAAATTTTTAAAACACAAGAACAGATGCATTACCAGGATTAGTGTAATTTTATATACTTTGCCCTGAAGCTAATTTCTTTGTCAGAATAAGGTGAATCCTCCTGGCAGAATCACAGTGATTGAGGACTGGCCAAACAGAGCTTGCAGAAACAATAGAAGGGGCACACCATCACGATTGCTGCAGTACAATGTTGCACTAGAGATTTGTAAATGATGGCACACTCTCTACCCATTTTCCAACAATTAACAGTCGGTAACGGGGGACCTGGCAACGCAGTGTAACATATTCATGCCACGCGGTAATAGCAAGGTCCCCACGTATTTTGTAATATGATATGAATTTCCACTGTGGCTTACTAATTAAGTAAGCTAAATTGAACGTGTTCGCCATAAATGAAGCGTAATTAGGGAATGAAAAATATGGTTATTTACGTGCTGATTAGATACTTCTTTCGCTGGTTTCATCAAAGCCCGTGGTGGCATATATGATGAAGTGCTTCACTAACCACGGGACCCTGCGTCCAATTGTTTTCCGTGTAATTAACAAGAGCCCATTGTGAAGTTGTTAATTTGTAAAATATCTGCTA
The DNA here is from genome assembly GCF_040183065.1 of Periplaneta americana. Classification (NCBI taxonomy): domain Eukaryota; kingdom Metazoa; phylum Arthropoda; class Insecta; order Blattodea; family Blattidae; genus Periplaneta; species Periplaneta americana. The sequence continues at coordinate 175,587,544 of NC_091121.1, read as the reverse complement.
TATACGGGAATGAAAATCAAATTTTTCAGACAAGGGCTATACAAATTACTGCATATGTTACTTGACTGTTTGTGGCTTAAGGTTTTTTAATACTAGAAAGAGTTGAAAATATCAATTTTTGTTTTCAAAATCAATTAATTTATACCACAAATGTTTAAGTACATAAAAATGTTTTCTGATTACCAGAGACCTGAAGATTAGGCATTACGAATCATTAAAATAGGCAAGCAAAAAGGCATCATAAATAGCTAAAATAGGCAGGCAAAAAGTTATTATAAATAGCTAAAATACGCAATAAAAGGCAATTACAAAAATCTTGCACTAGACCCACAACCTTGCACTTTCCACAAAGGGATTTCGGCAGCAAGAAAAGCTTTACATAAGTCGAATGCAAATTGAGATTTTCGACTTGATGTTGCAATTACTGTTGGAAGCAAAGAAATCTTCTTCCTAGTAGCCTTGAAAAGTGCATTTTTGTGTTTGGTTGTACTGATATGTTGCGATATGAAATATTTAGCTAGCTACAACAACGTCGCAATGAAAACTGAAAGAAAAATAACCGTTAAAAATAACGTTAGACCCGCACTCATTGTTGCCTTGTCAAATAAACACAATAATTAAATCGCTTACTGTTATACATACGGCAGCACTCATTGTTGCAAAGAGAATATGAACTGACTGAAAGACAATAATATACATTCGGTGAAGTCACTCTCATTGTAGCGGTTATAGAAATAAATTAAATTATAGCTGTAGGTAATTTTAGTAATAAATTAATAAATAACAGATAAATAATCAAATAAAGACAAAAAAAGCATTTATTTTGTAACTTAGGCATTTATATTAAAAAGGCAGAAAAGGGCAACATAAAACTTGACGTTTCAATCACAAAGGTAAAATTCGTACAGATTTAGGCCTACTTTCAAAATGAAGATAGGTTTAACACATTTAAAAAGGTATTCTGCCAATGTTCCGGTCTCTGCTGATTACCAAATAATGTGATCCGTCTGAATTTAAAAATGTTATAATCACATTTTTACAAAAATAAATAATGTATAGATGATCAGATCATTACTGTCAACAGCAAAGATTGATTAAATGAAGTGGTCGACAATTAATCATTGAAATTAAAGTATAAAATTACATAGATAGTATATTACTTGAAAGAGCTATGAATGGAAAATTCCTTGAAAATGCGCGCACTTGCAGATTTTCATTTCTATGATTAATCATTTTATTTTCTTTTGATTTAGAAACTATACTTACTTACTTGCTTACTTACTGGCTTTTAAGGAACCCGGAGGATCATTGCCGCCCTCACATAAGCCCTCCATGGTCCCTATCCTGAGCAAGATCAATCCACTCTCTATCATCATATCCCACCTCCATTTTAATATTATCTTCCCATCTACGTCTCGGCCTCCCAAAAGGTCTTTTTCCTTCGGCTTCCCAACTAACACTCTATATACATTTCTGGATTCGCCCATACGTGCTACATGCCCTGCCCATCTCAAACGTCTGGATTTAATGTTCCTAATTATGTCAGGTGAAGAATAAAATGCGTGCAGTTCTGTGTTGTGTAACTTTCTCCATTCTCCTATAACTTCATCCCTCTTAGCACCAAATATTTTCCTAAGCACCTTATTCTCAAACGCTCTTAACCTATGTTCCTCTCTGAAAGTGAGAGTCCAAGTTTCACAACTATAAAGAACTGGCAATATAATTGTTTTATAAATTCTAACTTTCAGATATTTTGACAACAGACTGGATGATAAAAGCTTCTCAACCGAATAATAACAGGCATTTCCCATATTTATTCTGTGTTTAATTTCCTCCCGAGTATCATTAAATTTATATTTGTTACTGTTGATCTCAGGTATTTGAATTTTTCTACCTCTTCAAAGGATAAATTTCCAATTTTTATATTTCCATTTCATACAATATTCTCGTCACGAGACATAACCATATACTTAGTCTTTTCGGGATTTACTTCCAAATCTATCTCTTTACTTGCTTCAAGTAAAATTCCTGTGTTTTCCCTAATCGTTTGTGGATTTTCTTCTAGCATATTCTCATCATCCGCATATACAAGCAGCTGATGGAACCCGTTCAATTCCAAACCCTGTCTCTTATCCTGGATATTTAGAAACTGTAGAAAATATAAATTAATTAATACACAAAATTTTGTAACTATATTTTTTATATATAAATGAAAGGCCATTTTTGCTCTACGGACTTTAAGATCAATGAACATTATACATATATCTTCCAGTTAAAACAAAACCTGTGGCTACCGTAACGTAAATTTACTATACGTAAAAAAAATACCGTATTGGGCTCTCGACAAAATTCATCGACCGTTATACTGTCGCTTTTAACTCTGCTATTCATCATCCTTGTCTATCACTCTATCGTCAGAGTAATTAATTTCAGCTCCAAGTTATCTTCGTCCCAGGAATGGAAATTGATTCCGCAAGCAGAATTCCAGCAACGTGCAGTGTTAGCTGGAAGTTTAAAAGTTACTCCAATCTACAATTAAGTTTTTAAACCGTTATGTTGGCGAGGTAGCAGTAGTGTAAGTCACTGAAAAAATATATAAATGTATCTGAAATCAGTTAATCTAAAAGAGGAAGTTTCAATTTAACTACACACATTTTCTCAGTATATCCTGTACATTTTTGTTAAAAAATTATACAGAATTGAAACTTGTGTCTAAAACGATGGACTAATATCAATTTATTTAATATACGAAAAATATTTGTATACTGTTATTGTACAGTGAGTGAGATTTATTTAGCTGCGTGTACACCGTTTAACACTAATATTTTAGTACACTTTCTTTTTACTATTCGTAATGTAGGCTATCAATAAATATTTGTTACTAAAATTTTCGAAACATAAAGATATCAAGACAGCAAAGAACTGAATAAAGACGAAATTTGATGGTGAAAAATAAGGATATTAAGATTAAGAATAGTCTATGAGGTCTTTATTATACATCTGAATATTAAAAGAAGAAACATATCAAGAGGAATATGTGATGCAGACGAGAGAAAACTTGGAGAAGAATTAGTAGCAGTACTAGTAGTAGAAGAAAAAAAGAAGAGAAAAGTTACTGAAGGAGGAGGAGGAGAGAAAAGTTATTGAAGGAGAAAGAGAAGAAGAAAAGTTACTGAAGGTGGAAAAGGAGAAGAAAAGTTACTGGAGGAGAGAGGAGATAAGAAAAGTTACTGAAGGTGGAAAAAGAAAAGAAAAGTTACTGGAGGAGAAAGGGGATAAGAAAAGTTACTGAAGGAGGAACAGGAGAAGAAACGTTACTGGAAAAAGAAGGGTAGAAAAAAAGTTACTGAAGGAGGAAGAGGAGAAGAAAAGTTACTGGAGCAGAAAGGGGATAAGAAATGTTACCAGAGGAAGAAGGGGAGAAGAAAAGTTACTGGAGGAGAAAGGGAGAAGAAAGGTTCCTGAAGGAGGAAAAGGAGAAGGAGAGTTATTGGAGGAGAAAAAGGAGAAGAAAAGTTACTGGAGGAGAATGGGGATAAGAAAAGTACTGAAGGAGGAAGAGGAGAGGAAAAGTTACTGAAGGAGAAACGAGAGAAGAAAAGTTACTGAAGGAGGAAAAGGAGAAGAAAAGTTACTGAAGGAGAAACGGGAGAAGAAAAGTTACTGTAGGGAGAAGAGGAGAAGAAAAGTTACTGAAGGAGAAAGAGGAGGAAAAAGTTACTGAAGGAGAAAGAGGAGGAAAAAGTTACTGAAGGAGAAAGAGGAGGAAAAAGTTACTGAAGGAGAAAGAGGAGGAAAAAGTTACTGAAGGGGAAAGAGGAGAAGAAAAGTTACTGGAGGAGAAAGGGGATAAGAAATGTTACCAGAGGAAGAAGGGGAGAAGAAAAGTTACTGGAGGAGAAAGGGAAAAGAAAGGTTCCTGAAGGAGGAAAAGGAGAAGGAAAGTTATTGGAGGAGAAAAAGGAGAAGAAAAGTTACTCAAGGAGAAATGGGAGAAGAAAAGTTACTGCAGGGAGAAGAGGAGAAGAAAAGTTACTCAAGGAGAACGGGGATAAGAAAAGTTACTGAAGGAGGATGAGGAGAACAAAAGTTACTGAAGGAGGAAGAGGAGAAGAAAAATTACTGAAGGAGAAAGAGGAGAAGAAAAGTTACTGAAGGAGGATGAGGAGAACAAAAGTTACTTAAGGAGGAAGAGGAGAAGAAAAATTACTGAAGGAGGATGAGGAGAAGAAAAGTTGCTGAAGGAGGAAAAGGAGAAGAAAAGTTACTGAAGGAGAAATGGGAGAAGAAAAGTTACTGCAGGGAGAAGAGGAGAAGAAAAGTTACTCAAGGAGAACGGGGATAAGAAAAGTTACTGAAGGAGGATGAGGAGAACAAAAGTTACTGAAGGAGGAAGAGGAGAAGAAAAATTACTGAAGGAGAAAGAGGAGAAGAAAAGTTACTGAAGGAGGATGAGGAGAACAAAAGTTACTTAAGGAGGAAGAGGAGAAGAAAAATTACTGAAGGAGGATGAGGAGAAGAAAAGTTACTGAAGGAGGAAAAGGAGAAGAAAAGTTACTGAAGGAGAAATGGGAGAAGAAAAGTTACTGCAGGGAGAAGAGGAGAAGAAAAGTTACTCAAGGAGAACGGGGATAAGAAAAGTTACTGAAGGAGGATGAGGAGAACAAAAGTTACTGAAGGAGGAAAAGGAGAAGAAGAGTTACTGAAGGAGGAAAAGGAGAAGAAAAGTTACTGAAGGAGGATGAGGAGAAGAAAAGTTACTGAAGGAGAAAGAGGAGAAGAAAAGTTACTGAAGGAGGATGAGGAGAACAAAAGTTACTGAAGGAGGAAGAGGAGAAGAAAAATTACTGAAGGAGGAAGAGGAGAAGAAAAGTTACTGAAGGAGAAAGATGAGAAGAAAAATTACTGAAGGAGGATGAGGAGAAGAAAAGTTACTGAAAGAGGATGAGGAGAAGAAAAATTACTGAAGGAGGATGAGGAGAAGAAAAGTTACTGAAAGAGGATGAGGAGAACAAAAGTTACTGAAGGAGGAAGAGGAGAAGAAAAATTACTGAAGGAGGATGAGGAGAATAAAAGTTACTGAAGGAGGATGAGGAGAAGAAAAGTTACTGAAGGAGGAAAAGGAGAAGAAAAGTTACTGAAGGAGAAATGGGAGAAGAAAAGTTACTGCAGGGAGAAGAGGAGAAGAAAAGTTACTGAAGGAAAAAGAGGAGAAGAAAAGTTACTGAAAGGGGATGAGGAGAACAAAAGTTACTGAAGGAGGAAGAGGAGAAGAAAAATTACTGAAGGAGGATGAGGAGAAGAAAAGTTACTGAAGGAGGATGAGGAGAAGAAAAGTTACTGAAGGAGGAAAAGGAGAAGAAAAGTTACTCAAGGAGAAATGGGAGAAGAAAAGTTACTGCAGGGAGAAGTGGAGAAGAAAAGTTACTCAAGGAGAACGGGGATAAGAAAAGTTACTGAAGGAGGATGAGGAGAACAAAAGTTACTGAAGGAGGAAGAGGAGAAGAAAAATTACTGAAGGAGAAAGAGGAGAAGAATAGTTACTGAAGGAGGATGAGGAGAACAAATGTTACTTAAGGAGGAAGGGGAGAAGAAAAATTACTGAAGGAGGATGAGGAGAAGAAAAGTTACTGAAGGAGGATGAGGAGAAGAAAAGTTACTGAAGGAGAACGAGGATAAGAAAAGTTACTGAAGGAGGATGAGGAGAAGAAAAGTTACTGAAGGAGGAAAAGGAGATGAAAAGTTACTGAAGGAGAAATGGGAGAAGAAAAGTTACTGCAGGAAGAAGAGAAGAAAAGTTACTGAAGGAGAAAGAAGAGAAAAAATTTACTGAAGGAGAAAGAGGAGAAGAAAAGTTACTGAAATGGGGGAAGATGGATACTGAAAGAGGAGAAGAAATTTTGTTGAAGGGAAAAAAAGAACAGGTATTAAAGGAGGCAGATAAGATATGGAAATTAATGTCAATAGGGTAGTACGACCGAAAGAATAAGTAAAAAAGTAAAAAGAATGAGGAAGTACTTTATTGGAAAAGCAGGAAGAGAAAAAAGACGTGATAATTAATATAGTGTAAAGCAAAGTGTTGGAGTGCTATGAGAAGAGGAAAATTATTTGTGGATTAGGAGAGGTAAGTATTAGAACAAAAAGGAGTGAATATTGGGAAATTCATTTTACTTGATTATTTTACGAAACTTTCTTATGCTAACGCCATATCATCAGCAAAAATCTTATGCACTTTATAGGGTTCGATATCATAACAGTGACTTCTACAGTATGACATTCGAGTTCTTTCTCATAATTGCATACACCTGCAGAAGGCTTGACACACATATTTGGAAAATGCTTTCAGAAACATACGCATAGAAACATGTAAAACAGTTCAACACACATCAGTTTCAGGAATTTTTTCTCGCACTGCGGACAAACCAAGTAATATGAGGTACAAGCGGTTACAGGGAGAAGAGGATGACTACTAATGAATGCCCTTTCTTGCGGTTCTGCCTTCAAAGCTTCGGGCTGATTTGAAGATGAAACAAATTCTTCAAAGGGTCGACCTGAAACAGCCGGGTCTGTTCTCGCTTTTGAGTACATTTGAGGAGATCGGAAGCAAAGGGGTACAAGTGGCATTTCTAAAAAAAAATAGTAAGTGCATCCTGGGTAAACTAAAACATTTATATAAAAAATATTAGGTGACAAAGGGATATATATTTTAACTATAATACACATTAACATTTAAAATTAAAACTATACGAAATTTACAAAGTTTAATAACTTTTGGTCACATTTTCTATAAAGTAACTAAAGTGCACTTATGCCCCTTTGCTTCTAACCCCCTCATTTAAGGACAGGGCAAAGGCAAGAGGAAAAAGAAAAAGAATTGAATATATTACTAACATTACTTCTTACTTCTGTTTTAAGTTGCATTAACACTTCTCCGAAGCGTTCGTAGATCCAAAAGACAAAAAGAATTTTTAAACATAGCGAATAGAAATCGATCTTTCGTGTAAACTTTTGTTAGTAGAGTGGTTGAACCGCTGGCTTTCCAATTTGGACACTGGAGTTGAAATTCCTGAAAGTCAAAGTAGAAGTTATCCTCGGCAAACGACAATGGGACAATTTTTCTCGATATGCTCCCGCTTCTTCTGAGGTAGTACAACGTGACCAGAAAGGACTGGATTGATTATAATATAGGCCTAGTTTATTTCGGAAAATATGTAGGCTTTACGAATGCAGTTAATCTCAATAGAAAGCCATTATCCTCTAGTTCAGTGATGTCAAAGCAAGCGCATTTTTCTGACCTTGACGTCGTGCGGGGGCATTAAGCGCTAGGTATGCTAGGAGGAATAAGCAGCCTGTTGGATTAAGAAAACAGTGGTGCACAAACTTCAAACGGAACGTGAAATTTTATATCGTTATTTTTATATGGCTTCTTTCTGTTTGTTATTTTCTATATTGTCTATAAAACAAAAGTACTAACACCTATTTCTTAGCCTAATATTGCAGTTGTGTTTAAAACGTTAATAACATAATAAAGAGTAAAGAAGAAATATTCACATAAATTTCAGTAGCTTAGTTGGTAAGAGCGCTGGTACGTTCAACCAGAGGTCCCGGGATCGATACCCGGCCCCGGAACAATTTTTCCCTTGCAATTATTCAAACAAGGGTGTGGTTTTCAGTATTTAAAGGAAACGTTTACCAGTTTGAGTGAAGGCAAATTAAAAGAGGGCATTTTCATTGGTCCACAAATTCACAAAGTTATGGCTGATCCTTTGTTTGAGGAAGAACTTTCCGTTACAGATGGCGCGCTTTCAAAGACGTTTGCTCAAATTTCCTTGGGAATTCTAGGGCAGAGAACTACATAGAACTTGTTGTGGAAAAAATCATGTTAAGTGCATATGACAAAATGGAGTGTAATAAATCTCTCAAAATACACTTTTTACATTCTCATTTGGATTTCTTTCCTCCTAACTTCGGAACGGTAAACCACGAACAAGGAGAAAGATTTCATCAGGAAATATCTGAAATGGAAAGGCGATATAAAGGAAGATCATCATCCAGCATGCTTGCAGACTATTGTTGGTTCCTTGTAAAATATAGTCCCGGGTCTCGTTTTAAACAAAAGTCATCCAGAAAATTATTTTAAATGCAAGATCAAATTCCGAGATTTTTCTCATTATATGCATGAAATATTGTTACTGTTGTTGTGTTTTAAACTATTACATCATTTTTGTATCCAGTACACATTTTTCAAGTACAGGGTGCGGCAAAACATCCTCCCTAATTTAAAATTTAAATAAAGAACAGATGGATAAAAATAAGGAAACTGTATTAATATGAATGGTATCTAAACAGTGGGAAATTTAGGTTTACATGCGTTGACATAGCGATATCAAATGACATGCGCAAACAACAGGAATTGAATAGGACATTGAATACACGGAATTAACATTCAATTAGTGCAAATTGTAATATGTAACGAATTCCAACTATGCCGTGGACGGGTGAAGAACGTGCTTATGCTGTGGTATCGTTTCTGGTAAGTGGTAATTCCGTTATCGCTGCTCAGATGTTTCCCGGACGCATAATTTCTTCACGTGGCGACGCCCCCTGGCCAGCACAATCACCAGACCTTGTACCCTTTTTTTTTTTTGCTATGAAGGCATCTTAAGGCTGAGGTGTTCACACATCGGCCGAGGACTTTGCCAGACCTAAGAAATGCAATACAGGAAGAAATTGGCCTTATTCCTCAAGAAATACCAGTTAGAGTGATTCAGAATTTCCGAAGTCGCATTCAACAATGCATTGATAGTGAAGGACACTACTTGAGAGACACGTTATTCAAAAAAATGAAAAATTCCCACTGTTAAGATATCATACAAATTAATAAAGTTTCCTTATTTTCATCCATCTGTTTTTTATTTAAACTTTAAATTAAGGAGGATGTTTTGCTGCACCCTTTATTACGAGGAATTTTGAATCCCTAGTGTGTTGTAATTTTATCAGTAGCAGCGAAAATTTAAAAACAAATAGCTTTTATCATAAAAAAATTCAATTAATTTTCCCTGGAAAATGGTACGTGATGAGGCAATTTGGATCTTAAATTCAGATTTAGGGCACACATATTAGTAATATTCACCTATTTTTATTTCGGAGCAAGACAAAAAGTAAAAATTTGTGTTCAATGTAATTACACCAGCTACTCATTTATTCAAGTTATGATGACATGGATTTTACACACATAGGTCTACCACAACAATTCTAATTAATTTTACACAAAGGAAATTTAATACATTACATAATCGTAGAAATTTAGACTTTTCCAAAGCGTTTGATAAAATTGACCATAAAATTTTAATTAATAAACTTTCAAGTTTTGGACTATCTTTTTCATACTTACAGTTAATAACGTCATATCTTACAAACAGGCAGCAGTATGTTTCATTCAATCAAGTAAAATCAAAACCATTCACAGTAACTTCAGGTATATCCCAAGGATCCAATCTTGGTCCCTTGTTCTTTTTACTTTATATCAATGACTTACCTCAACAGATTTTGCACTCTAAATGTTTACTATATGCTGATGATGTTAAATTGTATAAAGTCATTGACAAACAACAAGACGTTTTTAATCTACAGCATGATCTGGAAAGACTATATAGATGGAGTATCGATAATTTTCTTCTGTTAAATCTTAATAAATGTTGCTTTATGACATATTCTAAAAATAAGACAGTTCCTCAAAATTCGTATGAAATTAATGGTGTGAAGTTACCTAGAGTAGAATCATTTAAGGATTTGGGTATTTATTTTACACACAACTTATGTTTTAAAATGCACTTGAATCACGTGGTAATTGATGCATATAGAAAATTAGGATTTATAATCAGAAATACAAAAGAATTAAAAAATATAAATACTATTGATACACTATATAAAACTCTAGTTAGAAGCAAGCTAGAGTATGCGTCTGTAATATGGTCACCTTACTTCCAGTCCCATCAGATGCAAATAGAAAGGATACAGAAAAGATTTTTACGTTATTTATATTTTAAAAAACATCACGTGTCGCCTTATGACAAGAAAATTTCATATAATCAGTTACTTTTTTAATTTAATTACAAAACTTTAAAATCTCGACGATTAATAAATAGCCAAATTTTACTCTATAAGACTGTTAACGGTATATTGAATAACTGTGATTTTCTTAAATTCCTTCAGTTCAATGTAAAAAGAACAAAATTACGTCATAGGGAACCTTTTATTATTCCTATTCCTAGAACTGTTTTCTTCAAGAACTCTCCATTGTTTGTTATGTGTAATACTTACAACTCTGTCTTTCAACTGTGATTCTCAATTGGATTTCAGTTTAACAATTGAAAAATTTAATTCAATATTAAACTGAATTGTATTTCCTTAGATATTTAAATTATGAAGAAGTGTATTATAATGTTTTTACTCTAGTTTTTAAATAATTTAGCATCATTATATTGACATTTGGCACTATATTAACTGTAATATTATATTCCAGCATCTATTACCATTATGTATTTTCTTTCTTTCGTTTGTGTTGTTTGTTTTGTTTTTTTTTTTCTTATTATGTATTTTGTGGATAGCCTATATCTATGTAAGCTACCTGTAATTGGAAGCCTGCTTCTGTTGGTGGTGGATTTAAAATAAAATAAAATAAAATAAAATAAAATATGTGTACAAGTATGAAACCTAAGGACGAATATTGGGAAAGCGACTTTTGACCCATCTTGTATGTATTACTTTTATTTGTCACATGCATCGCCTTAAAATGCAGTATACAGAGAGACGCGAAAACGAAGTATTGTGTGAAATGTATGAATGTAGTTCGATACGCTCCAATTCACAAATATAATGGAGAAAAAAAGTACGAGACAACCTCTGAGAAATAAATTGATTCGTTAGTCCCGGTCAAAATGGTTCAATGTGATACAGGCACTTAAATTGAAAAATAACAAACAATTTGTGTTCTTTGATAAGTCAAGTGCAATGTAATTGGAAAAGGTGAGAGTTTTATTTTTGCTCAGTTACATTTATTATCTGACACAACATCATCGTCTACAACAAGAACTTCCAATTCCAATAATATCGAAGTCACCCAGCTGTAATACTATTGTGTGGAATTAAATTAACTCTTGCGTCTTGGAAATTCCACTATTGCTTTTTTCACTTAGTTTCTACAACATTATATACATCTATAGGGTGTTTCCGAGGTGGTGTTACAAACGTTTATCTGTACATCTCACACATTCTGTATTCATCTGACGTTGTTTACGTTGTCTACTTACAGTATTCCATTCAGTGCGCTGTCTGAGGAATGGGGACAGGAAACTACACTAAAGCAATGCAGATAGCGTAATGTGTAACGGACATGGTCGGTCCTGATATGCACGTCTGTAGACAGCAGTGTATGTGTACAAGTTGCAGTGTCCAGTCGATCAGTCCTAGTGAAATGTAGGAGTACACGAGAGCGGAATAAGCAGACCTGATTTTCGAATACGGATGAGCCAATGGGAACAGTAGACAAGCTCACAGATTGTATCGGGGCAAGTACCCACGTAGGAGACATTCGGCCCATACCATTTTTCCATGACTGTTCCAAAAGTTAAGGGAAGAAGGGCAGGTGGTGCCAAATTACAATTCCATTTCCACACAACTATTTTTGCTTATAACTTTCGACTCAGTCATTTCCGGACCATGGTTCCTCATCTCAAATTGATACATGCGCCCTTCCCCATCATCCCTGAAAGTTTGTAACACCACCTCGGGAACACTCTGTATAAAAAGTTTTTCTTGTATGGTGCAAAGTTACCCCACGTTACGGTACTCAATGTTTAATTTCAGTTCAAATTCAATGCTACTAGGGTTAAAATGGAAAGGATCAAATAATTTTAATCTTAGTAGGCGATAGTAGTGGTGATGTGAAGCTTTCTCTGTGCTTCGCATAATGGTGAAGTAAAGGTCATTTACAGTACATGACCACAAATAGAATCGCGGGAGGGTAATATATTAAAATTGCATGCCACAGATACCGTTCCAATATATGCATGCCTTCAGGATATTCAGTATATTACAATACTTGATGTGAACATAACATGCCTCAAAATATCATGGAGTCGTGACACGTCACAAACTTAGCAGCAAGGATTGTGGTACAATATATATAACTCCAAAGAAACCTCGGTACCATACATCTTGCAAACATGACATTTATCGTCATAGCGTGGGAATCACCTCCGTCAAAGTTGACAGTTTAGTCTTGGGAACATACTTCAAGCATATGTAAAATTTGACGCTTATAGATTTTACGGTCACGAAACTTCAACTCAGACACATAGCCATTTGTATATGGTCTAGAACAGTGTTTCTCAACCGATGGGCCGCGGCCCGGTATCGGCACCGGCATCATTTATACCGGGCCGCGAGATATTCTCCTGAAATTTGTCATTTTACTTTTCTAAGAGATTGTCTATTGTAATGTCACAAGAGCTCTGAGATTTGCCGATTTATTTGAGAAATCTCAGATCTCGAGTGACATTTATTAGGACTATTTCATGGATAAAATAAAAATGTAAATAATATATCCCTAAAATTCGCTCACAAAATTTTAATAATTGTATAGTTATGAACAGGGCCGCCGACAGGATTTATGGGCCCCTGTACAATATTGTGCTCGGGTCCAGATGGAAAAAAATTAAAAATCACAAGTTACCAATTATTCTGACGATAATAAATATTTGCAAAAATAAACAAAAGGTAACCTCATACATAGATACGAATCTATAAATATACACTTTTGTTACATTGAAAACTTTTAGCAAAACTTCACATTAGTACAATATATTGTATTCATCATGATTCTTTTTCAGTAGGGCCTACGTAGTATGTTTCGTGACGAAACTTTCGTCTTTTCGTTGTCGTTTGTTTCGTTTCGCTTTCATAAAACACTATTCTTAAAACAGCTGTAATTTCTGACTTGCAGGCCAACATCAACAAACAACTCTCCTTGACTTCATTTATGCAAAATCATCAAAATTTAAAGACTTAGCAAGATCGCTCTCCAGACTGGAGGTCAAGGTTACTCAGTCTTTCTTGACACATTGTTACTCTCATTACATTTTTATTTCCTTCATTTTGTTTGAAGTTGGTGTGAAATTAGCGTTGCTTGTGAAGGTGCAGAAAATAAACCAATCTCAAGCCCGTCTGTTCAGGTTGTCAAAAATGAAGACAGTTCATGCCTAGAAGTGAATATTGTTGGTTGTGGCTGTTTAGAAAAAATTCTGTTAACAGTAGTATTGAATCAGTAAAAATGATCTGTTAATATGTGCAAGTGAAACAAATTTACATACACCAGTTCCTAACTCTGAGTCATGGCAAGTAACATGCGACCTTGGAAAACTAAAAACCGGCAGACAAATTGTGTCATATAATGCGTTGTTCGAAAAACTACCCCTAACCTGCTTAATAGCTTCCTAAGTGACGGACCAAGAGCCTTTCCAGTATTATTTTCAAAACTCAACAATGGAGAATGTGTTCCCAGAGAACGGCTAGTGTGGAATGAAACAAATCAGTCATTGTACTATTTTCCCTGATTTGTTTCACTCCACACTAGCCAGTCTCTGGGAATGCATTCTCCATTCTTGAGTTTTGAAAATATTGTACCGGTAATGCTGTTTTTGGAAAGGCTCTTGTTTTCGAACAACACATTCAATGACACAATTTGTCTGCTATTTTTTAGTTTTCCAACATCGCTCAATTTCACACCAACTTCAAACAAAATTCTACTCCATTTCATAATATCTTCCAATTTTTCTGTCTCTCCTTGCGTTTCTCAGCTCCCGACTTACGCTTCTACTTGTCCATTGTCCACTGGTAACACTAATGAGCAGAATTTGCTAGAAAAACGACAACGAAAAGACGAAACATACTATGTAGGCCCTGCTGAAAAGGAAACGTGGATTTGGGAAGTCCACTAGCATATTGCGGCGGTCCGGCAGGGTTTTGTAATTAAGAGGACAAGGCAATTTAACGTGTTCAGTACAAGCGACGGGAACATATTTCAGGCAAATCCCGGAGGCCTCAAGTGTCGTGTCGATGATTGTTAACTTGGGAAACCGATATCTTAATATACAAAATTGAATGTGGGTATGTATGTATGTATGTATGTATGTATGTATGTTCTCTATACAAATCTACACGCTTTGACCAATATGTGCCAAAGTTTGCACATTTAATCTTCATAACCAGGAGAAGAACATAGGCTACATTAAAATTGTGCAAATGGAAGTTAAGTTAATTAAAATTATAAAATATAAAAATAAATAGATCAAATCTTCATGCATAATATTAAAATACAAAATCTTCTACAGTCAATTGTTCTTTTATTATTGTCTGTTATATTCAACTTCACGAGGCCTTGGAAATTTTAACACGAAATTAAATTACATTGTTGTTACAGATTCGCGAAGGCTAAAACTAGATAATTCATGCAATATCTTTACTCAGCCCAGGAAAGTATTATGAATTTCTCAATTCAGTTGTACTTAGTGAGCAGACTGTGTTGTATCCAACTGAATTCTTGAATTCTTTGAAACCACAAGGATTGCTATCATATAATTTAATAATTAATATTGAATCACCAATAGTACTATTGTGAAATACTGACCCGCCAAAATCATGCAATGAAACAAGAATTGGTGTGAAAAAACTCATTAAGAACGTAGTAATAGAAGTGACAATATTAACTGGCAAAACGAAAGAAGACGTTTTTATCCACGCATTCTTATGATACCCACTAACATGCGTTTCGATTTTAAGTAACAGCAAATTCAGTGCGACTAGCATTTGTAATGGTCATATTAAAATTAAGCTCAAGGACAGTCGCTCAAAGTTGCAGACATTAACTTAAAAACTCCGTGTTTTTCACATTCTCAACTATATTTTGTACAAAGAAGTAGGAATAAAAAAAAAGATTTTACACACATCAAAAAGAAATGCAATGGTACTTTTGTCATATTGCTAATGTAGTATGTGAATGTACGTAAGCCGACTGAAAATAACACTGTCAGGTCAGATAGTAAAAATAAAAATAATATCATACGTCTCTCAAAATAATGTTGTTCATGTCCGAAAATGTGTTACTGCGAAATTCTAACTGTATAATCACGTTGCCAATGTAGTATGTTATGCGTTGTGGAAATAATCTCTTAATTTATAAAAGAAACTGGTATACGTCTCTCAGAATATTAGTCTCTATTTAAAAAAAAGGACTTATTGCGGGTTTATATTGTATCTGTATTCTGTGTATGAAATAAGAATTAATATAGGCTTAATATGTTCTGAATTTGTGAGATAGAGTTTCGCAAGTCCTATTAAAAAAATAGGCATGCAGAAGTCAAGGGGTAAAAAATCTTCCAATATAAATTAAATGATATATGTATATATTGATTCTTTGGTACAACCAATTTAATTAAAAAAAAAAAGGAGCAAAAAGAACAACTCGGGCAACGCCGGGTGCTTTCAACTAGTTCTATTATATAAAAGTTAAGCATTTACATAATGAAGTAATAATTTGTATTAATTCTACTGGGTGTTCATTTCAAAGTGTGTCATGACGTCACTGTTGTTGGGTCACCGATTTGAAGCGAGTTTCAGTTTATATGTTAGAGAAGTTGCCTATTATTTTAAGGCGTTCTTCAATCTGAACTTGAGAACGTGTACGGTATAACTTGAACGTCGTAGCAACAGATGGCGGTCTGTACGGTCTGTGTGCTACCATAACCTCTTTCGAACTGTGTTTTGCGCCGGCAAGTCGTACGCAGGGTATTTGTTATCATCGGTTGCGTACGGTAACATTCCACAACACAAATCAAATGTTCCGTGTCCATGTTGACCGTCGAAGTTAATGTCAACAAATACGTAAGTAATCGTCTTAACCCTCCCCATATCCCGACAGTACGTATTTCCAAACAGTTCACATTCCTGCCACTACCGGCGTTACCGTACGTATCGGCACGTACTCTTCAGAATGAACGCCGTACTTGCTAGCTAACTTCTCTGCCTCTTAGATTATACACCTGAGCTGCGGAAGTGTAGGAAGATTGAATTCTCTAGGCTCATCAGCTAGCCACATGACGGCATACAGCGAGCCAAGACACATTTTGAACTGAACACCCAGTACTATTGTCGGTTAATATGTCAGATTCATGTAACAAATAAATGTTCTTACAAAATTTTAAAGTACTGGTATGTATCTGTGAATAATTATTCGTGATAATAAAAAGTAATCAGACTCACTTAATCTGACGGGCCCTTACTGCTCATATGCACTTGCCCCTTTTGCCCCCCCCTTCTCGGCGGCCCTGTTTATGAATACTTAACCTATTAATACATTGTGAAGTCAAAATAGGTGAATAACGACTATTGCAATACTGAAATTGAATGTTATTCAGTAATGCCAATTGAGAAAAGCGAAATACAGACTTAAAATATTAATTACATGTACTGCGTTTTTCTCTTCTTATTATAACAGAAATACGTTTTCATTACCTACTGAAATCATAATTTAATTTAAACATTTCATAGTATAATTACAAATAACCTGATTAATACATTAATTAAACGAGCAATTGTTATGAAGGAGTCATTTTCTTTAGATACAATGGACATGGAATTAGAACATGCAGATGTAGATGTGGATGTGGAAGTAGTATTTCGCACTTTATTTAGTACAATGGTACAATGGATATATGCTCATTGATTTAGTGGAAACAGTTGGCGACACTGATTAATCAAAAGAATGACCATGCGATAAATTGATACTGATAGATCGAGCTGCAGAAATTATCGAGATGTATGACTGTGATTGGTTGGAATTCAAAATTTCATTACACGTCATTGGCCGAAAATGAAATGTCTTATAAAAAAGTAGCCATAAATAAATATTTTATAGTCGAAATATTGTTAGGAAAATAATTTTCGTGATTGTGTCGAAAAGCGTAAATCCAATTCATATCTAAACTCTGAATTCTAAAATCTAACTGAATTATATCTGTCTAGCAAACATCAGTGACCACGCCACTTATTTTTTTAATGATCGGGAATTTTTCAGACTTAGAAACCTTTCAATATATTTTTCCACCACACATCTTGCTGAAACTGCGTTTTCTGCCATGACAGTGCTTAAAAATAAACAGAGGAACCACTTGCTGCATCTTTATGACTGTCTCAGCTTTACTATCACTTCAAAATTCATCCCAGATTTAACAGGCTAATCGACAGAAGACAGTAACAAAAGTCCCACTAGTTTCGCTAAAACCTTAAAAATTCTCAGGTATAATACAAAATAAAATATATTAAGCACCAAGATTAACTTTTCCGATAAATTATATTTATTGTGTGCTATGTTTTTAAATAAATTCATAATATTAATTAGTGTTGGAAATATTGTTAAATTACATACACAGTGGGCCAAAAAAACAGCACAAAATTTAAATGTTTATATTCCAGCAGCTAAGGGCTTCACTTCAAAGTTTATTTCACAGGCAAATTTCACAGTCCCTGTAGACCGGGAAAGTACTGTAATATTTCATCTCTTATCATTTATTAAACATTATTTTTTATATTTTGTAAGGCAGTGCAAAATCGATCGTATATGCCGAACTAAGCATTATGGTCTTACGAGTTCTGCAGGCCAAGCCGTTTGTTGTGTTATCATAATTTGTTTTCTTCCGTTTTGAGTTCTCATTTTGTGAATAATGGGTCGCTTAACGAACGAAGACAAGATTTTCTTCTGTTTATTCACTCACTCGTTCGTTCGTTCATTCATTCATTCGCTCACTCGTCCGTTTATTCACTCGCTCATTCGTCAGTTTATTCACTCGCTCATTCGTCTGTTTATTCACTCACTCATTCGTCTGTTTATTCACTCACTCATTCGTCAGTTTATTCACTCACTCATTCGTCAGTTTATTCACTCACTCGTTCGTTCGTTCATTCATTCGCTCACTCGTCCGTTTATTCACTCGCTCATTCGTCAGTTTATTCACTCACTCATTCGTCTGTTTATTCACTCACTCATTCGTCTGTTTATTCACTCACTCATTCGTCTGTTTATTCACTCACTCATTCGTCTGTTTATTCACTCACTCATTCGTCTGTTTATTCACTCACTCATTCATCTGTTTATTCACTCATTCGTCAGTTTATTCACTCACTCATTCGTCTGTTTATTCACTCACTCATTCGTCAGTTTATTCACTCACTCATTCGTCTGTTTATTCACTCACTCATTCGTCTGTTTATTCACTCACTCATTCGTCAGTTTATTCACTCACTCATTCGTCTGTTTAATCACTCACTCATTCGTCTGTTTATTCACTCACTCATTCGTCAGTTTATTCACTCACTCATTCGTCAGTTTATTCACTCACTCATTCGTCAGTTTATTCACTCACTCATTCGTCTGTTTATTCACTCACTCATTCGTCTGTTTATTCACTCACTCATTCGTCAGTTTATTCACTCACTCATTCGTCTGTTTATTCACTCACTCATTCGTCTGTTTATTCACTCACTCATTCGTCTGTTTATTCACTCATTCATTCGTCTGTTTAATCACTCATTCATTCGTCTGTTTATTCACTCACTCATTCGTCTGTTTATTCACTCATTCGTCTGTTTATTCACTCACTCATTCGTCAGTTTATTCACTCACTCATTCGTCAGTTTATTCACTCACTCATTCGTCTGTTTATTCACTCACTCATTCGTCTGTTTATTCACTCACTCATTCGTCTGTTTATTCACTCACTCATTCGTCTGTTTATTCACTCACTCATTCGTCAGTTTATTCACTCACTCATTCGTCAGTTTATTCACTCACTCATTCGTCTGTTTATTCACTCACTCATTCGTCAGTTTATTCACTCACTCATTCGTCTGTTTATTCACTCACTCATTCGTCTGTTTATTCACTCACTCATTCGTCTGTTTATTCACTCACTCATTCATCTGTTTATTCACTCACTCATTCGTCTGTTTATTCACTCACTCATTCGTCTGTTTATTCACTCACTCATTCATCTGTTTATTCACTCATTCGTCAGTTTATTCACTCACTCATTCGTCTGTTTATTCACTCACTCATTCGTCTGTTTATTCACTCACTCATTCGTCAGTTTATTCACTCACTCATTCGTCTGTTTAATCACTCACTCATTCGTCTGTTTATTCACTCACTCATTCGTCAGTTTATTCACTCACTCATTCGTCAGTTTATTCACTCACTCATTCGTCTGTTTATTCTCTCACTCATTCGTCTGTTTATTCACTCACTCATTCGTCAGTTTATTTACTCATTCGTCCGTTTATTGACTCATTTGTCCGTTTATTCATTCACTCATTCGTCGGTTTATTGACTCACTCATTCGTCAGTTTATTCACTCATTAGTCCCTTTATTCACTCACTCATTCGTCAGTTTATTCACTCATTCTTCCGTTTATTCACTCATTCGTCCCTTTATTCTCTCACTCATTCGTCAGTTTATTCACTCATTCGTCAATTTGTTCACTCATTCGTCCCTTTATTCTCTCACTCATTCGTCAATTTATTCACTCATTCGTCCGTTTATTCACTCATTCTTCCGTTTATTCACTCATTCGTCCCTTTATTCACTCACTCATTCGTCAGTTTAGTCACTCATTCGTTCGTTTATTCACTCATTCTTCCGTTTATTCACTCATTCGTCCCTTTATTTACTCACTCATTCGTCCGTTTATTCACTCATTCTTCCGTCTATTCAGTCAATCTTCCGTTTATTCTCACACTCCTTCATTCGTTTATTCACTCATTCGTTCATTAAGCATTTGCACCAATATGATAATTTATCTGGCCGTCAAATTGTAAGGAACTACGCTCAGCGAGAATGGTCTGTTTCAAGTGTACAACGATTGATTAGCAAGATACGGACATGATATCCCTCCTGAGAGATTACTGCGTGAAAGATCACATCTCTCCTATTCTCTGATGGTTTATTCCTTCAATCCATTCCTTTATTCACTCAATCCTTTCGTTAATACACTCATTCATTCGTTTATTCACTAATTCATGCATTCGTTTATTTACTCTTGCATTCGTTTATTCATTCATTCACTCGTTTATTCATTAATCTATTCACTTATTCGTTCAATTATTCGTTTATTTAGCCTATTTATTCATTTATTTTGGCAAAAGGCTGAAATTCTCTACGCTTTAAGAGGCGGTAAGCGAGTTGGCCTACTGATCCTGATGTCCATTCGGACGTGGGTTCTATTCCCGCTTAGGCTGATTAATCTGGTTGGGTTTTTCTGAAGTTTCCCTCAATTTATTTATTTATTTAATATTTTGCTAATAATTGTAACAAATTATAAAATATACAGAGAAACTTTAGCTCGCCCCTGAAAGAGTAGAACTCGTGCTCAGGGGCGGATTCCTGAATTGAAATTAATAATTATGCAATACAATGCTAGGCGAATGTCAAGTAATCCCATGGAGATCCTTTGGCCTCATCTCGTCAAATACCACATCGCTATCTCCAATTCCATCGACGCTATATGCTATTAATTGATGCAGCGTCGTAAAGTGACCAACTACAATTTCTTTAAGATAGTTTTTATTCACGACTGTGTTGGTAGATTTTATTTCTCATGACACTTCAAGAAATGAGGAAAACAAAAACGATCACACGGGAACACTCAACTTATGTAACAAAATGTAGAATGAAACATGGTGGAAATGGGTATTTAAAACCAGAGATGTTAAATTCTAAACGTAATTTTGCACAAATTCTTGGCAGAAAATTTACCGCCTTCATCCAAAAACAAAGTCACTTATGGATATTATCCTATGGAACGTAGAATAAAATTGCGTAGGGGAGTAGTGGGTACAGTGAGACACAAAATATTAAAACATATGTATGCAAGTGAAATTTCAAGTATTTTTGAAATAACGTCCAATAGAAATATACATTAAAACATGGAGTACAATAATATATACACAGAAATGTTAATAGATAAGGACATAGTATACAATACGTGTTTTTCAAAAAAATGCCTCACTGTTCCCATTCAGGAGGGTACAGTGAGACACCACTGTGTCTATTAACGGACATTGCAACGCTTTTCATTTATTTAAAAAAAAGAAAGCTTGCTGTCTCTTTATCTTGCCATGTTCTGTAGTCTTATTTAGAATCATTTTGACGTCTGACTTCGAAACTATTGAAACATCTGGAACATTTGGAAAAGTGAATTTTCCATGACTTTTCAAACTTTGGCCAAAAAATAAAATTAATTTTTGGTGACAACAAAGCTTATAATTATAAGAACTTAATGTAATTCTTTATTATTTTTTAACATTTTCTTAAATTTTGTTAATAATTTTTTATTTAAGAAACCATTAAAATGTAATGTATCCATTATTTTAAGCTATAGTTCCTAAATTGGTTACTACTAAGTTCATTTTTAATGTTAGTTACTGGTAAATGTAATATAATTACAGTTCACTTTTGCAAATCATTGGTAAATGGGAACAGTGAGACGTCTCAGTGTACCCTTCAATGGAATGTCTCACTGTTCCCTTTACGCATAGTTCGTTTAAAAATGGCGCCATCGCTTCAAAATCAAAACAAGACGAAACTTTGCGAAACATAACGTCAAATACCATAGTGTTAGGTAACAAAAGATTCATATTTCTATTTCATTTGTATATCTAATATAACCTTCATTAAACACAAGCCAAAATTTTACTTTTAGAGTGAAAAATTACGAATTATTTTTTGATCAATCACCTTTATAACTAGAATCAAATCGAGTATGAAAATACTGTTACTTTACTCATGCAACATACAACTCCACTGTTACAAACATTTCAACATCAAAATTTACCATCTAATAAAAAAATCTCACTGTTAATAATAATAATAATAATAATAATAATAATAATAATAATAATAATAATAATGATTTATTTTAGCTGGCAGAGTTAAGGCCGTAAGGCCTTCTCTTCCACTCAACCAGCAAAAATAAAATGAATTTTCTCCCTGTCTCACTGAACCCACTTCTCCCCTAATTGTTAGAGTATGTCTGAGAGTGTTAATTTGTGTTTGTGCCGTTACTGGTACTCGTATAATCATGACAAAGCCGTGAACGCCGGGCTAATTCAGCGAAGTTCAAACAGTCCGTGGCCGCTCTCTTTTAAATGGTCGGGATAGGTGATGATCGTCGGATGCGGTTGATGGCTGGACCATTAATCGTGTTGGACAGGCGATCTCGTGAGGCCGTGCTACACCTCGCTGGAGGTTTACGACGAATCAGTACCGAAGTGCTATCGTGTTGCACAATTGACTAAGAATTTATGACGTCCTCTCCTGCAAAAACAACCAGCTATAAACGGAGATTTTATTTTCCGACTTTAAACACAGAAAATCCCGGAAATGTGGGCTTATCGTTGCTCGATTTGTGGGGCACAGGTTTTAAACTCGATACACGTATCTCAGCGACTGCAGTATTGGCTTTCCGCGCCGGAGACCAGGTTTCTATTCTGCGTGAATCCAAGTGCAGTACACTTCAGACAGAGTTCCAGGAGGAGAAAAAGGGAAAAGTGGTAGCTATATCGCAAGGCAGCATTCTATATGTTCTCAGAACAAGACAACATTTTATCATCATCACCATCATCATCATCATCATCATCATGTCATATAAAGCGTAAGCTTCTTGCATTGAAGCAAGGTGTCTTACAAATAACATTACCGAAATAATCTCTCTTAGAATCGTTCATTCGTCATTATTTACTATTGGCGACACTGACTTATCTTCGCTATCTATTCAGGTAAATACCATACAGAAAGAAGCCACGCTTACACGAACAAATTATCGATCATTATCGATTATTAGGGATCATGTATCTTTGGACGACAGTGCATTCTTTGATCAAAATATAGCGTGGTAATCGATCAGGCCCAGGTGTACTATCGATACTTAGCGCAGGACACTAGTGCACACTATCGGATGTAATAGAGAATCATTCCAGTCATGGTGCCAGGTCCCACATAAAGGCAAAGGTGTTTGTACATTTGAAGAATGCCCCAAAGCCAACTCCTGGATCTCCTCTAAAAAGTGTCTTTCGTCCTCGGAATACATCAATGCCATCAAGATGTCTTGCAACGTCACCGCAGTGAGATCTGTCCCTGGCAGAACCTTCAGTACTACCCGTTGTCGCCATCCCAGCTGCAGCGAGACTGAAACACTTGGCCATGTACTGGGGTTCTGTAAGAAGGGAGAGCTACTGCGTAACAACAGACACCATCGTGCCCGTACAGCAATTGCCAACCTGCTAAGAAACAGAGGATGGGAAGTACATGAGGAGATTCATTGTGTCTGAAGATGATTCTCATAGAAGAGTCGATATAATTGCCATCAATAGAAGAACCCAGAGAGCGATGGTCTTAGACCCTACGATTTGCTTTGAACGAGACACAAATCAAGCACTGCAGATAAATGATGACAAGCGAGCTAAATATGTACCATGTCTTCCATACCTCAGTGAAAAATACGGCATTTCGCTTTACAACTGGGATGTTACAGGCTTACTATTTGAAGCGAGGGGTTGTTTACCAAAATTTATATGTAATATCCTTAAATGCTTTCAAATTCCCTTTTACGAGGTTCACAAGATTGTGATGGAAATTCTGAAGGCCTCTCTTCAAATTCTACACTATCATCTATATGTTAACACGTAATTTTTTGTTTTGATGTACAAATCGAATCATTATTCTGCTCGTTTCATTTCCCTTTATCTTTTATATTTGTTAATTCCGGATCCCAGTGGTTAACCTCACTTGTGGACGGATGATTTGAAATAAATCTTAGTAGTGCAGAGAATTTTCTTATCTTCATCGTAATGAAAATAATATGATAACGGTCTGACTAATAAGCCGTGTATATTTTTCGTACGAGAATTATGTAGAGTTGAGATAAACAAACCATGCATAAGCGATAGAGGTATAGGCAACGTGTAACTATACATAGGAAGTGCTTTGTTGTAATAATATACACTAAACTCCCGGTTTAAGCGTTGTATAGTCTAGACAAATATGGCCGCCTCCCTAACAGCTGTTCGTATCGATCGTCATTTTATAATGGTTGCTCTGTAACCATAGAAGAACAAATCAAAGTGCACAAAATAATTAGAATAATATTATTGTAGCTGTACACGGACGTTTAAAGATATCTGACTTTCAATTATTTTCTGATCATGTAAGCGAACTTTTTTTTAAACGCAGTATAAATATGGGAAATGCGTGTTATTATTCGGTTGAGAAGCTCTTATCATCCAGTCTGCCGTCCAAAAATCTGAAAGTTAGAATTTATAAAACAGTTATATTACCGGTTCTTCTGTATGGTTGTGAAACTTGGACTCTCACTCTGAGAGAGGAACATAGGTTCAGGGTGTTTGAGAATAAGGTGCTAAGGAAAATATTTGGGGCTAAGCGGGATGAAGTTACAGGAGAATGGAGAAAGTTCCACAACACAGAACTGCACGCATTGTATTCTTCACCTGACATAATTAGGAACATTAAATCCAGACGTTTGAGATGGGCAGGGCATGTAGCACGTATGGGCGAATCCAGAAATGCATATAGAGTGTTAGTTGGGAGACCGGAGGGAAAAAGACCTTTAGGGAGGCCGAGACGTAGATGGGAGGATAATATTAAAATGGATTTGAGGGAGGTGGGGTATGATGATAGAGACTGGATTAATCTTGCACAGGATAGGGACCGCTGGCGGGCTTATGTGAGGGCGGCAATGAACCTTCGGGTTCCTTAAAAGCCATTTGTAACTAAGTAAGTAAGTAAGCGAACTTTTTAACCACGAGATATGTCCGAACCAAGGATTATAACAAATTGACCAACTCTGAAACAGTTCCGCTAGTTCTCAATAGGTGACTCTAAAAAAGTGTTACGAAAAATATTGATGTAGATTAAGTATAAATTATTCTCTTAATTGACAGTGTTAGCGGTTTCAAACTAAATCTAGTGTTTTTACAATCATTATAGGAAGATCAAAATTTAATTTTATAATGCGGGTATATTTATGTACTATTGGTGACACTGACTGTTATCTTCACTATCTATTCAGGTAAATACCGTAGAGAAAGAAGCCACGCTTACACGAACAAATTATCGATCATTATCGATTAGTAGGGATCATGTATCTTTGGACGACAGTGCATTCTTTGATCAAAATATAGCGTGGTAATCGATCAGGCCCAGTTGTACTATCGATACTTAGCGCGGTACACTAATGCACACTATCGGCTGCAATAGAGAATCTCAGTTATTCTCTTATCTTTCGTAATAAAACAATGACGAAACTATGACAGTTGTACTGTTATACACGACGTACTATGTAGTGGTTATTAGTAAGGAATTTACACATGACTCATAAACGAGATATTTCACTGTATAAGTATGAGGAAAGTTAAACGTCTCAGTGAAAGTTATTATTAGCAAGATCATTAGTATTTTTTTGAAGTTTGTGTAAAACTTGAACTCTAAGATTTTTCTTTACATAGTTCATAAGTGAACTAAAGATAGTTTTGAATTATTTACGGGCCTTTAAGGCAGCATGGTGGTTCGAACGTTAACCCAACTTGTGTAAAGTTAGAAGCATGATGTAAATATGCATTGTTGGAACGAGGGCAAACGTAACAAAGCAGGGAATTTTATTTAATGCTTTAAAATTTGTTGCAAGATTCCGTTTATTAGGTACATATGTGATGAATCTCAATTCCTTAGAAACTGTAACAAAATTGGTTACTTAAGTTTGTCGCTTAAATTTTAATTAACAAAAAGGATTGCATTAAATATGTGTTAGAGGAAGAAAGTAGTTAAATGATAAGCACAAAATTCTATATCCCTATCATGCTATTCAGAGTGATTAGGGATGCAGGAATTTAATATTCTATAAATGTCCGGGTCTCATTTCATTTATGATTAAAATACTGTGTCAGACTTTTTATTATGTGAAACTACACATGCGGTACGTGTTTAAAATATTCCTAGATATAATGACATAGTGAGCTATCATTAACTGGAGGTGTGATTAAAATATTCCACGAGATACTACATCATATATAATTATACATTTAAAGCGTTTCCCTGGCAAAATTAATCATTTATAATTTCAAATGTGCAACGTGTTTAAAATGATGATAGAAAATTGTGTAGTGAATTTCCATGAACCTCATTTAACTTGGATAGGCAGGTCCACTAACGAATCGCTTCCGTTTTTGCCACTCCGTCTTTAATAATAATAATAATAATAATAATAATAATAATAATAATAATAATAATAATAAATTATTAATCTTTTCAAATGGTTCGATGTAAATTTAAGAAAAGTTTTACTGAATATTCCAAAATAAATAGAAAACTTCAGACAAATTAAACGATATTAAATAATAATAATAATAATAATAATAATAATAATAATAATAATAATAATAAATTATTATTAATCTTTTCAAATGGTTCGATGTAAATTTAAGAAAAGTTTTACTGAATATTCCAAAATAAATAGAAAACTTCAGACAAATTAAACGATATTAAATAATAATAATAATAATAATAATAATAATAATAATAATAATAATAATAAATTATTATTAATCTTTTCAAATGGTTCGATGTAAATTTAAGAAACGTTTTACTGAATATTCCAACATAAATAGAAAACTTCAGACGAATTAAATGATATTAAATAATAATAATAATAATAATAATAATAAAAAATTATTAATCTTTTCAAATGGTTCGATGTAAATTAGGAAAAGTTTTACTGAATATTCCAAAATAAATAGAAAACTTCAGACAAATTAAGTGATATTAAATAATAATAATAACAATAATAATAATAATAATAATAATAATAAATTATTAATCTTTTCAAATGGTTCGATGTAAATTTAAGAAACGTTTTACTGAATATTCCAACATAAATAGAAAACTTCAGACAAATTAAGTGATATTAAATAATAATAATAACAATAATAATAATAATAATAATAATAATAATAATAATAATAAATTATTAATCTTTTCAAATGGTTCGATGTAAATTTAAGAAAAGTTTTACTGAATATTCCAAAATAAATAGAAAACTTCAGACAAATTAAATGATATTAAAAAAAATAATAATAACAATAATAATAATAATAATAATAATAATAATAATAATAATAATAAATTATTATTAATCTTTTCAAATGGTTCGATGTAAATTTAAGAAACGTTTTACTGAATATTCCAACATAAATAGAAAACTTCAGACAAATTAAATGATATTAAATAATAATAATAATAATAATAATAATAATAAATTATTAATATTTTCAAATGGTTCGATGTAAATTTAAGAAACGTTTTACTGAATATTCCAACATAAATAGAAAACTTCAGACAAATTAAGTGATATTAAATAATAACAATAACAATAATAATAATAAATTATTATTATTATTATTATTATTATTATTATTATTATTATTATTATTATTTCAAATGGTTCGATGTAAATTTAAGAAGCGTTTTACTGAATATTCCAACATAAATAGAAAACTTCAGACAAATTAGGCTTAAGTGATATTAAATAATAACAATAACAATAATAATAATAATAATAATAATAACAATATAATAAATTATTAAACTTATCAAATGGTTCGATGTAAATTTAAGAAGAGTTTTACTGAATACTCCAACATAAATAGAAAATTTCAGACAAATTAAATGATATTAAATAGTAATAATAATAATAATAATAATAATAATAATAATAATAATAATAAATTATTAATCTTTTCAAATAAATAATAAAATAAAAATAAATAAATAAATGGTTCGATGCAACTTTATGAAAAGTTTTATTGAACATTCTAACACAAATAGAAAACTTCTAACAAATTAAATGATATTACTGTCTCTGATCGGAGCCGTAGCTTAGTCGATTGGACTAAATCTCAACAAGACGACCAGGGTTCGATCTCCGGCAGTGCCAGTGGAATTCTTTGGTGGATAAAGCGATTCTGGGACAGATTTTTTTCTGACTACTTCAGTATCTCCTCTCAATTCATTCCATAACTGCATCATCATTCACAATACAATATATCACCGTTCCAGGAATGTGTAACACATGACTAACCCAGCCTATATTCTGGTTTCGTAAGTGATAGGCTTCAAATTTTTATTATTTAGTTACTTAAATTAATAAATAACGAATTTACTGTGTTAACATTTTAAATAATGATGTCATTGTACCCAGTGAGAGAAGTGGGAAAAAACCAAAAGCGGTATGCTACCCCGAGATTTTCCCCTGGCATACCTCGATTTAAAAAAGGCGTACCCTCTCCCTCACAACATACACATGATCGGTCTTACTAATAAAAACTCTATATACAGACGTTTAACTGTCTTATACTTATCCAATGAGTAGCTCGTTTATAAGTCGTGTGTAAATTCCTTACTAATAATCACTACATACGTCGTGTATAACAGTATAACTGTTACACAGCTACGTCATAGTTTCACTACTTCGTTACGAAAGGTAATAGAATATCAGAGATTCTCTATTGCATCCGGTAGAGCGCTCTAGTGTGGCGTGTTAAATATCGATAGTACAACTGGCTCTAATCGATTACCACACTACATTTTAGTCAAAGAGTATAAGCTACAGCAATATTATTCTAATAATTCTATAATCTTTGGTTTGTTCTTCTGTGGTTACAAGGTAACCATCATCATAAAATGACAGTCGATACGAACAGCTGTTAGAGGGGCGGCCATTTTTTCGCTATATACAACGCTTAAACAAGGGGTTTCGTGTATATAACTACTGCAAAGCAATTCCCATTGTATAGTTACAGCCTGTTTATACGTCCATAGCTTATTCACGGTTTATTAGTAACGTTTTCTGTCTCAACTCTGCATAAGTCTCGTATAAAAACTATACACGATTTATTAGTAAGACAGGATGTATACAATAAATTGTTTCGTACAGTCAGTAACATGAATCTTTGAAGCTTACGCAACACATTAAATTTCTTAATAAAATCATTTCAAGTTACTTCAGTTATTTATTAGATTATTTTGAAATGTCCATTGAGACTTATCATTTAAAATATTATTAAAGCTTCAAAGTGCCTTACTTAATTATTTATAAAAAGTGCAACAACACAAAAATGACATAGTCACTAAATTGGCAACAATGGCCACCACAAGCTACAAACCATAGCCCTCTCTACTTGAAATACTACCGTTGTAAGCATTCCAGGGGTTGACTTATCAAATAAACGTGTCTAGACACACGTTGAATTCAGTTCTAGAAGGCTGTGATTTAGATTTACGAAGGAAAAAATAGTACTCTTTGCTGTGATGAAATGTATAAACAAATTTTTACAGATCACATTTTTTCAGTGATGGTATGTCATTTATCACTAACGGTATGTTTTTTGGCCATAGAAACCAGTGGCGATATTCCATACCGGCGAATACCGTCTCACTTCCCTCACTGATTGTACTGTACCTGATTGACTAGTTTCGATGTTTTTATCATCATCTGCTGAATCCTGGCAAGAGGGCTTAGAACAGTGACCGGCATGTTCCGTGCTCTGTGACGTCATACCACGGAGCCGCCACGCTCTTTGCTCGGCAATCTCTGCATACTGAGCACAGCGAGGAGAGAAGGTTCAACTGAACAGTGGTGGTGCGGCGCCTATGCAATGACAGAGCGCTATCCATTCGTCTGAGGTAGTATGGGAACAGCACAATTACAATACATTTGTACGAAAACAAAACTGTACATCCATGATAAATCAATGTAACAAAATATTTTGGTTTGTAATCAAATTTAATATACTTATAATAATATGAAATTCATAATACAGCCAGGTGCAGAAGCGTTCGTATTATGTAAATGAGGCTCCGAAACTGCTATAAATATTCAAATATAGAAATAAATAATTTAAGCAGTATTACAACACTTTGTGTACTCGGAAACTTGAAAACAGTTCAAGTGTTTTTAACAGACATTTTCCTACACAATATATAGATTGAACTATACAGGTTGTTCATTTCAAAGTGTGTCATGACGTCGCTGTTGTTGGGTCACTGATTTGAAGCGAGTTTCAGTTTATATGTTAGAGAAGTTGCCTATTATTTAAGGCGTTCTTCAATCTGAACTTGAGAACGTGTACGGTATAACTTGAACGTCGTAGCAACAGATGGCGGTCTGTACTGTTTGTGTGCTACCATAACCTCTTTCGAACTGTGTTTTGCGCCGGCAAGTCGTACGCAGGGTATTTGTTATCATCGGTTGCGTACGGTAACATTCCACAACACAAATCAAATGCTCCGTGTCCATGTTGACCGTCGAAGTTAACAACAAATACGTAAGTAATCGTCTTAACCCTCTCCCCATATCCCGACAGTACGTATTTCCAAACAGTTCACATTCCTGCCACTACCGGCGTTACCGTACGTATCGGCACGTACTCTTCAGAATGAACGCCGTACTTGCTAGCCAACTTCTCTGCCTCTTAGATTATACACCTGAGCTGCGGAAGTGTAGGAAGATTGAATTCTCTAGGCTCATCAGCTAGCCACATGACGGCATACAGCGAGCCAAGACACATTTTGAACTGAACACCCAGTATAGGCCCTAACTTGGTGAGTAGTATGCAAAGCATATTTCAACTTTTGAAACACACCATCACTTTGTGTTACTACCTTGCCCAAGTTAAATGCTTTGTCGAGATCAAACTGTGTTATGGAGTATGGAGGAATGGCGAAGTGTTTGATTTGTGACAAGCTGTTTCAGCATGTAAAGAAATTCAATATACAATGCCATTATTCTGTATGCGACACAAATGATTATGACAAATATGGGGGAGAATATCGACAAATAGTCTACTAGTGCAGCAATTGAAAGATAAATTGTTAAGTGAAGCTAGGGAACACACTGTCAGTGAATCAATGGTAAGCTTAAGGCTTAAGATATAGGATTTCACTAGCCATTGCAAAGAACATGCGTTCTTTTAATGACGGGGAATTTTCCAAGAATGTTGCCATCATGACCGCAGAGTAGTTATTCCCTAGCAAAATACAGGAATGTGATTCCATCAATTTATCTCCAAGAACTGTCGTATTATTGCTGCACTGACGCCACTGCGCTGGTGCGTGTTAACAGTAATATGACTCAACTGCTCGCTCTTCCAAGCTCTTGAGGCCTGACTGGCTCTTACGTCATAACTGCAGCATCTGCCGGCCACTGGCTTAGAATATATATTCTAAGCCCTCTTGATCCTAGTCAGTTCCCGCATTGTCTAATGGTTTCCTGTTATGGTGGGATTGTATCCAAAAGGATGTGTTCTAGAATTCAATCGTGTGTTTAGGATGCGTTGAGGGTGTGTTTTGTGTGTATATAAATTTCATATTGTTATCGAGTTTCTGATTTTTTTTGGCTGAATGTGTAGAATTTTCATGTCTGTCTTTATGTTGCTGTAGTTGTGGTTGGAGTTTGTGATGTGTTCTCCATAGATTGAATTATTGTTTAGTTTGGTTATAGCTGTAATGTATTCCTTGTAATGTGTTTGAAATGATCTATCCAATATAGAAGTGATTACAAATTTAGTATCGCATGATAGTTTGTATACGCCTGTTGGGTTGTATTTATTGGTGTGTCTTGTCTGTATTGAACTGTGTTTTGTAGAATGCACTGTGTTTTTAGGAAGATGTCAAAGAAGAATGCAAAGGAAAACACTCGCAATAAGCCTGAAGGACAGAATCAGAAACGAAGAAGTACGGCGACGGCGAATAGGATGAAATGGCGCTGGGGAGGACACGTGGTACGAATGCATCCTACCAGATGGGCACACACGGGGTCGTATCCATTTTCATGTGCTATGTATGTGATAGTGTGTATATATATTCCTTAAAGTCTTGTTGGCTAATTATTATTATTATTATTGTTATTATTATTATTATTATTATTATTATTATTATTATTATTATTATTATTATTATTATTATTATTATTATTGTGTTCTGTATGCAATGTTGCATTTTAGTTCCTTGAAGGATGATACAATGTTGTATGTGTTTTTATTTTCGTTTGTTAGTGTACCGTATTTGTTGTGTTCTTGTGTTTGTGTTGTGTTTTGTTTGCGTTTAGTCTTTCTTATGATGTTATCTATTATGTCAGGGTTGTATCCATTTTCCTCTGCTATGTATTTGATAGTGTGTATATCTTCCCTATAGTCTTGTTGGCTAATTATTATTATTATTATTATTATTATTATTATTATTATTATTATACTGTTGTATTACATTATTACTATTAACACTACCGCCCACACCTGTGGAGTAACGGTTAGCACGTCTGGCTGCGAAACCAGGTGGCCCGGGTTCGAATCCCGGTCGGGACAAGTTACCTGGTTGAGGTTTTTTCCGGGGTTTTCCCTCAACCCAATACGAGCAAATGCTGGGTAACTTTCGGTGCTGGACCCCGGACTCATTTCACCGGCATTATCACCTTCATATCATTCAGACGCTAAATAACCTAGATGTTGATACAGCGTCGTAAAATAACCCAATTAAAAAAAATCAACACTACCACTATTACCAGTACAACTATTATTATTATCATTATTATTATTATCATTATCGTTATCATTATTATTATTATTATTATTATTATTATTATTATTATGCTCGTCTTCTTCGCGAAATATTATATTGGATCAACTGAATTTTTTTTAGCCTGTCAAATACAACAGGAGTAAAAAAAAAAGACCCCTTCATGCAAGATCTATCATCCCTCAGAGTTTAGTGCAGAGTATTTGTAAAAGTACTCGTCTACAACGTAACTTAAACTTTTTTCAATATAAAACTATGCACGAAAAGGCTAATTGCTCAACATACTGAAAACAACCGTGCAACTTGACAAAAATTATATATCACTCTAATTTTCTGCATTTTTTAAGTTACATGCAGTTTGAAAAGTGACATCGTCTACACGGCAGAAAGGACAGAATTGTGTCATAAGAAAGTGGTTTATGGCGAAGTGAATCAACCGCGGTTAAAAACGCAGTAACCATAGGTTACGAAACGACGGTTAAATAGTAACCGTGGTTAAAATGTAATTTATGTGCACCATTCAATCACCGATTACTTAAACATGGTTAGCTGACACCTCATTTAAGCAGCGTGAAATCTATGATGGTATAGGCCTACTGTTTCTACAAAATAACTAAAGGAAAGCATTCATTTCCATGCAAAGATAATAATCAACGTCTAAAAACGATAGTGTTTACTCCGTTCTACGAACGTGTCCTATATTTTCGCGTTGCATTTGTTTGCCTTTAGGCGCTGTTATGTTTGCGAGTTTCAATTTCTTTGTTCTTCAGTGCTGTTGAGTTAAAATCGTACAAAACGGAAAATTAACTGCAAAAATGATGACATCCCAAGTTAGTTTGAAGTAATGATAGACTTAATTACTATATTTAATTATATTATATATGAAAAATATGGAATATCCAAAAAGCAAAAGGATGAAAAAGATTAGTAAAAATATGTGTAAAATTCAGCACCCCATTTATACCAGAGAACTGTGCATTATCCTAATATCCATTCATAATCTCTCTTCGTTGAGCCAGTAATACACTCGCCTCAGATTTTCACAATACTAGTCGTTCACCGCTGCTACCAATACAAAAGTGGCGGCAATCAGCAGCTCGAGTGCGGAAATTTTAAACTTCCCAGTGTCCGTCGCTTGTAACGGTAGACTCTGTAGGCTATAATGCATAAAAATGATAGACTAATATATTTCAATTAACAATAAAACTTTATGTGCCATGAATTTTCAACATAAGCACTCGTATTTACAATATAGGCTATATGTACAATAGTGGCAAAAAAACCGGACCGACCCTTGTAGTTGATTTCAGAGCCTTGTTCACTCCAGAGCACGATAGACTGGTAACTAAGGCTTTCGTGGTTCGAATCCTGCTTTGGAAGGAAACTTTATTTTTGTTCCTTATTCAAATTTATTCCCAATACTTTTCGATTGCAGCGATATTTTACTATTTAATTAACTTATTATTCCCAGAACATGAATTTTACCAGCAATCGAAAAGTATTGGGAATAAATTTGAATAAGGAACCAAAAAAGTTTCCTTTCCAGGCAGGATTCGAACCACGAAAGTCTTAGTTACCAGTCTATCGAGCTCTGGAGTGAACAAGGCTCTGAAATCAGCTACAAGGGTAGGTCCGGTTTTTTTTTTGCCACTACTGTACAATACAGTATATATACAGGGAATTCAAAAGGTAAGGTCAACCGGTGAAGAGATTATTCAGGGCGAGATTTAGAGCAGGAAAGTCCTTTGTCACTTTTATTTATTTGCAACTGTTTCAGAGTTACAACCTGTCAAGCAGTAAATTCACATTTCATGATACTTACAATAAATTCTAATTTACTGTCAGTTGTTTTGATCTAGGTTTGTTTATAAAGCATGATTTCCACCATTGATGGAATGACGATAGAACACATGCCGTGAATTGTGAATGGCCAGCACGGTCCCCTGACTTAACGCCTCTGGACTTCTTATATGGGGTTTTATGAAAGAAAAGGTGTGCGCTACGGAGATTACAGACAGAGATCATCTGCTCCAGCGAATTATCGCAGCTGCAACAGACATCAGATTACGAAACGGGCTGTTAGATCTTGTGCACAGCGAAGAAGAGAACTCGCCCAGGCATGTTTGCGTGTAAACGGAGA
The DNA here is from genome assembly GCF_040183065.1 of Periplaneta americana. NCBI lineage: Eukaryota > Metazoa > Arthropoda > Insecta > Blattodea > Blattidae > Periplaneta > Periplaneta americana. The sequence continues at coordinate 175,552,654 of NC_091121.1, read as the reverse complement.
ATATTTTGAGCAGCTGCCCCAATAAAGTACTGTAAATTATTAATTATTGTAAGTTGCCTTAGTTGTGAGTATATGTTTGACCTGTTGTAACTCGAAACAGTTGCAAATAAATAAGACTGACAAAGGAGTTTCCTGCTATAAAAATGTCGCCCTGAATCATCTCCTCACCGGTTGAGCTTACCTTTTGAATCACCCTGTATATATTTAAGAACAAGAAATAGGGCAAATGGCGTAGCTCATGCGGTAGCGCGTTTGTCTACTGATCCGGAGTTGCACTCGGGCGTGGGTTCGATTCCCATTTGAGCTAATTATCTGATTGTATTTTCCGAGGTTTTCCCCAACCATAAAACTAATGAATAATTTCGAGGGAAAAATTGTTCCGAGGCCGAGTATCGAACCTGGGACCTTTGGTTTAACGTACCAACGCTCTACCAACTGAGCTACCCGGGAACTCTACCCGACACCAATCCAATTTTTCACTCTATATCCACATACCTCAAAGTGGGCTGACAACCGTCAAGCAACCAACTTCGAGTGCACACTAACTCCGTGTGACTTAAATTGTGGTTTTCTGTTAACGAACAGTGACGTGTATTATGCAAATCAAGATTTCAGGTATAACTCCCTGTAAAGTTGATTTGAATAATTTCGAGGAAAAAATTGTTCCGGAGCCGGGTATCGAACCCGGGACCTTTGGTTCAACACACCAACGCTCTACCAACTGAGCTACCCGGGAACGCTACCCGACACCAATCCAATTTTTCACTCTATATCCACATACCTCAAAGTGGGCTGACAACCGTCAAGCAACCAACTTCGAGTGCACACTAACTCCGTGTGACTTAAATTGTGGTTTTCTGTTAACGAACAGTGACGTGTATTATGCAAATCAAGATTTCAGGTATAACTCCCTGTAAAGTTGATTTGAATAATTTCCAGGAAAAAATTGTTCCGGAGCCGGGTATCGAACCCGGGACCTTTGGTTCAACACACCAACGCTCTACCAACTGAGCTACCCGGGAACGCTACCCGACACCAATCCAATTTTTCACTCTATATCCACATACCTCAAAGTGGGCTGACAACCGTCAAGCAACCAACTTCGAGTGCACACTAACTCCGTGTGACTTAAATTGTGGTTTTCTGTTAACGAACAGTGACGTGTATTATGCAAATCAAGATTTCAGGTATAACTCCCTGTAAAGTTGATTTGAATAATTTCGAGGGAAAAATTGTTCCGGGGCCGGGTATCGAACCCGGGACGTTTGGTTTAACGTACCAACGCTCTACCAACTGAGCTACCCGGGAACTCTACCCGACACCGATCCAATTCTTCCCTCTATATCCACATACCTCAAAGTGGGCTGACAACCGTCAAGCAACCAACTTCGAGTGCACACTAACTCCATGTGACTTAAATTGTGGTTTTCTGTTAACGAACAGTGACGTATATTATGCAAATCAAGATTTCAGGTATAACTCCCTGTAAAGTTGATTTGAATAATTTCGAGGGAAAAATTGTTCCGGAGCCGAGTATCGAACCCGGGACCTTTGGTTCAACGTACCAACGCTCTACCAACTGAGCTACCCGGGAACTCTACCCGACACCGATCCAATTCCATCGACGCTAAATAATCCAGTAGTTCATACAGCGTCATTAAATAACCAAGTAAAAAGGAAACAAGGAATAACTAAAGGAGCAGACAAATGCCTGTATCAAAGTAAATTAGAATAAGGAAAATGTTATTCTTTCACTTCATTGTCCGTTTCCTCCAATTAATTACATCTATTTAAATTTATTGTCTATGAATGTACAACATCCATTTGATAACTATATTTGTTCATTTGTGAAAACCATCATTCATTAAATTGGTAGCACTAAATGTGCATAATCCGTTTAGCAAATGTACCGGAATCAATATTCCAATCAGGTAATGAATTTAAATTAATTTATAATCAATTTCATACCATAGCAGATTCCCCAAGCTGTATCGCAACTCTTTTTGTATAAAAACAATATCTTTTCTCGTAAAAAATAGTCTGAAACTTCCGACTAAAGACTTGAAAACAAGATATAAAAATTTGATAATAATTTCAGTAACAAACTAAGTATTCGATATTTCATTTTCATTTAACTGAAAACTCAACTTTATGACTTAGCTCCCTTTACCCAAACACCACTGATTTATGGGTAAAGTGCATGCTTATATGTATGTATGTATTTATTTACACTGCAAGTGGGCAAGCACCCGGTGGCAGTGGTATATACAATATTAACAATACACAGTTAAAATGATAAGCAATACACAATAAAATTTACAATACATAATAAAATTTACAACACATATACAATTTTACACACAATACAATAAGAATACACAATACAATTTAACACAATAATAATAAAACATAAAATAAAACACCTAATTTTACAACACAACCTACATAATTATGTATAGGTCCTACATAATTTTCAATAGTCTTTCACTTTACTCTCATCTCATTCCCTGTAGTGGCACTATGACGCATTTCACTGACACTTTAGCACACATTTCACTGACACTCTGTAACACATTTCACTGACACTATAGAACACATTTCATTGACGCTATAAATTATCACTGATCGGAACTGTTCACTGCACTGTAAAACCATAACTTCACTGACTCACCTCGCTTCACTGATACAACAGTTCAAATAAGTCAAATAATTGCATTCTTATGCATACTTATAAACAGAACTACATTTAAACTAAACATTTCTAGTCTAAGGCCCTCTTACACGCTATTTTTAAATAATTTACAATTCAAACCAAGGAAGTAAACTCGTCAGGCTAGATAAATACATGCCACCTTAAAAAATTAAATGTTAAATGTCACCTTAATTTTAATTTTCACTTTATACACAACTCTTTAAATTATTCTTGAATCTCCTTAAGGAAGGACAGCCCTCAAAGACCGCTGCAGGTAGGTCATTCCAATCATTTATAGTTATATTTAAAAATGAGAATTTACCTACATCCGTTTTCTGTTTCCTACATTTGATTTTAAAATCATGAGGAAATTTGAGGTAAGCTCACTTATCTCTAAAAATTTCAACATATTATTTCCATATTTTATGATTTCGAAATTCTTGTTACAAGACATTTAAAATTTACTTTACCAAAAATATTTGGGTTATCTTTTGGGCTATGAAGAAAAAAAAAAAGATATTTCTACAAAATTAAATTACTCCAACTACACAATAAATACCATTAATAACATTTTCAAAACTTCTCTTGTCCAAAAACATACAGGAATTAAGGCCTACAAAACATTGGCGAGACCTGTTCTCATGTATGGAAGTGAAGCTTGGACCATACGTAAATGTGATGAACACCGAATAACTGCAAATGAAATGAAGTTTTTGAGGAGGACTGCTGGCTATACTACAGGGACATCATTTTATTTTTACTAACATGTTTAATATTAACTTGCCTAAACCTCTGGATCAACGCCGTTTGCTACCTCCTTCCACGACTGGAGTTCGATGATACTGGCGTAATGTAGAAACAAATCACTTTACTAGGTACAGGAGGAAAGAAAAGTAGTTCATCCATTTACGTAAACTAGGAAATATTGCGTTTTTGAGTTTGATAATTTTCATTAGGTTTTTGTTTAATCAAAATACAGTACAGTATTAACAATGAGTGTTTTTACTCACGAACTGAGCTGTCCATGTGGACGTATCCATTATGCAGTGTATATTATACTGTCTACAGCACATTAGCGTACAATAGAGAGAATGAAGTTAAATCGAAAAATAATCATAATATGGATATTTAAACACATTTTTTTAAATGGTGGCCGTTCATTTCGATACAGGCTTCAGTTCTAATGTACATATTATCGCACTATAGACTATTGCACCTAATTCCAATTACCAGTTTCGTCCTTCGTACTAGTAACTCATGTTGAAATAATTCTGTACCCACTCTATAAAAGAGTACCTTACGTACTGTAAATTCAATCTTCACTTCTGCCCGATCCGAAAAGATAAAATTACTCAGACATACTATCTACTGTCCGTCCAAGTGGTTATGTCGTAGGGTCGTAGAAAGGGAGGATATCACGTGACAGTTAATTACTTTGCGAGGCCCTTTTATTTAAGTTATTTTAAACAGTTGTATAATATTACGTAGACGTCCAATTCCTAACAGAAATTAATGTTCTCAGAAAAGAGCTAAGACAGCCCAGCCAATAGCTGGCGAATAAAAGCTGGTGGGGGAAACCGGGATACGACGTAGGCAAATGGACGACAGTACCTGTGCGAAAATGATTCAATATGGAAAGCTCTTTCGTCACTGGAAAACGCGAACATATTTTTGGAACGTACTGTTTACTATGACCGTAAGACTACTATGACTGTATATACGGTCTTGGATCTGTGTGCAGGACGGTTCAACTTCGTTAGTAGAAAGGGTGGGAGTGAAGTACATTAAAAAAACTCAGGTGCAATAAAAATTGAAGAAAAAATAATATGATATCCCTGTAGATTAGACAAAAAGAAAAATTAGGATATTTTGAAAGAATTAAATGTTGATCCAATTTTAGAAAAAAATGAAAATTATAGACAGAAATGGAAATCTCATATACTCAGGGTACTAGAACAAGAATATCACGCCAAGAACTAAATTACCGCCCTTTAGGAACAAGATCTTTGGACCGTCCGCTGAAACGATGAAGTGAGACCAGTGTATAGGTAATTAAGTATGGCAACTTCGCGTCGGTACCTTTGATGTAGCCGGACTGATTTCAATGACCTTCAAGTCAGCTAGAGCGTGAGATTCTGCTTTCTCCCTAGAGTTAGCGCTGACATCACACCAGCTAGCAGTAGACACAGCGGAAATATAACACATATAATGAATACATCTAGGTACATTTTGTACTCAAATAAAATAAATTGGATCCATAAAATAAATCCGTCATTAACGGTAATATCTAAACTCTTAGAGTTCCTTTGCAATGAAAGTTGAGACGTTGATCCCAACAAAAATTAAAATATGTAATGATTTGATAGCACTGAAAATGGAAAATCAAAACTCTTATGAGAAGTAAAACCATATACCTATATTCTATTATATACAAATATTAAACGGATTCGATACTTAATTTTATAATGTATTATATTATTTTATAATATAATTTATTATATCTTAAATATAAAAAAAATTATTATTACAACTAGTTTGCCACTGAGAAATAAGGAAAAGCTGTTAACTTGAATTTATTTGAAGCAAAGCGTTACTGGATTATGCAATAAGGTAGGCGATGTTTATTTATTTATTTATTTATTTATTTATTTATTTATTCTGGTGTAATCAAGGCCATTAGGCCTTCTCTTCCACAACACTAGGAATACAAATACAATAATAGAAATAAACAGTAAAAAATACACTATATATAAAATAAAGCTGTACAAAAAATAAAGAGAGACAGAAAAAACACTATAAACAAAGTAAAGTCACACAAAAATATATACAGGTTGCAGTCACACAAACTTTAAATGAGTGATTAAGTATCATAATTAATTGTATCCTAACTAATTAACTAACATAAACAAGAAACTTGCAATTTTAATCTAGATTAAAAAAGAAATAAAAAACACAAATCAATACTTGTAGCAATACCTAAAAACATTTACTAAGACAAAATTTTTCCAATTTAATTTTGAACTGTGATAAAGTCCGGCAGTCCCTGACGTCATTAGGTAACGAATTCCAGAGGCGAGGTATTTCTACAGTATAGGAAGATGAATATAAAGACGTTCTATAATTAGGGATAGAAAGAAGTGCTTGATGTCGGTTTCGAAGAGTTGTAAGAAATTGAAAGCGCGATGGCAGATAATTCGGAGTAGAAGTATGCAGGATTCTAAACAGAAGAGACAGTGAATGTATTGTTCTTCGTTCCTTCAGACGCACCCATGAAAGTAACTGGAGGGAAGGTGTTATACGGTCAAATTTACGAGTATTGCAGATGAATCGTATGCACACATTACGAACACGTTATAGTCTCTCAGCTAAGAGTGAACTTACATTAGTTAGCAAGGAATCGCAATAATCAAAATGGGGCATTACAAGCGTCTGAATAAGATTCTTTTTTAGACTGAGTGGTAGAAATTCTTTCATATGGAACAAGGAGTGAAGCTGAGAAAATATTTTTTTGCAAATGTGTGTTACTTGAGTGTTCCAATTTAGATCGCTATCCATAAAAATGCCAAGATTTTTATTTGTTTCACTGCATTTAACAATAATCCCATTCATATTATATGTGGTATAGTACTACTATCAAGAGTGCTTCGTAGACGATTATGGCCCATTACGATTGCTTACGATTTCTCTGGATTTAACCTTAATCCTAATTTGTGTGCCCACAGTGAAATCGAATTCTGTTTGGATCCTGTGTCTCAACTCTACACTCAATTATTATCTTAGCGTATGCTCGATTAAACTAACCTCTAGCGCCTGAAAGTGGAACTAAACGCCGGCACACAGAGAAACAAAACACAGGAAAATTCGCTCAGTGTCCATTCTTTATAATCCCTATTCGCTGGTGAGACCGTAATGGACCACCAGGCTTAATACGTGATAGGAGGAAGAAGAAGAAGAATAAGAATATATGTCCACCACAAACCTTCTTGCTAAGGAATTAATTCCACAACAAAGCTTATCGCCAAGGAAGTAATTCATCGTGGCGGCTATACCCTCTGGGGAGAAAAAAATAGACTGACTCAGCTACGACTTTAGTACTTGTTCCATCCAATGAGGGATAGACTTCTGTACCGATACCAAGAAAAAAAGTGCGTGTAAACTCTATCAGTCTACCATGTAGTTCGTGATGTACTTCAGTTTGTATATTCTGCATGAAATTGACCATTCGGATGGCTATTAAATGAGGAGCGACCCCTAAAATTGGATAAAAACAGGAAGAGTTTACACAGCAGCCAAGTTTTGTACTGCGGGTTAGTATTTGCATGGGGACAGTTTGTTTACTTTTTTGTGCAATCAATGACACAAGTCGACAGACACAACACGTGACCTTTGCAATGTGAAACACGACATGCAGATAAAGAAACGGTAAACAAGCTGTTGATCGTGATGTGAAAGCTCCAGCAAATAACGCACACACTCCATGTTATCCATCAGAATGTGAACGATAAATTTGCACAAGAAAAATAACATTGCTTAGTCTTGTGTGAATATTCGACGTAGGCCTATACTGCATGTATTATTATTATTATTATTATTATTATTATTATTATTATTATTATTATTATAATCTTGCCTACTTTTAAGAAGGGAGACAAGACTAACTGTAGTAACTTTCGAGGAATATCACTTTTGTAGACGTCATACAACATTTTGTCGAATATCCTTTTGAGAAGATTAACTCCATATGTAGATGAAATTATTGGGGATCATCAGTGTGGTTTTAGACGTAATAGATCGACTATTGACCAGATATTTTGTATTCGACAGATATTGGAGAAAAAATGGGAGTATAAGGGTACAGTACATCAGTTATTCATAGATTTCAAAAAGGCGTATGACTCGGTTAAGAGAGAAGTTTTATATGATATTCTTATTGAATTTGGTATTCCGAAGAAACTACTTCGATTAATTAAAATGTGTCTTAGTGAAACTTACAGCAGAGTCCGTATAGGCCAGTTTCTATCTGATGCTTTTCCAATTCACTGCGGGCTAAAGCAGGGAGATGCACTATCACCTTTACTTTTTAACTTCGCTCTAGAATATGCCATTAGGAAAGTTCAGGATAACAGATAGGGTTTGGAATTGAACGGGTTACATCAGCTGCTTGTCTATGCGGATGCCGTGAATATGTTAGGAGAAAATCCACAAACGAATAGGGGAAACGCGGAAATTCTACTTGAAGCAAGTAAAGAAATAGGGTTGGAAGTAAATCCCGAAAAGACTAAGTATATGATTATGTCTCGTGACCAGAATATAGTACGAAATGGAAATATAAAAATTGGAGATTTATCCTTCGAATAGGTGGAAAAATTCAAATATCTTGGAGCAACAGTAACAAATATAAATGACACTCGGGAGGAAATTAAACGCAGAATAAATATGGGAAATGCCTTTTATTATTCGGTTGAGAAGCTTTTGTCATCTAGTCTTCTGTCAAAAAATCTGAAAGTTAGAATTTATAAAACAGTTATATTACCGGTTGTTCTCTATGGCTGTGAAACTTGGACTCTCACTTTGAGAGAGGAACATAGGTTAAGGGAGTTTGAGAATAAGGTGCTTAGGAAAATATTTGGGGCTAAGAGGGATGAAGTTACAGGAGAATGGAGAAAGTTATACAACACGGAACTGCACGCATTGTATTCTTCACTTGACATAATTAGGAACATTAAATCCAGACGTTTGAGATGGGCAGGGCATGTAGCACATATGGGCGAATCCAGAAATGCATATAGAGTGTTAGTTGGGAGGCCGGAGGGAAAAAGACCTTTAGGGAGGCCGAGACGTAGATGGGAAGATATTAAAATGGATTTGAGGGAGGTGGGATATGATGATAGCTTACTTACTTACTTACTGGCTTTTAAGGAACCCGTAGGTTCATTGCCGCCCTCACATAAGCCCGCCATTGGTCCCTATCCTGAGCAAGATTAATCCAGTCTCTACCATCATATCCTATCTCCCTCAAATCCATTTTAATATTATCTTCCCATCTACGTCTCGGCCTCCCCAAAGATCATTTTCCGTCCGGCCTCCCAACTAACACACTATATGCATTTCTGGATTCGCCCATACGTGCTGCATGCCCTGCCCATCTCAAACGTCTGGATATGATGATAGAGAATGGATTAATCTTACTCAGGATAGGGACCAATGGCGGGCTTATGTGAGGGCGGCATTGAACCTCCGGGTTCCTTAAAAGCCAGTAAGTAAATATTATTATTATTGTTATTATTATTATTATTATTATTATTATTATTATTATTATTATTATCTGTTTAAGCGGATGTAATTCCAACTCTCTTTTTTTTAATGGAATACCTAATATATTTTATATTTTCGAGTAATGCTTATTAAGAGCTTTTCAAAAAGTACCCAGACAACAGTAGATACTTGTGTACCTAGTTATTTATTGCTGCTAAATCAAGAAAACAGAAATGAATGAACTAGTTTTATCTAATATAAATTCACTGTAAATTCTCGAAAATGTTACCATAAAGAGTGTCTCATATTTAGGCCTACATTAAAATATGGAATACGATCTAAAAGTCCGCAGTTGTTTGTCTTATTACTACGCCCGTATTGCCGCAATGTATAGACCTATCCAGACTTGATTTATATTACCACATAGTACACAATCCTATCCACATGTTTACACACCCACCAACATAGCGGAGCACTGCACACAACGTCTCATTCCAAATACACGGCCAGCCATCCAACTAAGTTATATACATCGATGAGCAAACCTCAGTTTCTATAAGAGTTTCGTTTAGTGATTAATAGAAATCACCTCGTTGCGAAATACCTAACAAAAGCAAAGAAATTATATAAATAAATAATTAAACAAACATCCACTTACTTCATAGCCCCTCTATAAGTCGTTTATACTTCAGTATTTTGAGGAATTAGCAGATAATTCGTTATGACACACTTTCAATCCAAGTTCATGTTGAGACATATTCACTGCAATTCCAAACATTACAATGCACACGGAAAAAATCGGAGGCAAGATTGATTCTAATAGGAAGTCCACAGCGATTAACAACATGTATTATTATCACGTAAATATACTCGTTAAGGTATAATAAAACAAGTTTTCATATTATTTTTACTTCAATGTCACTCACACAACAGAATATTATCCCGGAATGTACAGTACGTACATACCAAAGAATCGCGTTTTCAACCTCCCACGGCACTGTTCGCGATCAACTACCCTCAAAAGACAGGACATCAACCCCCTCCACCACACTACTAACAAACCGGTTTTCTTGTAGTAAAAAAAACGGAGAAAAAAGTGACAGCAGATTTGAGGAAATCCCTACGACCTATAACGTATATACAGGAAGTAGGATAATTGAATTATGATAAACTAGCCGTACTCGTGCGCTCCGCTGCACCCGTTAGAAATAAATATAAAGTAATTACATAATTAAAATAGGACATTTGATCCAGGAAACATTCGTGTTTGATAGAAGAATAAATCGTTTATTATGTTACTTACTTTAAATTGCATTAAAAAATTAAATTGCGATCATTCTGATCCAGAGACCACTCATTTGGTCATAAAAATTATTTTAGGAAATACAGGAAACGAATGGCTATCAAGTTTTCTGTGCATAAGAAGCTGTTTTAATCTTACCTGTCCTCGATTCACTCAGAAGTTAGGTACTGTAATAACATTATAGCATTATGTCTATCTAGAGAAACTACACTTTCCTATGGTGAATTAATAATTAATTATACAAATCAGTTAATTTAGCTTCCGATATTACTTCATACAAACACAGAAACATTTTCTATAAGCTATGTTTCATAGCTTTCGATTGTTGTTGTCCTAGGCCCCTTATAGACGAAGTCATTTGTTTTTTATTTCATTACACCGCCTTAGATGGCGTTGTTATTGTAATTTTGAAAATCATTTATCTCATTAAATATCAGTCCTATCAAAATTTTGCATGGAATAAAACTTATCGGACATTGTTTTTAAAGAAACTTTTGTTACGTAATATTTTTCATGAAATTAATAATAAGAGAGATATTTCGATTAATTTAATTCAAGCCCCCCTATAACCCCCCTTTTAAATAAAATATTTTGAATGTCATATAGCCTAAATTCTAAGTTACAACGAACTTAATTTATATTCCAATTTTCATATAAATCGGTTCAGCCTTTATCACGTGAAAAGGTTACAAACATCCAGACAGACAGACATACTAACAAAAATTTCAAAAAAGCGATTTTCGGTTTCAGGGCGGTTAATTATATATGTTAGGACAAATTATTTCTGGAAAATCGAAAATTGCCAGAAAAATGTTTATTATTAGTATAGATAAATAAAATTTGCTGTGAGATTTGAGTTTTCTAATAAACGGAATGTAATAAGTAATGCATGAGTCAATCCAATAATAATAATAATAATAATAATAATAATAATAATAATAAACTTGGTCCGATTAAGATCCTTTTTCTAACTGGTTATTTTAAGACGCTTTATCAACTGCTATGTATAACTAACGTCTCAGTGAGATGAATGTAATGGAATGGAATTTACAGAGGGAGGACACTACGGCCCAGCACTGCGATCTGTTACATTCTATTTGGCCAACCTCAAGCGAGACCAGCGGTCATCAGCACAGAGCACCCTGGGGCTAGCGTCCCTTACCCGCGGAGAAAACACTGCACTATGGTGAACTCGTAGCAGCTAACGGTTATGTTCTCAGATAATTAAACAATATGAACACTTCGCGTCGGTACCTTTGATGTAGCAGGACTGATTTCGATGACCTTCAAACCAGTTTGAGCGTGAGATTCTGCTTTCTCCCAGGAGATGGCACTGACATCACAGCAGCTAGCAGTCGACACAGCGGAAATAAAATACACACAATTAATACATCTAGGTACTCGTACATTATGTACTCAAAATAAATTAGATCGATGAAATAATAAATTCGTCATTAACTGTAATGTCTAGACTCTAGAGTAAGCCTGCACAAACAGCGCTCAACGAGCGCGCGCGCTCTTTCGGAGCGGGATAGCCGTGTTTACCGCTCGCCGAAACGGAGAGGAAGATACATCAGAATGACACAGACTTGCTATAGGTAGAGGAGAGGGAAACGACCACTCAGCTATGTAGTGGAGTGCAATGTGTATTCTCAGTAACTGTTTCACTTTGCTTACCTACTGCTACAGTATATTATGGAGGAATCTAAAAGACGGAACATAACATTTAACGATTTACAGCTAGAACTTATTGATCTTCAGTGTGACCTAAGAGCTAAAGATCGTTTTGAATAATACTACTAGCCTGGTTGAGTTTTACAAGACTAAACATTAGCAATAATATCCACGACTACACAGGCTGGCTGTGAAAATGATTGCTATGTTTGGCTTAACATTTATATTTGTGAGCAACTGTTTTCTATAATCAACTTTAATAAAGGCAGACATCGAACATCTGTAACTGATGTTTCATTATGATCAGTAGGTTATTGTTCCTTTCAGCTGCCAACAGCATAAAACCTCGTTTTGATGTACTACTGATAAATAAAAATATAACAAAATGATATTGTACATTTAAGTAGCTATAGAATTTCTATTACTTCTATAAAATAAATATTTCTTGATTAATTAATAATAGTCCAAGATAGTTTTGCAAGCACTGAACGGGAATTTATTTCATAAGCACTCGTAATAGTACTTTCTTTTGTGTACATTTTGTACGAGATCACCCCTTCTTCCAGTCCACCCTCATAACAGAGCGCAGCTAATATCTGCATTCCGCTCATGAGCTGTGAGCCGGCTGGGAGAGCGCAAACCTTGTGCAGGCCTGCTCTAGAGTTCCTTTATAATGAGAGTTGAGACGTTGACCTCGTGAATCACTCTGTATAGTAATTATAGTAGGTCTATATACATTTCTTTTTCCACTATAAATGTTTAAAATGTTGCAGTTTCATTGTGGACAACCGTTACATATTGAATGATTTTAGCTGACTGTGTATATATGGGTTTACGGCGTGAATTAAAATTGGGGACACACAACATTAATTTTCATCATCACTATCAATACAAGTATTTCTAGACACAGACTCCCAAGGACGCAATATACAGCTTGTAACAACTGGTTTAAACTTTAATTCTTACACGAAACTTAATTTCAACTCGTAAGTAAATATTAGAATACTAGCTAGCCTGTTCTTAAAAAATTGTGTTGTAACAGTTCTTGGCTTCTTGTAACAGCTGTATACCGATACGCTTCACTGGCAGTGAAGGTGCGTACATACTTAGCGAACGAACAACGAACGAACGACAAACGAACGCATTCGCTGATTGAAATCGGAACGTGTGTACGTCACAGCAAAGGCAAACCGATCGTTTGGTTTGCCTTCGGAAGTGATCCGTCGCTTGTTGGTACATCAAAGGAAGTTGGTATTCGTTGTGGACGGGATTTGATACTAGTTGGTAGTTCGTAGCAGAATGCAGCGCTTAGTTCAATTTCACCAGCAGGATGTCGAAACTGGAGTGGACGGAAGACGCTGTTATAAATCTTATTAATGCATATAGGGAGCAGGAAACTTTATGGAATCCCAAGTATCCTACTTACCACAATAAAGTAAGAAAACATGATGTTTGGGAAGCTATTGGAAAGATGTTCAGCTGTAAAGTAGGCGAGTCAAACACGTTGAAAATTTGAAAATTATTTTTGTTTATTTATTTTCAGTCGGTACATATTTTTTTTATTGTAGGAAGTAGAAGTCAAAAAGAAAACTGAGTCCCTACTGACATCATTCCGGAGGGAAAGACAGAAGTCCACAAAAAGATATGGAATGGAGAGTGAAGAAGTGTACGAGTCAACTTGGTTCGCGTATAAACATAATTAGGCCTATGTCGTTCATTTTGGACAAATTGACGCTCAGAAAAAAAACAAAGCTCCAACCTTGTGCACACAAAATAAATTGTTGGCACTGAAAAGTGCCTTTTCGTAAGCATGATGCGCATTCGACAAACACAGACAAATCTCTCTTTTTAATTTTAAGATAATGATTGTCAGTGAGGTATCCGTATATTGAAACTTTCCCCTGTCTTGCAGTCGTACCTTAATAAAATCTTCCAGTTCCTCAATTATAGCTATACATACTTCTGGAACAATCCTAGTGGTAATCAGCTGTTTCGACACTTTGAATAAATACATTAAACTTGTATATGAATCTCCTGTAGCAAGATATCGAAGTGTTGATATGGTACTAGCCTTTTCTGAACAGGTTTTGCTTTTCGTTAGCCTGTGTCTTTCTTGGACATTTTTGGCCCTATTTTGCACAATTAGCCTATATTTCGAAGTCTATTTCTGAAATGCGGCAGAAGTTGTGAAACTGTCCATTCGAAGTGAATCATTAAGTAGTCAGTGCCTCTATATTGATTGCGACTTTCGTAGAGTGGCGTCTGCCACCATCGCCTTTTGTTTTTTAACTTTCTTTTTATTAAACTGCCTATAATAACAACGTCTGCACTTGCTATAATTATATTTTCGTCTGCAATTATTGCGGATAATCAGCGAACGTGAATGTTTTCTGACCATTTGCTGATGATTTGTACGTTGCTCCAAATAGCGAACGAACAACGAAATTTCGTAATACAATGTTAAAATTGAAATATATCGTCTATATTATCTAGTTTTTATATAATTGATTATAACATAAACGTTTTCGGCACTAATGTGCCATTTTCAAATGTATGAAAATTTGCCTAATTACATATTCAAATAGATGCACATGAACTGTTTGAATGAAACGTAATGTGTACCCTTGATGATCTCATATCACATATAAAACAATCTATATGTAGATAATTAAATAATTAAAAACACACACTTATTACTAACACTTAAAATCTGTTTTGATTTACTGCTGCAATTATCCATCGTTTGGTGGAACACTGGGGTTATCTTGACGTATTATTTAGTCAAATGCAGTTATTCAATTACTTAAAATGTTATAAACTTACACTGAGATGCTAAGTGTTAAAATATTAAAATCCTTTATGTTAATTGATTGTTATTACACCAGAGTTCCTTGTTTGTTCACTTTCACATGTTGGAGCACTTTACCATAATCGAATGTGGTGCGTAATATAAGTTACATTGATACCTGGCTATTGTTTTCCTTCGGTTTGCCGTGGTTGGATTATTACATATGTGAACAAACAAGGAACCTTGGTGTAATAACAATCAATTAACATAAAGGATTTTAATATTTCAACAGTTAGCATCTCAGTGTAAGTTTATAACATTTTAAGTAATTGAATAACTGCATTTGACTAAATAATACGTCAAGATAACCCCAGTGTTCCACCAAACGATGGATAATTGCAGCAGTAAATCAAAACAGATTTTAAATGTTAGTAATAAGTGTGTGTTTTTAATTATTTAATTATCTACATATAGATTGTTTTATATGTGATATGAAATCATCAAGGGTACACATTATATGTTTCATTCAAACAGTTCATGTGCATCTATTTGAATATGTAATTAGGCAAATTTTCATACATTTGAAAATGGCACATTAGTGCCGAAAACGTTTATGTTATAATCAATTATAAAGGGTGCGTCAGAAAGAACGGATGGATTTCAAACTATCGATACGCAACGAGGAGAGAGATATAGTGAGGGGGACCACGACTGTTGGGTCAGCCATAGAATGCAGTTTCAGTTGAGAATATGGTGTTGGTCTGGTGTACAACGTGCTTTCATCGTAGAGACATTTTTGAAAAATGAAGAGTCTGTGATCGCCACTCAGGACTCATTTCGACATTGGATGTCACGCTAGGATTCCAACTCGGAATACAATTTTGCGGTGGGTGGCTTCATTTCGTATCACAGGTTCAACATTAAAGAAGAAATCACCTGGACGAAATTCTATTGCACTGAGATTGTCCGAGGCTACGGTAAGATCTCGCGCCCTGCGACTTCTTTCTTTGGGACCATTTGAAGGCGTAAGTTTGTAAACATCGATCACATACACTGGACGAACTGAAGACAGCGATTCGTGAAGAAATCGTGGCAATTGCACCAGCTATGACTGTGAAAGTGATGGCGAACATCAGAAAACGCCTCGATGTTTGTATTGAAAGCCAAGGACATCATATGGATAATGTTGTTTTACATAAATAAACTGCATGTATTGGTGAATATGTTGATAACAATAAATTTTTGATTTGATGAATCTTTACTATTTTCTTGCCATGTGAAATCCATCCGTTCTTTCTGACGCACCCTGTATAAAAACTAGATAAGCATAGACGGTATATTTCAATTTTAACATTGTATTACAACTTGCTTATCGGATAAACCATACAACATGAAAATAACGAAATTTCGCTTCATCATTCTTTCGTTGTTCGTTCGCTAAGTGTGTACGCACCTTAACCTGCACAGATACTATCCCTTCCCATTCGCTAAAACATCAGTGAACGAACAGCACCTACGTTCTTGCAGCGTCATCGCATCTGACCAGATACTTGAGCCGTCATGCTCTTTGCTGTGCAGTACATTACTGGAAGTGATCCAGTGAACCTTTCTGCACCCTCTTCGCTCTTGACCTCCTCGCTGAAGACTAATCGAGAATTTGTTCGGGGCTGAGCATTTGATTTAAGCCGGAGGGAATCAATTGCTACAGTGTGCGCGTAATTAGAGGCCCGTCACGACAGCTGCAACACGTATTCACTTTATTGTGCCACGTAGCGGGTCGATGTTGATCAGGCGTAACAGCGTCTTGATTAAAGTGCGGGTTGCCTTTCCAGTCCCTGCTCTTCCCCGGTTTTAGTCCCAACCCTTCATTCATCCGTGTCATTGGCTATTCATCCATGTTACCGTAAGTTTTACTACAGCCCTGTTTAGTTCATTTATACCTATCCTTACTGATTCTAATAGATCAGTGGCTCCTACCTGTCCCATTCGGGGAAAACCTTATTCGTCCTATTTATGGTAATATATTCTGAACTCGAGCGGCGGTTCGAGCCCGGCTGGGGCTGATTACCCGGTAGTTTTTTTTTCGGGGCTGATTGCTTGGTAGGGATTTTTTCCGTGGGACTTTCCTTTGCCCTTTTTGTTCTCTTTATCAGTCGATGAATTTATTATCATAGCCTTTTTATTGTGAATTTTATTTAATTTTCGTATCTCTTTTCTTTTTTATTATTATTTTATTACATTCCATTTTGTTATATACTTCCTTACGTTTTCCATATTAACCATTTGTACTAAATGAGTTGCTTTTACTATATTCCAATGTATTTTACTTTCTTTTTTTTTCCATTATGATATTATTTTCGTGTTTTTTTATTTTATTTTTAGTCGGTTATTTAACGACGCTGTATCAACTACTAGGTTATTTAGCGTCGATGAGATTGGTGATAGCGAGATGATATTTGGCGAGATGAGACCGAGGATTCGCCAGAGATTACCTTGTATTCACATTACGGTTGGGGAAAACCTCGGAAAAAACCCAACCAGGTAATCAGCCCAAGCGGGGATCGAACCCGAGCCCGAACGCAACTTCAGACCGGCAGGCAAGCGCCTTAACCGACTGAGCAACGCCGGTGGCTTTTTTCATGTTGTTTAGTGTCGATTTTATTATACTATTATTATTTTTTTTGTAATACCGGTATGTTAGTATTCTGTTCTTTAACTTTTTGTTAAATTTTAACTGCTTGTATTCTTTGTGACCTGGTAGAGTGTAAGAGAAGGCCCAATGGCCTTAACTCTGCCAGTATAAATAAAGAATTATTATTATTATTATTATTATTATTATTATTATTATTATTATTATTATTATTATTATTATTATTATTATTATTTCCCCGACAGGTAGCCCCACTGAAAAATCCTTGAACATATCTCGCAAAAATGATTCATTCTTTCATTCATACTGTTCTGCCCAAGGGCAGGTCTTTCACTGCAAACCCAGCATACTCAAGTCTTTCCTTTTTTCTGCCTTCCTCTTATTCTCCGCATATGATCCATATATCTGATATATTCTTCTGCCCCGAACTCTTCTTCCGTTCACATTCCTTCCAGTGCATCCTTCAGTAGACAGTTTTTTCTCATTCAATGATCCAGCCAATTTCTTTTTCTGTTCCTGATCAGTTTCACCATCATTCAGCATCATATAATCGCGCATCTGGTACATCACTAAATAATAATAATAATAATAAAAATAACAATAACAATTAGTGCTGTCGATCGATCAAAATATTTAATCGATTAACTATTTGACTTTAATCGATTTATCAATAGATTAATCGAGTTTTGATTGAGTTGAAAAAATGTTTTAATATAACGTAATACACAATTATTGTTAAATTTAACTTGTGTTCGGTGATAAGCATAAGTATTAAATATTGTGTCTATGTATGTATATATATATATAGTATCGTTATATTACAAAACAAATATTTTAATTACTTACTAACATATTTATTATGAGGCTTATAATTTATTGTGCCAATTTCTCCGGGAATTTTTTAGACAAACATAAATAACAAAAAGTATGAAGACTCACCTAGTTAATACTGCTTCATCCATGATTTTAAACATGTGAGTGCATTCACATGCTCCGAATTAAGTGCCGCTCTACGTTTAGTAACAATGTTTCCTGCATCACTAAACACGAAAAAAAAATTTTTTCTGTGAAGCACTTCTCCACGATCGTTCAATTTCAATCCAAACGTTTCACCGAGTTTACCTCTCAAATTCTCATATGACATAATGGAGTTAACACTTTTCACACACCACATAAAATTGATTTTTTTCTTTATCAAACTAAACACACAACCTTTATATAGGCCTGCAAACTCAGTACAGAAAGTGCAAGCACGTGCTAAAGACAGCGGTCGAAACAGAAGACTGGCCCCTATTGTAATCCGAATTACCAGATTTTAGAAAAAGAAGAATATAGTTACGCTCTCACTTGCACACAGTGTAGACATGGCTATTTTATAAGGGATGAGGGAGACGAATTTCACAAAAGTATGTATTTCATATTCTAGGAAGATGAGCTGACAACAAGGTGGAAGTTTTCTTGGAAAACCATAAAACTTAATAGGCCTAAGGGTTTCGCATTGTGTTTCAACTTTCAATAGAGGTAGACTAGGTCACTCTCCTCATATATCCATCTCTTTCTGAAGTGTTTCTGCAAACATTTTCTCTCCGCTACCTGGTTTACAGTTAGAAAATAACAGTACTATTGTGCTTTTAAGTAAGCAATTTCTGAGAGAGAAGTATTATCGGAATTTTTAGTATGAGTTTGTATTAAGAAAATAATAATTAATATCAACTACAATCGATTAATTTTAATCGACTCGCTTATTCGATTAAATATTTTTGATGAGCGAGACTCGAAGCGCACGAGAATGAAGAGACGAGACTCGAAAGACAAATGAAACGGACACAGCGAGCGAGAGCGGCAGTTAGTTTTGTTAATCTGAATTAACAAAAATATACAGAAAGAAATAAACTAAATAAATACATAATTTAAAATATATGTGAAAAGTATCTCATTTTGTTAGATTTTGTGAATTTTAGCCACATTCATTTTATTTAAGGAATGAAAGTGTAAGACAACAGTACTGATGAAGGCCTTTCTTTACTTAAAGTTCACCAATTTTACATAGCTAATGTCTGTGAGAATAAATATTGGTAGGCGCTTGCTTGTGTGCGTGACTCAGGGTCTTGGTCTTGGTAGATCAGAAAACAAGCGCCCCGGAATTGGTTACGAGGAGTTTCCGACTTTTAATCCAACTAAGAGTTCCGCAATGTGGTTACAAGTTAAAATCGTGTGTGTTGCGCGTTGTGGGGAATCAATTCACGGTTATCGCATCTCGCGGCCCACAATAAAGCGCAGCCTCCACTCTTAATGCCCCCCCCCCCCACAACATTTCCCTTTTTCAGTATTCAACTCCTGCAAGCATTTGCTTTCTAAATGGATTTCTGACCACTTAGGCCATTTTCACATCGGTTTACCAGATAGGAAACTAGTATAGAACCCCTTTGTCACTTATGAAAAGGTTATTGTCTGTTTGTAACGTTTAAACATTTAATGGTGGGTGTGAGCAAACTTCCTAACACATTACAGACGAAAAGTTTACACACAACTTGTGGTAAACAGAGGGCGTGGGAAGTAAAGACAAAAGCCGGCATTTAGCGGGTGTGGCATTTTATAGAACCATCTCTCCTCTTGAAGCACAATTTATAATGCAACTACTAAATAAACATAACGACGTTTGCTAGCAAAAAACTTAACTGGATAGAATATTGATAGTATTTCATATACAGGGACATCATTTTATTTTTACTTGCATTTTTATTGCACCTGCATTCACTCTCACCCCTTCACTAATGTCCTTGCTCCCGTCAGACACACCAACTTACGGCCGCTGTTGCATTCGAAGTCTTCAAGCAGTGAAGTAAACACTGCAGTGTATAGTGTGTTTCATAAATATGGTTGCGTTTTCTATAGAAGAAAGAACCTATATTAATAATATCGTACTAAAAATTATATATTGAAGAAACGATAAATTCAATTTCAAAGAATATGCTTCAAAATGTTTTTAATAATATGCGTACTGAATTGAAGCCTGCATTGTAATGAACGGCAACCATTTTCAGCAAATTCTTTAAAAATTCAGATTAGCTTATTTTGAATTGAGGTGGCTAGAAGCAAAGTTATGCAAGTGACATTTGTAATAACATGAGTTAAGTGCATCCAGTGTAAGCAAAAGTATCTAAAATTTTAGTGGCAACGGGATATTTTAATCGCATCACACATTAAAATTTAAATAAAATGTTCACCGATTTTACGAAAGCTTAAATATTTAAACCCCATTTTCTCAAAAGTAACTTATGTGCACTTACAGCCCTTTACTATGACCCCTCAATTTAAATGCACTCTCTATAGTGTATGTTAACATCAATAATTAATATGCTAAATGAAGTAGATATTACATAACGAACATAGCCGCCTGAAAAGTTGAGTTTTTGAAAAAAAAAATGTTACTACTCTACTGTATTTTGATAAATTCCGTAAAAGTGATGATCAAACTGAAAATCGTAATATCGTATTTCCCTACAACATAAATGGATACACTACTTTTCTCTCCTCCTATACCTAGTAAAATGATTTGTTTACATATTGCACTAGTAACATCAAACTCCTGTAATGGAAGGGGGCAACAGTGTTTCCGAGTATAGCCAGGTTAATGTTAAAAATGTTGGTAAAAATAAAGTGATGTCCCTGTATAAAATATTTGGAGAAACAGGCTTTAATAATATGAGTGTAAATATTGGACAATGTTATCACATCACCATAATCCTCGTCATCATTACCGCCGTCATTTTATTCATGGATTTAGACTTTATTGCTTGCTTCGCATGGAATTACATGGGGCAGCGTTTCTCAAACTTTTTTGAAGTGGGGACCACTTTTTTAAGTCAGAACAGTTCCGCGGACCACCTCACTCTTGTTCCCTTCGAAAGCAAATTTATCATTTCTATAGCATATTTTAATACCAGTATACTTATATTTTAAAATAGAATTAATTTATTATAATACTTTTCTAATTATATTTTTCTGTAGTCAATCACAAATAACTTATAAAAATTCTGTGCATTGTTGATTCATCGCTTGCCTGTTAGCAGTTAGTTGTTTGAAATTCTTCTTATGTGGTACACGCTAGTAGTTGTCCATGTCTCTGTTAAATAGTGCCCATTATAAATAATGGAAAACTGGCTTCGATCCGGATCTTTGAAAAGAAAGGAACATGATGATACGCTTCATTTAGGCAGTGCTAATAGTTCACAAGCTGTGTGCAAAGAACTATATTAATATCAGTGATAAGCAGGCTTCGATACTTTGGACCCGATACAATAAGTTTGCTGTGCATGTACTATAGGTTATTGACTCGCTGCTGGTAGTGAAGGGTAGAGATGTGTTGAGGTAAAAACGTTGCTATTTAGAATAGAGTACGGTAGTATGGGGAAACGCACACATATGTACATTCTGAAAGTAAATATACATTACACGATGACAATGTCAAAATGATGTGAAAAGCATTTATTCTCCTGTCTTTTATAAGCATTTGTATTTAATTATACACAGTGTTAATGGTGGAAATAAACGTGTAGCAATTTTAATTTCTTCATTTATCCTTTTGGTTGTCTTTAGGAAGTGCAGTTACAGTACCGAATTGCAATGTACTACAACATACATTTTCAGCGTCTCAAACGTAAATCTTTTTCAGTTGTCCACCAAACACAGTTTGTACTGTGAAAACATGCGCTCTACGTCGCATGACGTGATAGGAGCAAAACGAAAAAACCTAACATCATTGCAGTCTCTAAGAGAGTCTTTATTCTCGGGTGACTCTTGTCCACTAATTTGCTGTTTATATTACACAATGTTCCATATCCGTTATTTTTACATAAAATTGATTTCCACTTCTGTTTTACACGTTCAGTAACCGGTGTCTCATTAATTCTCTGCGTCATTTCCTCAATTAATTTGAGGGCTTCCGGAATCTCTTGCTCTGACTTTTCTAAGCATGTAATAGTTTCAGACACAGTTTGAAAATAGGTTTGTATGAAAATCAAATTATTCATCAGAACCTTCATATGCGTTTTCCTTTTGCGTATTTGTTGGCATTCATTCTACAGTACCCCCACCCACTGTACGCTTTACCACTATACTCCTTACGCCGTTATACGGATTTCCCACTGAACTGCTCTATCGGGTCCGAAGTCTCGAAGCCTGGTGATTAGAGTGTCATTAAAGATATATCTAGCCCTAGTGATAGTTATACAAAGAGAAAATACTTTCGAAAATAGACTAGAGTTATTTGGAACTCGGATTTACTTGGTGTGGCAATGAGAGTGAACCAAAACCTCGGTGCGTTGTTTGTTACGAAGTGCTTCCAAACGAGTGTATGGAACCCATGAAATTGAAACGGCACGTAGAGACGAAACACGCAAGTGTAAAAAGTAAACCTGTCGGATTTTAAAATAGGCGGAGTCTAAAATTTCTTATATCGTCATTTGGAAAAACAAATAAAAACATTAATGCAGAAACATGACCGATTTTCAACAAGTAAAGATGAAATTAGGCACGTTCTATTATCGGTGTACAACGTACAGTTACGTGTCCATTCCAATGTGCAGACTGGGTTCGACAAAACTGTTAAGAAAGTCATCAATACATCAAAAGGTTCGATCCTCTGTTATGAATTTGGGTGGTTCCTGGCTGGGTTACAGGCTCGGCGCCAGATATGCAGGAAACGCCACATTCATACTTCATAGTGCTTTAAATCCCTCTTTTGTTGCTGAGAGTAGAGTGGGAAGTGGTAGACGGGTAGAGTAATAAATTTCATGAAATATTAGTACTGGGAGAAAAAGTGAAAGGCGATTTCCATGTGTCATTTCCAAACTCTGCGATTTTCGGCTATAGTGTGGTACGCAATTCGTTTGAATTTTATTATTTCTTCTCGTTTTTGAAGGACCACAAGGGCAGAACTCGAGAACCACAGATGGTCCGCGGACCATAGTTTGAGAAACGCTGACATGGAGTAATAGCTTGCAACTGTGTTTCCATCTAGCGGTCGTCATCAAAAAGAATATTTTCGACAGTGGCGATCCTGGTGGTTGTTCTCTTTGATATGTTATTTCATTATATGGGAATGGCCAATCTGATATATATATATATATATATATATATATATATACATATTAAACACAGTGGCGGCTCCTGCATATTTCTTAAGAGGAGGAAAGAAGTTAACAGCACTAAATGACACCCTCTTGAATGAAACATGCTACAAATTAGCCTACATGCATACATATAAGACCAGGTAGTGTTGGGGTTGGCTTTCCCTTCTTTTTAGCAATAATCTGTTCTTGTAAACTGAGTTTCCTAAATAGTCCAAAATATATTATGTTTTCACTTTCTTTCATTGTTGAATAATTGCAAAAATTAACAATTAAAAGGAAATTCACAATCTCGTAGCATTTTTCGAGCACACTACAGCATCACACGTGTTGGAAGAGACTAGCTACTAACTCGTAACCGGAACCGTTTTACGGAAATGAAAATGGGAATGGGAAATAATCTGAGGAATGGGAGAACACTGCACCCATCCACATGGTCTGTGTTGCCACATGTACATTTTACAAGTTCAGTATCACATGCTTTTGAAGAATGTCAATTCTTGTAAAGTCATACTATCATTATTGTTCAAAGCTGCCGGTGGCCGATTAATTTTTTATGTTAAAAATGATGTAGTTTGGAGTACCTACTTTCAGTTTCAAATATATTTGTACAAAACTGACAACTTGGCTGTTGCCCTGTCTAGTAAACAATGAATAGAAGTGAATTTCAGGGGCCAACTGCGTAAAACTACTTCCTCTTTGTTTTACATAAACCCGACTTTAACTTTCAAATATGCACGAAAGTTTCAAACCATATAAAGTGCAATGAATAATATTTTTGATTTATAATTAAAAAAAAGTTTACATGGTGTCTTTCATAGCGTTGCGTTCAAACTGTTTTTGTTGTGCCTCCTCCTAGATGTGTTATAGTCCGGTTGAATGCAACATCGTTAGGTGGCAGCAGAAGCGAGCTTGCTGCACGACCAGTCGGTTTCTATTTCCCGCCCATGACTGATTCAGAGGAGGATCTCCTCCCTCTCCGTTCATTTACTTGCTTTAAAACTCTGCTTCTTTCTTTGGCCGCTAGTGCGCTGTTGTCTATGTGTGTTAACTGCAGTATAGGAGGAATGGAGTGCCTTTCCTCCACAAGACAATCTCGCATCTTTCTCACAGTTTTCTACAGCACATGAGTGCGCGTCGTTTAAAACTCAATCAACCGAGTTTTTCTTATAGCTGTGAACTTAAAATTTATCGAATCTTCCTCGAATTTCAAGGCACACATTTTATTTGGCATTTATTTTCAAAAGAAGAAAATGTGAGGAGGACGTTCCTCCCTTCCCTCCCCCGAGGAACCTCCACTGATTACACTCACACACACACACACACACACACACACACACTACTGGTCAAAAGTTTTCGATCAGCAATGAAAACAACTATATACTTTATTTCAATGTACAAACACATCGGAAAAACTAAATAGACCAAAAAATAAATAAATATTTTCTTTCTCTAGCATTATGATATGGTAGAATATTCAAAACGAAATCCTTGTTTTAACCATAAATCCACAGTTGTGATAGGTGATCGAAAACTTTTGACCGGTAGTATATATATATACAGGGACATCATTTTATTTTTACTAACATTTTTAATATTAATCTGCCTATACCTTTCCATTAACGATTGAAACAGGAAACACCGTTTGCTACCCCTTCCACGACTGGAGTTCGATGATACTGGCGTAAAGTACAAATCACTTTACTAGGTATAGGAGGGAAGAAAAATAGTTCATCCATTTATGTAAACTAGAAAATATCGCGATTTTGAGTTTGATAATTTTCATTAGGTTTTTGTTTAATCAAAATACAGTACTATATTAACACTTAGTGTTTTTACTCACGAACTGAGCTATCCATTCGGACGTATTAATTATGCAATGTAGGCCTATATTGTACTCTTACAGCACATTAGCGTACAATATAAAGAATGAAGTTAAATTGAAAAATAATCATAATATGGATATTTAAACACATTTTTGAAAATGGTGGTCATTCATTTCGATACAGGCTTCAGTTCTTTTGTGCATATTATCACACTATAGACTATTGTACCTAATTCCAATTACCAGTTTCGTCCTTCGTACTAGTAACACTTGTTGAAATAATTCTGTACCTACCCTATAAAAGAGTACCTTACGTACTGTAAATTCAATCTTCACTTCTGGTCGATCCGAAAAGATAAAATTACTCAGAAATGCTATCTACTGTCCGTTCAAGTGGTTTTGTCGCAGATTTGTAGAAAGGGGGGGGGAAATCACGTGACAGTTAATTACGTAACGAGGCCCTTTTATTTCAGTTATTTTAAACACTTGTATAATATTACGTAGA
Organism: Periplaneta americana; assembly: GCF_040183065.1. NCBI lineage: Eukaryota > Metazoa > Arthropoda > Insecta > Blattodea > Blattidae > Periplaneta > Periplaneta americana. The sequence goes on along the minus strand of NC_091121.1, from coordinate 175,526,831 downwards.
CGTCCAATTCCTAACAGAAATTAATGTTTTCAGAAAAGAGCTAAGACAGCCTAGCTACTAGACTTTACAGAGGGGCGAACACAAGCAGGTGGGGGAAACCGGGATGCGACGTAGGCAAACGGACGACAGTACCGGAACAATTTTTCCCTTGAAATTATTCATATCACAAAACTGTTTGATAGATGAGTTGCTGGTATATCTTTAACAATGACTTTCCTAACATACAAAAAAAATTTTCCAGAGAAATTTCTGAAAGTATTTCTTCAGTTTCTATTCCTGAATTCTCTTTATACATCCCATTATATTATAAATATTCAAAAGCATGCACTTATTACAAAATTTGCTTGTTTAATTCAATTTTAATCCTTAATATTTGTAATTCCATAAATGCCATTGTTCTAGTTCAGGGATGTCGAACAGCGCTCTCGAGCTGTGAACTGCAGAGCCTTCACTCCACCCTTACCGTGCAACGGTTGAACACAGGTAGCAGGCAGTCCGGCCGAATGATAGTAAACAAAAGCGAAACGGCGGCGGCTGGTGCTTTGATAACGTTTATACATCTTACCAATTGGTTAGGAACTCAGTTTACATTTGCACTTGACGAACTCTGATAAACAAAGAATGTAGCCTACACGAGGATGAATTGTGATAATAATAATAATAATAATAATAATAATAATAATAATAATAATAATAATCATAATAATAATAATAATAATAATAATAATAATAATAATAATAATAATAATAGAGCTTTATCTACTGGATCATTCCATGAATGTTGTTCGTTAGTGACGGAAATAAGTAAATCATAATAATAATGTTGTTAATACGTTTAAAATATCAATTTTGTGTGTATGTGTTGTAGCAGTGCAACTTCAAGTTTAGAAACATAAACTGTTTTGATGTATGAAATTAATTGCTTTTAGCGTGACTTGAAATTTGTTCGTAGTTTCTTTACAGATTCAAAAATATCTCCTCTTCGAGTTCGATCGTTCAGTGAAATGACATCTACAAGATCCCCATGAACATTGAAATCTGAATCGACACTCCTTATGCCCTACACTGTAGCTAGCTGGGCCGTATCTTTCCTGTCGGTACTTTCATCAAGAGCTATAGTGAGTAATAAGTGAAAGTTTTCATTTGTTCCTCCAAGTTATCTCCCATTTATGATACGTGCTCTGTAACAATATCACGAGACAAACATGTAGCTTTAAAATCATTAACGTATTCCGGACATATCCCTTTTGCAACAGCTATGAGACAGCCTTTCACAAATTCTCCGCAGTAAATAGATTTGAAGCCGTTGCAATAATTTCACAAATTTTGTAGCTAGCACGAACCAAGCTTGTTCTACTAACACCCGATGATGATGGAAGGTTTTCTGAATTCAATCTTGATTTTAATTCTTCTACAGCCTTTTCACGAGTGAAACCGGATAACTTTTCTGGTCCATAAGCTTCAGCATGACGTGTAGAATTAAAATGCCTTTTAATATTATGATGGCTAATGTATCCAAGTTCTTTTCTACATATAAAGCAATGTGCCTTTCCGTCCTTTAAGATAAATAAATATTTATCTGTCCACTCACTACTGAATCGTCGTTCCATATCCATACCAGCCGCCACAGTTGATAAACACACTGCGTACAGAACACTGCTACAGCGAGCTGACTGACTGTCGTTTCAGCTCAGCTACGGTAGGAAACAGTATTAATCGTTTCACAGTTTGAGAGCGCTGTTCGACATTCCTGCTCTAGTTTCTTCTACCGACGTCTTCATGAAAAGTTTCTTAAATCTGAATTCATATAATTTTGAATAATATTCTTATCCCATTCCACTTTACTTTATTGATTCTATCTATAATAAGGAGTTTGTCGCATTACTTTGGAATCAGCCTGTATATATTTTATAAATGTATTGTAAACGCCCATTAGTTACGAGGTGAATTAAATTGTCCCCTGGTAACGTAATGGAGTTTATTGTGCTCTGTCACGTAACCTTTTAAAGACCTGCCAGTCTCTGTATAGCTATGCAAAGTTGTCGTTTAATGCATTCATATTAAGCACTGGATTCGTAAATCATCGCTTTTAAAGCTGTAATATGAAGTTGAACCCTAGATCATATATACCCAGATAGATCGGCCTTATAGACTTTGAGGTTAACAACTTTTTTCAGGTTTACTACGCTGCCATCTAGTTGTTACATAAGGAGTCACGTCATAATTCCTATTTGAATTGCATTAGCTATTGTACTGCCATCTAGTGTTCGTTTACGGCGGACGGGTGACGATCCTGGCGGTTGTTCTCTTCAAAGTGCTGCCGATTTTAACATAGCGATGAGTTATCTGTTACATATATGATCTAGGGTTGAACGTAAAGTTCTGCATTAATTTGTTTCCTTCAAAACGAAGTGAATTTCAATATTTGGAAATTGCCTCGAGTTTGTATAGGCCTAATATAACTTTGAACTGAATGGTAACGACTTTTGAGTAAACATTCTCAAATTGCAGGAAGGAACTCATTGGTAACAAATGAGGGGGAATACAGCTAACCCTCTATTGACCACCAAATGGATTCCCCCTTTCACCTGTAAACGACTAATGTAAAACCAAGTAGTACAGTACTTGGTCACATTAATAGAATCGCCTGCAACTTTTCAAATAATTTATTTTAATTATTATTGTACATTTACTGTAATTTTATATTTGTAAATATAACTATACTATCTCCACTACATTTTCAGAGCACTTTTTGAGCAAATATAACAAACTGACAGCACATGTGAAGTCCTTAAATTTCATGGATCCTCCTTTTGCTTTAATAACATCCTCAATTCTGCGTGGCGTTCTTTCAGTCATTTTGGTTTTAATAATCTGTTTAGACATTTCCTTTTTACCAGGTCCCACAAATTCTCGATTGGGTTCAAATGCGGAGAACGTCCGAACCAAGGTCAAAGGGTGTTTTTTCTGATAGAAATGCTTTCACTCTTTTAACAGTGTAACAAGGTGCCCTATCATGTCATTTCATAATCTGAATGTAAATATTGTTCAAAATTTGTTCTGAAAATATAGTGGAGGTAATGTAGTTGTATCTATATACATAAAATTGCAGTAAATGCAGAATTAAAATAAAGTATTTGAAAAATTGTAGCTCATTGTATTAATGTGGCCAGGTACTGTAAATAAAACGAGTTGACGGTAATTATTTATTTAATAATCCCTATAAACTCCAAAGCACGTATGGGCGAATCCAGAAATGCATATAGTGTGTTAGTTGGGAGGCCGGAGGGAAAAAGACCTTTAGGGAGGCCGAGACGTAGATGGGAAGATAATATTAAAATTGGATTTGAGGGAGGTGGGATATGATGATAGAGAATGGATTAATCTTGCTCAAGATAGGGACAAATGGCGGGCTTATGTGAGGGCGGCAATGAACCTCCGGGTTCCTTAAAAGCCAGTAAGTAAGTAAGTAAGTATAAACTCCAAAGTTTTTAAATAAATTGTGAAATAATAATACTTACTTACTTACCATACTTTCTAACTGCTCGGAAAATCCCATTTCCGTATAGGTCTACTAAATTTTAAAGTACAGAGGTCAAGCAATAATCTGAATAGCTATTTATTTTAATCTTTCAACTCTTTCCAGTTTGTTTCTTTACTCCAGCTTCTTTTCAAAAGTCGGCTACTTAATTGCGGCTCATGTCAGACTTGACACGGGTTTTCCCTGGAAGGATTAGGAAGAAGGTGGGTAAGGTTGCAAATTGCATGAGAACGACTTGTTAAGACGTGTGCAGAACAATTATAGTTTGAGACAAATCATGTCGTCCTCGTCCCACTCCAACGCATGAAGGCAACGCTACTTTCTGAGTGATTTTTACAATACAAGGTAGTTGAATGAGAAAGGTTGCCTTTTGTTCACTCATATTTAAAGTGGCGGTATGGGGTGAGTGCCTCTATTACTTCCTGGAACTAAGGAAGTTATGTTTCGTTCCGAAATATATCATTCCTTGGGTAGGTAAAAAGGCTGAGTATTTCAAATAATTGTACACTTCCCCAGCAGAAGTTTTTTCTTTATTTTAGAGAAATAAAAATGAATAAAACCCCTAAATATATAGATTTATATAATACCAAGCCATAATATGTAATGTGGGGTAAATATGTAAAAATATGTAGTATCAAATTTTAATATATTAACGGTAATTACGAGATTCGCAAAGATTTGTTATTTATATATACGGTTAGGTTGAAAGGAATATAATATGTAATTACATAAAAAACCAGCCCCTAATTATTATTATTATTATTATTATTATTATTATTATTATTATTATTATTATTATTATCCTTTCAAGTTGGAAATTTATCTTTTCAAGAGGTGCAGAAGTTCAAATATCTTGGAGCAAAAGTAACAAATATAAATGACACTCGGGAGGAAATTAAACGCAGAATAAATATGGGAAATGCGTGTTATTATTCGGTCGAGAAGCTTTTATCATCCAGTCTGCTGTCAAAAAATCTGAAAGTTAGAATTTATAAAACAGTTATATTACCGGTTGTTCTTTATAGTTGTGAAACTTGGACTCTCACTTTGAGAGAGGAACATAGGTTAAGGGTATTTGAGAATAAGGTGCTTAGGAAAATATTTGGGGCTAAGAGGGATGAAGTTACAGGAGAATGGAGAAAGTTACACAACACAGAACTACACGCATTGTATTCTTCACCTGACATACTTAGGAACATTAAATCCAGACGTTTGAGATGGGCAGGGCATGTAGCACGTATGGGCGAATCCAGAAATGCATATAGAGTGTTAGTTGGGAGGCCGGAGGGAAGAAGACCTTTAGGGATACCGAGACGTAGATGGGAGGATAATAGTAAAATGGATTTGAGGGAGGTGGGATATGATGATAGAGACTGGATTAATCTTGCTCAGGATAGGGACCAATGGCGGGCTTATGTGAGGGCGGCAATGAACCTCCGGGTTCCTTAAAAGGCAGTAAGTTATTATTATTATTATTATTATTATTATCATTATTATTATCCTTTGAAGAGGTGAAAAAATGCACATATCTTGGAACAACAGTAACAAATATAAATGTCACTCGAGAGGAAATAAAACGCAGAATAATTTTAAATGAAATGATTTTAACAGACAAAAGACACAGGCTAAATGTTGAACATTTGGAGAAAATCTTGATAATATGTTGTGCCCCTAATTTATGAAAACAAATAACATGTGATGCTTATAGTCACACATATAAAAATGTAAACATACAGTACTTTCAAGCATAAATAATCGTTTTGTGGCCCGGTTTAGATACCAAAAATAATTTTTTTTCTTTGCTCAAATTGCTTAATTACATCGTTTTGTAACCTATTTTAGGCGCTTAAAACGTCAATTTTTCATGCCTAAATTCCGAGATCTAATTATGATAATATTTGCACTTAATACTAAACGATTAAAAAGCAGTAAAATGTATGCTAGCCCTAGACTCAATGTCGTCCATCCTGACAGCAAACTTTTATTCCGGTGTGCTGGTCTATTCATTAAATCGTATGGCGTTTCAGTACGGTATTAACACTAACATGGCATTCTCGTTCATATCATGGACGCGCTTCAAACTGTAGTCAATGGTTGTTAAAATGCTTGTCGTCGCGTTAAATATGCTACAATTCTACTTTGATGAATGCAGAAATTTTTAAATTCTCGTATAGAATTCAATTTTGATGTAGTTATAAATGAGTAACAATTGTCATAAATAGGTCTCGCTTTTAAACGAGCGTCAATGCACCTATCAGATCTGATTTAGCATCCACTCAACGAATGATAATTTACAGCTCCTTTGTTTCTGTAAATGGACGAATTTAATTTGTGTGCAGACATATATTTCAGAAATATAAACCCACGTACGTCACCGAAGTAACAACGTTTAATTACTTACGTGTCAGATTCACGAATCTGAACTACTTTTTTTCGCAATCCTGAATAAAATTATTCGCTTTTGCCTCAAGTGTCATAAAGCTGCATATACCCGTACATGTAGACAGGGCTTTCACATCAAAATTTGCCAGTCTAAATAACTATTTCTATTACATTTAATTTAAAAAAAACACGTCAATTTAGATATTGAGGGGGAAGTTTAAAATCAGTGTTAATTGTATTTTAGTTTTCGAAATTTAAAATGATACCCCTATATTATGATACTTAAATCTCAAAGAATATGGTTCTTTAATAGCAAGCAGTTTCATTGTCCAGTATTCGAAAACAAAAGATTTAGTCCACACCTGTGGAGTAACGGTCAGCGCGTCTGACCGCGAAACTAGGTGGCCCGGATTCGATTCCCGGTCGAGGCAAGTTACCTGGGTTGAGGTTTTTTCTGGGGTTTTCCCTCAACCCAATATGAGTAAATGCTGGGTAACTTTCGGTGCTGGACCCCAGACTCATTTCACCGGCATTATCACCTTCATCTCATTCAGACGCTAAATAACCTGAGATGTTGATAAAGCGTCGTAAAACAACCTAGGCCTACTCAACCTAGGCCAGAAGATTTATTTTGGTCGGACATTTACATTTTTGTAATGTAATGACAGACCATTATTCAATGTGTTCAGGAAAACAAGCTGCTATGAACAGGTTTGTAATTTTATATGTGATATGTATAAGAATTTGTAATTAATTCAAATTAATGTAGTAAAAAATGTAAGTGTTACTTTAATAATAATATTAAACTGCCCCCCCATTGAGGGTAGCCCTTATGGACTCAGTATATCCTCAAAAAAATAATTATACATATGTAAACATAGATATTAAATTTTAAAGAAGGGAAACAAAGAAAAGGGCGTGAAAAATTACAATTGCTATTAATGTGGCACCATGTGATTAATTAGGATTTAGCAGGATTTTTTTTAACACAGTTATCACAATGTCATCTCGCAGAGATGTTGGCAGAGCAAACTGCCGTCTAAATTCTTCGAAATAAGATGGTATAGTCCCTCGAGCACCTATGAGCAAGCCGAATATCCCAACGTGAATTAAGGCATATTTCAGCTTGAAATAGTTGACTGTAGGCTCATAGATCGACTTCTTCTCAAGGTGGACCTCGGCTGACTGATGACATTCTACTTCAAAACGTATCGTGGGGTCCACAATGATGCCCTGTTTAGTGTCAGCATTGTACGCTAAAATATCTAACTTACTTGTCTCGTTGACCCATTTTCAGCTAGACAGGAGATTTATTCTTCTACTATCCAGCCCTTAATACGGCAGCAATTTTGGATCTTACAAGATGATGTCTAGAGTTCCTCAAGAGCAATCCCTGTTCACAGAATCCCAAGACGTGTGCTAAAGTTTCAATCTCCGGGCAGCCATGTCTGCACCGGGTACCGTCGAGAGATCTGCCGGGAACGGAACGAACAGCTGCTAAATTTGCTGTCATTTTCAGGCTAGATATCCATTCACTAGTTGAAAGTCCTTTCTTGTTTGCAATCCAACTGTTGGCGGCTGTTACTTCGCTATACATCTCAACACCTGTAAGACTGGGTTATCCACGTCAAATGAATTCTTATTATAATAATATAAACTATCAGTCTATAACTATAACCCTAATGTACTTTCGGTAAAATAGGGTTCAAGGAATTGTATATTCAAATAAATAAATAATAAGTACTATTGAACTAATTTTATTACTATTGACGTGCAGAAATGAAAAGAGACAGATTTTAACCACACCTGATTTCTTGTAAATCAGCCAGTCCTAAATCTGGAAAAAGTGGGAAGGAAAATGTTACCCCTTATACTTTTTTGTTCAACACTGTGCGCAACTTGCCTATAGATATTGGCATTAAAATTTTTCTTCTTGCGGAATTTGCCTATGATGTTATCGTACTGACCAACTTTTATGCGAAACTTGCATATGTACATTACCTGGCCACATTAATACAATCAGCTACAATTTTTCAAATACTTGATTTTAATTCTGCATTTACTGCAATTTTATATATAAAGTTACAACTATATTACTTCCACTACATTTTCAGAATAAATTTTGAACAATATTTACATTTTCAGATTATAAAATGACATGATAGGACACCTTGTTACACTGTTAAAAAGAGTGAAAGCATTTCTGTCAGAAACAAACAACACTATTTTATCTTGACCCGGACGTTCTCCGGATTTGAACCCAATCGAGAATTTGTGGGGCCTGGTATAAAGGAAGTGTCTGAACAGATTATTACAACCAAAATGACTGAAAGAATGCCACGCAGAATTGAGGATGTTATTAAACCAAAAGGAGGGTCCATAAAATTTAAGGACTTTACATGTGCTGTGCATCTATATCTGCCTCCCTCAAGGTCATTTCCCTTCAGGTCTTCCAATTAACACTCTATACCATTTCTAGATTAATCCATACGTGCTACATGCGCTGCCATCTCAAATGTCTGGATATAATGTTCCTAATTATGTTAGGTGAAGAATACAATGCGTGTAGTTCTGCGTTGTGTAACTTTCTCCATTCTCCTATGACTTCATCCCTCTTAGCCCCAAATATTTTCCTAAGTATATTATTTTCGAACACCCTTAATCTCTGTTCCTCTCTCAAAGTGAAAATCCAAGTTTCACAACCATAAAAAAACAACCGGTAGCATAGCTGTTTTATAAATTCTGACTTTCAGCTTTAAATATCTATTCCACACCGTCATTAAATATATGGAAAAGACCCATACCATATGACTAATAACTATGAAAATATTTCACTTTAATAACAATATTGTTACCTTACGTATGTTTTGTATAGACTACTATATAGCCGTCACTCAGTAAATATTATAGAAATGAAGATCTAACTTCAGATATTCTCTACGCATACTTATATAACCCCAAAAGGTTTCACTTTCATATCATCAATAATGCATTAATCTGTATAATTGGTGACAAATACATCACGGCATTCACTATAATAATATTTCATTTTTAATGGTAATAATGTCATCAAACATTCTTAAGTTTTGTAGTTTTTAATATCCAATACGCAGACAGCTGTACTCAGAAAATTACACACCAGAGAATTATGGCATTATGTCAGCCATCTGAACTCTAAATATGTTAGCAATCCTGCAGGTCATAGCCTTCGTGTGATACTGTTTATTGTAGTGTGTTTGTGGTTTGTTTTGTTTTATTCTGAAAGGGCCACTACCTATTTCTCAAAACTGACGACAGATGGATTTTGGAAAATAGGAAAATGATGTAGGAAAATTGACATTTCACTAAAAATTACTATTTTTCTAAAAAAAAAAAACGTTGGGTTCCAAACTTCAAAATGTGGGGTCATTTATTAAAATCCGTTCAGCCGTTTTCCCGTAATTTCCATTACCAGTTCAAATTATATATATACAGGGTGTTTAAAAAATACGGGGCATAATTTCAGGTATGTATTTCCCACATGTAGACAATCAAAATAGTTCATTACAACATGTGTCAGGAAATGCTTCATTTCCGAGTTATAGCCTTCACAACATTGAAATTCATCGGAACGTTTTTCTTTCCGCAGGTCGTTGTCATTACAGAAGATGTTCAAAATGTCCACCTCCTGCTTGAATACAGACCTCACATCGATGTCTCATTGACCTGCGAACACGATCCCAAACTCCAGAAGTATTGAGTATGTCCTCAGAACAAGCCACAATTCGATTCCGAAGGGATTCCAAATCAAGCACCGGAGACGAATAAAACAATGATTTTAAATGGCCCCACAAGTAGAAATCGAGAGGGTTCAGATCAGGTGAGCGTGGAGACCAAGCAATTGGGCCACCTCTACCTATCCATCGATCAGGAAACCTTCGATCCAAGTACAGGCAAGCCGTACGACTGAAGTGTGCAGGAGCGCCATCATGCAAGAAGTGAATGTGTTGACGATTGATCAGTGGAGTGTCTTCTAAAACATGCGGTATGGTTCTGGTGAATTTCAATGTTGTGAAGGCCATAACTCGGAAATAAAGCGTTTCCGGACACAAGTTGTAATGAACTATTTTGATTGTCTACATGTGGGAAATACATACCTGAAATTATGCCCCGTATTTTTGAAAGAGCCTGTGTGTATATATATAGTCCACACCTGTGGAGTAACGGTTAGCACGTCTGGCCGCGAAACCAGGTGGCCCGGGTTCGATTCCCGGTCGGGGCAAGTTACCTGGTTGAGGTTTTTTCCGAGGTTTTCCCTCAACCCAATATGAGCAAATTCTGGGTAACTTTCGGTGCTGGACCCCGGACTCATTTCACCGGCATTATCACCTTCATCTCATTCAGACGCTAAATAACCTAAGCTGTTGATAAAGAGTCGTAAAATAACCTACTGAAATAAAAAAAATATATATATATATATATATATATATATATATTCATTTCCAAAATATTTCCTGTTTTAAATGAATTGCTATCTATTCGTCTCTATCTACCCTATTCTATTGTCTCTCTCATACCTAGACTGTCTCTCTTCCATTTCTCGCTTTCCTATTTAACACTGCATATTTCTTTCCTTAATTATTTATTTATTTATTTTATTCTCTATTCTCAAATCTACCCGCTCTTAATCCTTATTTTCCAGCTATTTTCTCCGAAATTATTCGTTTACTTTTCCCTATTTTACAACATATCACATACTATTTCCTACTATTCTGTCCTGTATTTATTTACATATTTATCTTTCTCTCTTCATTTCACTCCTAAATGTCCTCTTTTATTACCCCTTTCAATAAATTTATTTCTATTACTCCTACAGTTATAGTACCCCTGATACTAGGCCTACTCCCAACCCACAACATTGAAAAACGTGAAATATCTAATTTACTTAATTACACTTACAATTTCTCTCCCTTCCACTTCACATTTCATCAGATGTCCTTTCACTTTAATTTTCTTTTATTAATTGTTTGTATGTCTATCTCACTGCACTCTTACACTATCTTCTTCACTTAACACTTTCTTTTCTATTTCTATTCTATCACTTTTGCCACCCCTGACTTTCTTGCACTCACTTGAAAATTATTAATTATACAAATTCATCATTTTCATTAAGTCATTTGTTTACTCTTTTAGGTGAATTTGAGAGAATTTTTGGAAAACTTTATAGGGGATTTTTTTTTTAATTTTAGGTCATGAACTTCCGAACGCCCTACATAATACTGTAAATGCAATGGGCTCTAACACTTTGGAAAATGCCATGCTCCGCCACGGATGAATGCATGGATAGACAGACAGACAGACAGAACAAACAAACACACAAGCAGACAGACAGATTGAGTGAGCGAACTTGCATTTGAGGTCAGGAATCAGAAGTTTCTAAATGGTTTACTACTTCTTCGGAAATGAATCCCAAAAATAACCAGCGGTATTATTAAGATTATATAAAAAAAACTTTATATATCGAGTGTCTTGTGTAATGAATTGGCGAGATCGATAGTTTTTAGCTTACTGTCTTGAAGTTTTAAGTTTCGTTTCATGGAAAAGTTATTGAAGTTGTGAGTTCAGGTATATATGCAAAGTTATGATAAATCAGGTGTACATTAAGTAGCTTCATAAACTTCAAAGTTGTTCGAAATCTGTGTTAATGAGTGTATGCATTGTTTGTATTCTTCCTCTGGCAATGATTCTATGACAAAGCAAACTTTATCAAAGAACACACTTCATCAGAAGTTTGCGGAGATAGTCTTCGCAGTTTCTGAATTTGAAATAACTTGGATACAGTCTCTAAAGATGATATTCATTACATCCGTCAACATTTCAACATCTTAATCTCTGGATAATACATTCAAAACAATTCTTAACTATAAAACACTAGACAGTTATAATTATCCTCCTTTAAAGTATATTTTTCAAAGAAACGTTATGATAAATGAATTGTTTTCTATTACTGATTAAAATGTAATCTTAAGACATGACGTTGCAAATATTGACACCACCTTCATTTTTCTGTGGAGTTGTAGTTGCATGAGTAAAGTAACAGTATTTTCATACTTGATTTCATTCTACATATAAAAGAGAGTGATGAAAAAATAATTCATAATTTTTCACTCTAGAAGTAAAATTTTGGCTTGTGTTTAATGAAGGTTATATTGGATATGCAAATTAAATATAAATATGAATGTTTTGTTACCTAATACTATGGTATTTGACGTTATGTTTTGCAAAGTTTCGTCTTTCTTGCTTTAATTTTGAAGTGATGGCGCCATTTTTAAATTAACTATGCGTAAAGGGAACAGTAAGAAATGCCATTGAAGGGTACACTGAGACGTCTCACGTCCCCATGTACCAATGATTTGCAAAAACAAACTGTAATTATATTACATTTACCAGTAACTAACATTAAAAATGAACATACTAGTAACCAATTCAGGAACTATAGCTTAAAATAACGGATACATTACATTTTAATGGTTTCATAAATAAAAAAATTTGTCACAAAATTTAAGAAAATTGTTAAAAAATAATAAAGAATTACATTAAATTCTTACAATTATAAGCTTTGCTGTCACCAAAAATTCATTTCATTTTTTCGCAAAAGTTTGAAATGTCATGGAAAATTCACTTTTCCAAATGTTCCAGATGTTTCAATGGTTTCGAAGTCAGACATCAAAATGATTCTAAATAAGCCTACAGAACATGTCAAGATAAAGAGACAGCAAGCTTTCGTTTCTTTTGAAATAAATGTAAATCATTTCAATGTCCGTTAATAGACACTGTGGTGTCTCACTGTACCCTCCTGAATGGGAACAGTGAGACATTCGCATTTTTTTGACAAACATGTATTGTATATTATGTCCTCTACTATTAAAATTTTTTTGTTTATGTACTATTATATTCCATGTTTTAATGTCTACTTCTATTGCACTTGATTTTAAAAATACTGTACTTTAATTATCACATGCATACATATGTCTTAATATTTTGTGTCTCATTGTACCCACTACTCCCCTAAGTCTGAAATTGCTCAATTTTGTGAGTTATGTTCTCCATCAGTAACGAAAATTCAATCAATGTTCTCTTCGATCACTGAATTATAATTATGTATGCTTAGCCTATAGTCCGAAGACTGGTTGGAACCTAATGGCACCAAAAAGGCATCAGTCATGAGTAGATTCCGGATTTTTATTTCTCAGACTTCATATTTTCCAGTTTTTTTCATTAATAATGCATGAAAATATATTTCAATTTACAACAGCAATAAATAAATAAAATCCGAGGCATTTACTTTTAAAATAATACTGTTATGATATATTCGAATAATTTTTTTTGTTTCAAAATGTACGAAATGATTTGTTGGATATTTTCTTCCACATTTTGCATAACTTAAAATTACAAAAACTCCCTGCATTATGCTATAGGCCTACTTACACAATTCTCAAACTATTACAAAAACACAATAGCTTACACTACACTATGTAGCTCACAACAAACTGAGATGAACTGCATACATGCAACGCCCGACAAACACCCTTGAACTTTTTCACGTACGTCATACGTGGCGTCATATACGGATGACTCTGTATATGGGCGTATATTAAAGCCGCGTAAGTATCCAAGAAGCGATGTTGCCCCATGTTGCTTGTTTCGTTCAGCGAATACATTGCCGAGCAATAGTACGCGGTGACCTCGAAAAGGTGCGTCGATTTTTGGATGCAGTCGAAGGTGCCTCGCAGTGATCAACTCCCTCCGTCTGGACTGTTCTTTGGTAAAATTGTCACCACACAACCCGATATTACTACCTCAATTTCCGAGCACTAACTGGTAGTGCTGCATATGATTAGGTTTTCTCCGGAGCAGTTGTTTGCGAGCTTTCATTCGGAGTCCTCCGGTTACCTCCGATTGATGCAGCGCAGGTTGTATATGTGCTGTGGCGCAGACATACACTTTCCGCTGAGCATTCCTTTAATCGGATCAGGCAGTGATTCGAGTCCGCTGACGTCCGCGTATCTTTTAAAATAAGTTGTAATTTGTTGTTGTATATTCTCTCTTTTATGTTTATGTCTATCTTTTTCTTCGGCTCTTTTTTTTTTTTTTTCCTTGAAGTGTTGCGTTAGTTGACAGATTTTTTTTTCTAGTTTTGAAAGTCATAGTATATGTGGAAAGACGTATTAGTTTTATGTAATTGATCAAATTAATAACATTAAATCTAATTGCAAAACTAACGCAGAAGTAAAGCGTTTCAGTAGATAATGTAAACATTTATACTGTAGTTCTCCTGGAAACACTCGTTTATTCACAAACAGTTTCTGTCAATTATTATTCTAATCGGTTTAGTTTAACGTAAAAATATTAAGGGAGTTTAAGAATGGAACAAAAGAAACGTGTGGTATCAGTGAGTTAAAGTTTACTGTCCAAAATAATTTATTCACATTCTTCACCGGACAGGATTGTGATCATTTTGTTAAAGAGTGTCAGTATTTGAACTGCCTCTTCTGAAACGCGCCACTATTTCCCTGTAATAAAAATATAAACGGATATCAACTTAAGGATAATTGTAATTATATTATTATCACACGTTTCTTTAGTTTCATTCAGAAACTCAATATTTTGATCTAAACAGTAAAATATAACTCAAGTTGTATTTAAATATTTAACATATTTTTTATTGCCTCGAAAGTTACGTTTTAGAGAAATTTCAATTTTTTTCTATACTGAGGACCTTTGGGAACAATAGTAAAAAAAAGGGTAAAGGTATCCCCGTAACATGCCATGAAGGCACTTGGGGGCATGGAGGTAGAGCCCCATGCTTTCCATGACCTCGGCACTAGAATGAGGTGGTGTGGTCGGCACCACGCTCTGACTGCCTTTTACCCCCTGGAAAGACCCGGTACTTGTACCTGATATTAATTGTCTCTAAAGACAATTGTTTCAGTATTTCAGTGTTTACTTCTGATTTCAGTATTTCTTCTGTTAAATTTAGATTATATTGGGAACAATAGTACTAAAAAAATTAAATAGAAATCGTATCAAATGCTTTGTGTAATTGTTTTTGTCGGTGCTCTCATCAAGTTCGCGACTGTGCGATCGCTTCAAATGGTCTAACAAATTCGAAGTTCCACCACCCTTAGAGTAAATTCCCCCAAAAAGTTTACAGCGTACGACTTTATTATTATCTTCAACTAGATTAAAGAATTTCCACGCGACGGATATCCGATTTGGAGCCATTTTATTCCACTCACAACTACCGTCAGTCCGTACGCGCCGGTCGTCCTTGAGCTGTCACTTCGCTCCGAACCACCGCATTCCTCCATATGTCCCCTGTTCCAACTACGATAGTACCGGAGATCACTGGTGGAGAGCTTTATCCGTAATCTCCGATTCCTCCGCAGTAGTAGTCACTCCGATGAACAGCACTACTAACTGGTGAATCGCGGTCTTCCCTCGCAACCAAAAGAACAAAATCCGCGAGGCAAACAACAATCGAGGCTGACACGAAAGCCGGTCGCGAGTAACAGCCTCGTTTCATGGATACGCGGCATAATAATTTCGTCATGGGATTAGAGTTTCTAATTTCCATAATTTATAACAGGCCTATATCTACCTCTGTATTGTATTACTGCGTGTTGTTATTATTATATTTTTTTGCATCAAAAGTCAAAACTGAATAGACTCTGACAGATAAAGCTAATGTCATCATTTGTTCACGCTAACTGCTGTTAAATAACGTTATATAATTAGCTGCCCTTTAGGAGTTGGATTAAATCCTAACTTTTGGCCGACGTATTACCAGTGGTGTGATGCTGATATATTAAACAGATCACAATATGTCTCTTTTTCGCAACCATCATCCATCATTCAGAATCAGCCTACATACTGCATGGCATGTAGGTTGACGTGCAGACGAAAAATAACTCGTCAAAATACTAACTGAATCGTATAACTTTGTTATGCATTTAACGTTTTTTTTTGTTTCAATTGCGGATTATTTTTGCAAACTGAACACAAATTATCTGAATGCGAATGTTGCATCTGTTATTCTGTTACAGAATGAGCTGTCTGTGTCAATTAGTTCTTCAACTGTCATTTCAGTTCGGATCACTTCGTTATTTATAAGAAGATATTAGCTTTATACAATTCTATGTATGGCAGAATTTTTAATCGGGACAAAAGCTGTATTTGTACAACAGTAACGATGCAAAATTTAACGAATTCACAAGTAACATTGGGTTCAAATATAAGAGATAAACCTAATAGAAATTAAAAATTCCGAGAATGTTAATGTATAAATGAGAATATAATATCATAATCATCATCATCATCATTATAAATATTTGAAATTTCCGTTCCGCTCAGCGAATTTCAAGTTCAATCTACTTCGAAGATGTTCAGTAGGGCGTATCGAAAAAAAAATCCCACATGCTATATAGATATATAGGAAAATCATTTTTACTAACATTTTTAATAATAACTTGGCTATACCTCTGGATCAACGCCGTTTGCTTCCCCCTTCCACGACTGGAGTTCGATGATACTGGCGTAATATACAAACAAATCACTGCACTAAGTACAGGAGGGAAGAAAAGTAGTTCATCCATTTACGTAAACTAGGTAATATTGCGCTTTTGAGTTTAATAATTTTCATTAGGTTTTTGTTTAATCAAAATACAGTACTGTATTAACAATGAGTGTCTTTACTCACGAACTGATCTGTCCATGTGCGTAATATAGAAACAAATCACTTCACTAAGTATATGAGGGAAGAAAAGTAGTTCATCCATTTACGTAAACTAGGCAATATTGCTCTTTTGAGTTTAATCATTTTCATTAGGTTTTTGTTTAATTAAAATACAGTACTGTATTAACAATGAGTGTTTTTACTCACGAACTAAGCTGTCCATGTGGACGTATTCATTATGCAGTGTATATTATACTGTGTACAGCATATTAGCGTACAATATGGAGAATGAAGTTAAATTGAAAAATAATCATAATATGGATATTTAAACACTTTTTTTTTCATGGTGGCCGTTCATTTCGATACAGGCTTCAGTTCTAATTACCAGTTTCGTTCTTCGTGCTATAGTTACTCATGTTGAAATAATTCTGTACCTACTCTTTAAAAGAGTAGCCTACCTCAAGTACTGTAAATTCAATCTTCACTTCTCCCCGATCCGAAAAGATAAAATTACTCAGACATACTTTCTACTGTCCGTCCAAGTGTTTATTTCGTGGGGTCGTAGAAAGGAGAGAAATCACATGACAGTTAGTTACTTAACGAAGCCCTTTTATTTAAGTTATTTTAAACAGTTGTATAATATTACGTAGACGTCCAATTCCTAATAGAAATTAATGTTCTCAGAAAAGAGCTAAGACAGCCCAGCCACTAACTGGCGAATAAAAGCTGGTGGGGGAAACCGGGATACGACGTAGGCAAATGAACGACAGTACCTGTGCGAAAATGATTCAATATTGAACGCTCTTTCGTCACTGGAAAACGCGAACATATTTTTGGAACGTACTGTTTACTATGACCGTAATGCTACTATGACTGTATATGCCGTGTGGAGGACGGTTGAACTTCGTTAGTAGAAGGGGTGGGAGTGAAGTACATTAAAAACTCAGGTACAATAAAAAATGAAGTAAAAATAAAATGATGTTCCTATAGATATAAATATAAATATAGATACAGATATAGATATAGAGATAGATATAGATATAGATAGCTACTTTATTGCTTAGACATAAATAAATTATGCATAGTAATAATAATAATAATAATAATAATAATAATAATAATAATAATAATAATAATAATAGCCTAATGTGTCCCTTGAAGGGCAAAGGCCTCCTGCTAGAGGGTAGCTCTGTTTCACTAACGCGGTGAGCTACTCCGCGTTAGGTTGTGTCTAGTGTTTCTTTGTCTGGTTGGAGTTGATTTCGCTGTCACTTTGATTAATTTGATTTCACTAACACTTTTATTATATTGAATGCACTTTCACTGAGTCAACTTGGGATGTTGTTTGTGGCTGGCACTGTCTTCGTTTGTAGTCGACTTCCAATTGTTCTCCATGTTCCCCTGCTTCTTGCTATTCTGGACCATTGCTGGCCTGCTTGTGTTGTGTAGAAGTCTGCCCACCTCTTCCTTGGTCTGCCTCTGTGCCGGTCTCCAGTGCGCGGGTCCCACATGGTGGCTCTGTATGTCCATCTTTCGTCTTTCATCCGCGCGATGTGGCCTCCCCACTTCCACTTCAATTTGTTTGCTCTTTGTGTGACGTTTGTTGTTGATGCCATATGGGACAGCGAATCATTGGAAATTCTGTCTCTCATAGTTATTCCCAATATCTTTCGTTCCATTTTCCTTTGGCATATTTCTAGCGCATTCATCTGTCTGTTTGTTGTCGACCATGTTTGGCATAGTAACGTCAATATAAATAAGATTATACAAAAGTCTTTACCAAGTTAAAATAGTCGTTAATGCTGTACAAACTGTTTTCACGCAATTTTCTTTTAATTAACGATTTGAATAAATCGTAATTTAAATTATTAGTTGAACTCGGTAACCTATTATAGAACTTCAGAGACATATAATAAAAATTATTTTGTGTAGTCTTGTATCTGCATAAATCAAGTCTTATATCGTTGTAACTTCTCGTTTGGCGTTCGTGAAAATGCAAGCTCATAGGAAATTATCAATATTCACTTTGATATATAACAAACACTGCAATATATATAGTGATGGAAGAGTGAGAATTTTATAGGATTGAAATAAAGATTTACAATGTTCTTTTGGTCCAACACCACTAATAATTCTCACTGCTTTCTTCTGTAATTTAAAAATATATTAAAAGATGAACGATGATTCCCCCATAATAAAACATCATATTGAAGATGACTATGAATATATGAAAAATATACAGTTAATAGCACTTTTGTATCCACAGTTTTAGACAAACATCTTAACATAAATATTCCTTTAGATATCTTACCCGAAATCATATTGATATGACTATCCCACCCAAACCTCCTTCAATATAAATACCCAAAAATTTGATATTATGAAAATCATCACTTTTTCTATCTAAGCTAAATTTAAGATCTGTTACTTTACTTTCATTAATACATAAATAATTGGAACAACACCATTTCTTAATTAAAATATCATTCTCATCCAACAAATCTTAAGATTCAGAATAACTATCAGCTGCTAGCTGAGTAGCCACATCATCAGCAAATAGATAAGGGTTAACAGAGTTACTATTAACAACAAGGTAAATCATTAATATAAATAATAAATAATATAGGACCTAAGACAGATCCTTGAGGTACACCATATACTAAAGACTAGAACTGCGATAATGAACCATTATAAGCTACACATTGTAATCTATCATTTAAGTAAAAATTTATAAGATTCATTACCTCTGAACTAAAACCATAAAACATTAATTTGTCAGCTAATATAACATGAGATATAGTGTCAAAAGCTCTTGTCATATAATTGTTACAAAAGTGAAATGTCAGGCCAATCGAAGTATCATCGTCCAGAAAATGCTCCAAACAACCAGGAACATCGAATTCGTGCCGGTTACTGGAAATTAACACATTTTCGCAAACCAAATCGAAAGCCGAACTTGTTTGGCAATTCGAACGTAATCTAGTCCTCTGATCTCATGCCTGGTTTAAGAACGAATACTGCAGATTGGAAATATTGTTCTCTCCTTCCAAGGAAGACATAAATTAATATGTTTGAAGTGATCAGGTTGGAAAATAGTAACCTTTTGCTTATCTCAATTTTGTGTATAATGAGCAAATTAATATGTTTGAGGATACCAGGTTAAAACGCAAGACACGTTTCTTAAAGTAATTTTGAGTATACTGATAATTTTAGAAAATTTCATTAATGCTGTATTTATAGGAAAGGAAAGCAACATTGTCAAAAACGAAAAATTGAAGGATACTGAGTTGTAGTACTAAGGTGTAATAAACAATTTAAGATTTACAGGAAGGACATTTGATTTTACGCTATAGTGGAGAATTACCTCGGTAGCTTTGAACCGTGCCGTTACGTTTACCACCAAATTTAACTACATACACAATATTACCAACATAATAACATGATTTTGGTCTGTGGTGTCGTTAGAAGGAGAAATTTATTTCTTTTTCTCTCTACCTCCTTCGTTCTGAACATTACTGAGCGATAGCACCACTGTTACTCTCATCTATTGCAATGATTTTTCCCTGGACCACCAATTTGCTTGGACGACATTTCTACATAGAAGATTAAGACAGATCTTACAAGCGATCTCCAGTTACTAACAGTATGGTCATCAAAATTGTGTGTCCATTTTATCTCGAACTAAAATTTCTCTCGCATTTTCTTTTGTTTCATCACAGCCAAATGGATTTATCTCTTCGGTATCTATGTTTCTAGTCGGTCATGGCCTTTATGACAGTTTTTGTTTCGTAATTTTGATAGACGATAATATAATTAAAGCGATGAATAATTTCATGGCTCCTAAAAGTTTTTTTTTTTCGTAAAAGGCTAAGTATTTTCTCTAGGCCACAAATAAAACTGCAACGCGGTCATAATTATGTACTTAGTGCTTTGGTGAACATTAACCGGAAATTTACTTTCCGTTATTTAAATGATATTCCGTGGACCACACCTTTTTCCTCTTTATTTCGTTGTCATAACCTACTTAAAGATCTTACTACATAAGAATTTTCTTTTAGTGCATTCAAAACATCCTCGTTGTACAGCATAAATCTTGCACTTGGCTAATAGAGTGATTTATTTAAGAATATAATTGCGAATTTTACTACCACGATTTCGATTGTCTTCTGTTTGACGCGGCTCGGTACGGCCCGGTGACTAGTGGCCAGCGAGTAACGTCGACTATCCACATTGCTCTGCCGTGGGTATTATCCAGTTGTTCCAGATTTTATTATGTATTTACCTCATGCTGTCCGTGTACAGCAGCGGTGACCACAACTCGAACTGCAGTGATTACATGCGACAGATAGCCTATGAAGTAAGAAGACGCAGGAAAGGTACTTGGCATGAAAACTACAACCAGTGGGTTCCTGTACTAACATCTTGATGAATCCCGCGGATAAAAATCTCAAGCTTTGCTGTATCAGTAATGTCACTGCTGTCATCAAGATCCAGTGAATAATATACAATTTTTCTTGCTTCTTTAACCTTCCTCTTGAATATAATCAGAAATTTTCTAAATTCTTCTCTCGATACTTGGTCGAGAAATTCGTAGTTTTTCAAAATTAAAAACTTCTTATGGACAAGTTCTTTAAGCTATTTTAATCATTACTCTTTTGAGAAATTCTGTTATATTAAAAGACTTTAGAGCACGAGATATTTAAAATCCCATTAGGTAGCTGACTTCCTTACATTTATTTATGTCATCTTTCTCTTCCTGGCTATGATTTAAGACATGTCAATTCCTGGCGTTTAACAGTTCGTTGGCAAATAATATTGAATCAGTTTTTCTACATTGTTATTATTAAATGAATAACGAATAGATACTTACCCTCGTCTAAAGATTAAGAAGATTAAAATTGAGATAAAACGTAATAATTTTATCCTTCTAGGGAGAAAATCTAAAATATCAATATTAATGCACGTAAAGAAGAATTATAGAAACACATACTTAGTGGTCAGTAATAAATAATAATAATAATACATTATTCAGCGTGGCAATTAATGTTTCTATATACTCCTAATTGAACCGTTGAGCAAAGTAAATATATTACATTTTGTCCGACAGAACAACAAAAAAGTTCTCCTTCTTATTCTTTACGAAACCACCTCTTACTGCTTTTAGAGACAGAGTTTGTAGAACTACATGAAACCGCCACTGCTTGCCTTCAGTACGTGAATGAAACAAACAGCAATGTACAGGAAACTCCTCGTACCCGTTTGAATGTCTGTGATTACACGATGTAATCACGACACCCGCTTTGGTCACCGCTGGTCTACAGGGAAGCACGACAACGTTCAGATTTTTGTTTCTCAACAATAGTGTCATTTTAAGACTGGATATTTTCCAGTTTATTTCATTTATAATGCATGAAAGTATATTTCAATTTTCACAAATGGTCATTAACAATTTTTGAGTTATTGAGTTTCAAACTTTAAAATTGCTCCCCTGAAATTTTTAATAAAAATGACAACTCGTTCTTCCCATGTGGCCTTCAAGTAGTAAAGCCCAGATCTACTCCAGAAGAATAATAGTTCTGCGAAGGTAGCAATTTAAAGGGTCCCGATCCCACTCCTTGCCAATTTTAATTAACCCTTAAATTCGCAAAGTATCCTATAGGATACAACAGGTGAATAGGCTATATGCTATAATTTTAATAGCCAATAGAAAAAAATTAGTAGGAAAATTAAAATCTTATTTCACAACTAGCCGTACCTGTGCGCTCCGCTGCACCCGTTAGAAATAAATATAAAGTAATTACATAATTAAAATAGGACGTTTGATTCAGGGAACATTCGTGTTTCATAGAAGGATAAATCGTTTAATATGTTACTTAATTCAAATTGCATCCAAATAATTAAAATGCGATCATTTTGGTCCAGAGACTCATTTGGTGCAATGACAATTAGTTTAACATGTTTCTTAATTTTTATTACAGGCAACCATAGTTTAATGAAGATTGACATCATTTAGATTTAATATGTATATTTTATTTTACTTGTTATAGGTTTCCATTGAATTATGGTAATAACTTAATTTTAACCCTTTTTTTCTGCGTATTCAGTAAATGGCGCTTGGCCCACTATGGTTGTGAACCCTTCAAATAACTTAAATTATATTATATTATATTATATTATATTATATTATATTATATTATATTATATTATATTATATTATATTATATCAGAAGTTACTGTAATAACATTATAACATTATGTCCATCTAGAGAAACTACACTTTTCAATGGTGAAATAATAATTAATTATACAAATCGGTTAATTTAGCTTCCGATATTACTTCATACAAACACAGAAACATTCTCTGTAGGCTATCTTTCATAGCTTTCGATTGTTGCTGTCCAAGGCCCCTTATAGACGAAGTCATTTGTTTTTTAATTCATTACACGGCCTTAGATGGCAGTTATTTTAATATTAAAACTCATTTATCTCATTAAATATCAGTCCTATGAAAATTTTGCATAGAATACAACTTATTGGAAATTATTTTTAAAGAAACTTTTGCTATGTAATATTTTTCATGAAAATTAATAATAAGGGTGATATTTCGATTTATTTAATTCAGGCCACCTCATAACCCCCCTTTTAAATAATGTATTTTGAATGCCATATAGCCTAAAATCTACGTTACAACGAACTTAATTTATATTCCTATTTTCTTCGGAATCAGTTCAGCCATTATCGCGTGAAAAGGTAACAAAAATCCAGACAGACAGAAAGATAGACAGACAGGCATACAAACAAAAATTTCAAAAAAGCAATTTTCGGTTTCAGGGTGGTTAATTATATGTTAGGATCAATTTTTGGAAACTCGAAAATTACCAGAAAAATTTCGGCTACAGATTTATTATTAGTATAGTTAGATACTACCCAAATATTGTACAACATATAAACTATGGACATTGCGATAATTGTTTTCTTTACAGTCCGACACGGTCTAATAAACTAGTCTGAGAAATGACGTTTTGCCAGTTTAAGGCTTGAATCTCCATAATTATCATTTCTGATCTATCAGCCTATCATCTACAGAGATGGGCCTGCCATCTATCCGTCAAATTACCCCACTCGGCAAACACACGCCACCTTTGAGTATGAATATGAATTATGTCAATGCAGAGAAAGCCGGAAACAAAATAAAAACGATACTGTTACCATTGTATTTTTATTTTACTTAATAATTTATTCATTGAGATATATAGCATTTAAGATAAAGTCCAGAAATAATAGGTACATAAATTTAGCTGGTCTCATAGAAACACAAAGCATAGTCTGACGACTATGCAAATTATAGAAATTCCGTGACGGCAAGTCACAACTCTTAGGAGTAAGTTACGTGAGTGTTGAAAATTTCATAGAGGGGACAAGTGAAGTTCATACAATGTTGCGAGAAATTAGACTTCAAGTCAACTCACCAGTCTGCGTTCCACTACATACAGAAGACACAGTTATAGCCTATCCATTCAGCTGTTTGACTAGGTAAGCAAATCAGACAAAACACAGTAGATAAACACCCTTTAACGCCGGAATAAAAAAAAATATCGAATAAACTAACACTGGAGACAGCTCCTGTGTCCCGGCAATGAACTTATCGCAATGAGAACGTTGCCATTTATCTTCTGAACCAACAGCCATTTCGAAAATTCAAATCCAAAACGCAGTATTATTTTTTCAACAGTTTAAATAAACACATACATGCCTTGATCATATGATCAGCCACGGTGGTAATGAGTAAAAGATCACTGCTATAACGACTCTTATGATGGAACCTATAAGCATTATCAAAATGTCGGAAAGATCCTATTTTAAAATAAGTACTATCAGTGGTTAACGCAGAATTTTGTCATAGGGGGCGTTATAATTTTTTTTTTTTTTTAGAATTTACATTGTCGGTATTTTAAATGTTGGGTATTATTATTATTATTATTATTATTATTATTAAAGATGCACTAACACCTTCACTTTTTAACTTCGCTTTAGAATATGACATTAGGAAAGTTCAGGATAACAGGTGGGGTTTGAAATTGAACGGGTTACATCAGCTTCTTGTCTATGCGGATGACGTGAATATGTTAGGAGAAAATACACGAACGATTAGGGAAAACACGGAAATTTTACTTGAAGCAAGTAAAGCGATCGGTTTGGAAGTAAATCCCGAAAAGACAAAGTATATGATTATGTCTCGTGACCAGAATATTGTACGAAATGGAAATATAAAAATTGGAGATTTATCCTTCGAAGAGGTGGAAAAATTCAAATATCTTGGAGCAACAGTAACAAATCTAAATGACACTCGGGAGGAAATTAAACGCAGAATAAATATGGGAAATGCCTGTTATTATTCAGTTGAGAAGCTCTTGTCATCCAGTCTGCTGTCCAAAAATCTGAAAGTTAGAATTTAAAAAACAGTTATATTACCGGTTCTTCTGTATGGTTGTGAAACTTGCACTCTCACTCTGAGAGAGGAACATAGGTTAAGGGTGTTTGAGAATAAGGTGCTTAGGAAAATATTTGGGGCTAAGAGGGATGAAGTTACAGGAGAATGGAGAAAGTTACACAACGCAGAACTGCACGCATTGTATTCTTCACCTGACATAATTAGGAACATTAAATCCAGACGTTTGAGATGGGCAGGGCATGTAGCACGTATGGGCGAATCCAGAAATGCATATAGAGTGTTAGTTGGGAGACCGGAGGGAAAAAGACCTTTAGGGAGGCCGAGACGTAGATGGGAGGATAATATTAGAATGGATTTGACGGAGGTGGGATATGATGATAGAGACTGGATTAATCTTGCATAGGATAGGGACCAATGGCGGGCTTATGTGAGGGCGGCAATGAACCTCCGGGTTCCTTAAAAGCCAGTAAGTAAGTAAGTTAGTACAATCAGTGGTGCACGCAGAATTTTGTCATAGGGGGCATTATTAATTTATTATTTTTAAATTTACATTGTCGGTATTTTTTATTTATTTATTTATTTATTTATTTATTTATTTATTATTATTATTATTATTATTTTATTTATTTATTTATTTTGCTAATAAGTGTAACATAAAATATAATATATACAGAAAAACATTAGCTCGCCCCTGAAAGAGTAGAACTCGTGCTCAGGGGCAGATTCCTAAATTAAAATTAATAAGTATACAATACAATTTGTCTTATGTCTACTATGCAATTAGAATATATAAATTTAAATTTACAATTTTTCAATTTTTATAAAATCCATACATAACTTTTTAAATTTAATACTAGAACTATTAGAATTGACAAGATTAGGATATTTAAATATAAATTTGTTATATATTCTTGGGCCTAAATTACTACTATAATTAAATACTGTAACAGTGTTATGTTACAGTATGTTTATTAATATTAAACTATGTTCTAATAGAACATATTCATGAATATATGGGTACTTATAAAATCTTTTGAACATAATTTTTTCACAACAATCCAAGTTTTAAGAAATTTTATCTTATATTTAATCTTGTATAATAAGAAATGCTTGTGTCATTATTACACTTACACGAGAAGTTCATATTAAAAACATGAACTGTCAAATTCACAAAACATAAAGGGTGCTATTCATAGAAATTTCGCTAGCCTGCGCTACGAGCGTGCTAAACAGGATTCATATCATATCATATCGCTAACACTGGTTTATGAATACGAAAAACGTTAGTTCGCTGATCATCCACCGAAAGCCCGCGCTAAGAATATCTACGAATATGGCCCTAAACGAACGTTTCACAATAAAGTCAGAACTTAAACTAACGAACAGGCGAATACCGCTCTTAAAATGAATTTAAAATCGACAATACACAATAGGGTAAAGATTGGTAATATCGTGGTACGAGTAATATTGTGACAGTTCTTTTTGAGAAATTATTACAATTTTACTGAGCTAGAGAAGGACCGATTTTGTGCATAAACTTGTCCACGAACATTCAATTAAAGGTGCGTACAAACTTAGCGAACGAACAACGAACGAATGATGAAGCGAAACTTCGTTGTTCGTTCGCTGTTTGGAGCAACGTACAAATCATCAGCAAATGGTCAGAAAACATTTCACGTTCGCTGATTATCCACAATAATGGCAGATGAAAAAATAATTAGAGCAAGTGGAGCCGTTGTTATTAAAGCCAGTTTAACAAAAAGAAAGTTAAAAAACAAAAGGCGATGGTGTCAGACGCCACTCTACGAAAGTCGCAATTAATATAGAGGCACTGACTTGCTTCATGATTTAGTACGTCGAAAGGAATCGGGACAGTTTCACAACTTCTGTCGCATTTCAGAAACTGACTTCGAAATATTATTGTGCAAAATAGGGTAAAAAATTTCCAAGAAAGACACAAGCTGGCGAGAAGAAATATCTATTCAGGAAAGGCTAGCATTAACACTTCGATATCTCGCTACAGGAGATTTGTATACAAGTTTAATGTATTTATTCAAAGTGACGAAAGAGTTGATTACCAGGATTGTTCCAGAAATATGTACAGCTATAATTGAGGAACTGAAAGATATTAAGTTACGACTGCAAGACAGAGGAAAGTTTCAATATACGGATACCTCACTGACAATAATTATCTTAAAATACTAAAAAGAGAGATTTCTCTGTGTTTGTCGAATGCACATCATGCTTACGAAAAGGCACTTTTCAGTTCCAATGAATTATTTTGTGTGCACAAGGTTGGAACTTTGTTTTTTCTGGGCGTGAATTTGCCCAACAGGAGCAACATATGTTTATACGCGGACCAAGTTGACACTTACACTTCGTAACTCTCCATTCCAGATCTTTTTATGGACTTCTATCTTTCCCTCCGGAATGATGTCAGTAGGGACTCAATTTTCCGATTGAAAGCGCGCAAACAACCGCTCCGGAAAAAACCTAATCATAAGCAGCACTAATACCAACTTTCTTTGATGTACCGACAAGCGACGAATCACTTCCGAAGGCAAACAAACGATCGGTTTGCGTTTGCTGCGACGTACACACGTTCCATTTCAATCAGCGAATGCATTCGTTTGTCGTTCGTTCGTTGTTCGTTCGCTAAGTGTGTACGCACCTTAATACGTTGACGCAAAAAATCGATTTTCCTCTCGCTCAGTAAAATTGTAATAAATTCCCAAAAAATAAAACTATCACAATATTACTCATATCACGGTATTACCAACCTTTACCCTATTTAACATTTGCACTCTAGAAATGTCAAAACAACAGTTTCAATACGTTTCACAATAAGTTCAATACCATATTGCGTCGGCTTCATTTTATTACAAGGTCAATACTATGCGGTAGGTCTCTCTACTGGGTGTTCATTTCAAAGTGTGTCATGACGTCACTGTTGTGAGTCAGCGATTTGAAGCGAGTTTCAGCTTTTATGTCAGAGAAGTTGCCTATTAATCAAGGCGTTCCATCTGAACTTGAGAACTTGTACGGTATAACTTGAACGTCGTAGCAACAGATGGCGGTCTGTACGGTCTGTGTGCTACCATAACCTCTTCCGAACTGTGTTTTGCGTGGGCAAGTCGTACGCAAGGTATTTGTTGTCATCGGTTGCATACGAAAACATTCCACAATACAAATCAAATGCTCCGTGTCCATATTGACCGTCGAAGTTAATGTCAACAAATACGTAAGTAATCGTCTTAACCCTCTCCCCATATCCCGACAGTACGTATTTCCAAACAGTTCACATTCCTGCCACTACAAGCGTTACCGTACGTATCGGTAAGTACTCTTCAGAATGAACGCCGTACTTGCCAGGTAACTTCTCTGGCACATAGGTAATACGCCTCTGTGGAAGTGTAGGAAGATAGAATTCTCTAGGCTCATCGGCTAGCCACATGACGGCATACAGCGAGCCATGACACACTTTGAACTGAACACGCAGTATAATAAAGATAGCATTGTTATAATTAGCAAGTGCCGCAGCACCAAAAATTAGAGATGGGTAAACAATTACGGATTGAAAAAATACTAAGATCCAAATGTCATTTTTTTTAGTTGAACGGGGGAGGGTTCAAACACGGTAGTCTTTCCTTGTGTATGCCCTGATCGTAGAATTAAATAAAGCGAAATATCGTCCAGAAGATAATAGTAATATGCGTTACAAGAGCGGTATGTTGATGTTTTCATGTTCGAGGAAAAGGTTGAAAACGCGAAACGTAGTTGAGCTTTTTTAATTTCCGAGAATTGAAAGAAAACATACCGCTCGTGTATCGTACATTATTTTGTGCGAAGATCGTTTATTACATACCTGAAAGAGGAATTTCTAATTAGTTGCAATGAAACCTCCATCTTGGTTTCTGTTCAATGACGGCAACTTTTAAAAACAAAAATATCTATCTTAATATTGTCGCTATAAAATGTTTTCTGTGTTTACTATATTCCAGCAGACCGTGATATACGTCTGTCTTTTTTTTCCCCTAGTCTATAAATGCGACCTTAAAACAAACGGTAAGGTTATGTAATGATTTATTTTTCATTTTAATATTTTAACAATTTTATTTATATAACATATTGCAGTAATAACATCGGCATCTGGAATGTTGTTGATTTTTTCACGGCTTCCTTAATGTTACTTGCATTACAAATGCAGTAACTTGTGTGGTGTTGTAGAGTTTACTTAATTTTTGCAAATATTTAAAAACAATAATTAACAGTGCAATTTAGGTGAAATTGCAGAGGTAAGTTTCCAATTTATAATTATTACTATGTTAAACGTCTCTAAAAATAATATGTTAAAAACCTTAAGCAGTAAAATGAATATGTCGCTTAAGCGGTAAGAAGAGGGATATTGTTATGTGTGTTACGTTGGGAATACTGAATGTGGTATTTCACACTTACCGCGTAGGCCTATTCGTTTTGTGCGGAAACCAAGCAAATACGCACGATCTCGCACAAAAGTTGTTACATGTATTTTCCATGTAATAAAATTTTTCTGGATCGAGTCCGAGAAGGTCTGATTATTTCGTGGCTCTTTAATTTGTTAAATTTCTATAACAGCACACGAAACCTGTGTTATTATCCTAGATGGAAATGTTAACGAACCTGACAGCAACTTTATAAACAGTCTATATATAGCGATGTGGATGTGACAGGAATGTGAATTTACAATAATGCGACTTTGTCACGCACTTCATTACCAGTACTGAGTACGGCGTATCACCATCTTTCATTCAGAGGTGGTGGGGGTTAGAGGGGAAGCGATAAGACGAGGGTTGGAAACGTCAAATAATTCATTTTGTACTTAGAAAGAAAAGCTAATTTCGATAATGTCACAAACTTGTATGGCGGAGTAAAAAAAGAAAATGCAGAAAGACATGATATCAAATATAACTGCCGCAAACCCACCAAAACACACCCAGGAGAAAAAGAACAAGAAATACAAAAGAATAAAAGATTCCTTGCTATTATAAATGACCACAGCTTATGAAAGATGTTAGAAGGTTACTTCATATGATAGACTATAATAAAGTGTATGATAAAATATATACCAACGCTCCTTTCTTTGATATTCTTTTGCTACGGACCTCGCAGATGACATGGTATGACAAATTGCGTATTCGCGAGGAACATGATTCAAGTCATCTTTCGCAAATGAAAGCAGTAGTATCCTCTTTTTTAGGGACATAAAAATACGTGGTGCTTTATCACAATAGCTCGTTCATGTCAAAATCATATCAAAGAGACTGCTAAGTAAAGCGTGAAAATCAATGCGGAAAGTGGTCGCATCTAAGCACAAGAATTCTCTCCCTTTAATAATTGTCCATTATATGAACAAAGTCTACTAAATTTATACAAATACAATTAAGAATAAACTTAATAAACATTACTCGGGCAAAATTAATGAATAGCATAATGGTTTCCGCAAGGGGCGATTCTGGTGGAGAAACACAGGAAATTTAATATGGAAACTCATAAAGGTTTCGTCGATTTCAGAAAGATATTCGACAGAGTTAAAAGAAATAAATTACTTGATATTGAAATAATTTCCAATATTTATACAGGGACATCATTTTATTTTTACTAAATTTTTTAATATTAATCTGGCTATATCTTTCTATTAATGATTGAAACAGGAAACACCGTTTGCTACCCCTTCCACGACTGGAGTTCGATGATACTGGCGTAAAATACAAGTCACTTTACTAGGTATAGGAGGGAAGAAAAGTAGTTCATCCATTTATGTAAACTAGGAAATATCGCAATTTTGAGTTTGATAATTTTCATTAGGTTTCTCTTTAATCAAAATATAGTACTGTATTAACAATAAGTGTTTTTACTCACGAATTGAGCTATCCATTCGGACGTATTAATTATGCAATGTAGGCCTATATTGTACTGTTTCAGCACATTAGCCTACAATATAGAGAATGAAATTAAATTGAAAAATAATCATAACATGGATATTTAAACACATTTTTCAAAATGGTGGCCGTTCATTTCGATACAGGCTTCAGTTCTTTTGTGCATATTATCGCACTATAGACTATTGTACCTAATTCCAATTACCAGTTTCGTCCTTCGTACTAGTAACTCTTGTTGAAATAATTCTGTACCTATCCTATAAAAGAGTACCTTAAGTACTGTAAATTCAATCTTCACTTCTGGTCGATCCGAAAAGATAAAATTACTCAGAAATGCTATCTACTGTCCGTTCAAGTGGTTTTGTCGCAGATTTGTAGAAAGGGGGCAGGAGAAATCACGTGACAGTTAATTACTTAATGAGGCCCTTTTATTTAAGTTATTTTAAACAGGTGTATAATATTACTTGAACGTCCAATTCCTAACAGAAAATAATGTTTTCAGAAAAGAGCTGAGACAGACCAGCTTTTACAGAGGGGCTAGCAGAAGCAGGTGGGGGAAATCGGGATGCGACGTAGGCAAACGGACAGTACCTGTGCGAAAATATGATTCAATATTGAAAGCTCTTTCGTCACTGGAAAACGCGAACATATTTCTGGAACGTACTATATTCACTAACTCAGTACTGCTTACGCGCCCTCGGCTCTGTGTGGTGAATGGTTGGAAGTTTACTAGTAGAAGGGGTGGGAGTGAAGTACATTCAAAAACTCAGGTACAATAAAAATAGAAGTAAAAATATAATGATGTCCCTGTAGTAGTAGTCTATAAAAACATTTAAATATCTATTAAAATTGAAAATTCAATGTCTGTCTGGTGACCAATTAATGCTTGAGTTCGCCAAGATTGTGTGTTATCACCCCTGTTATGTAAATAATATATTAATGCAGATATGGAGAATGGAAATTTAAGTCTCACGGCAAAATACATATAAAGAGAAATTTGCAACTCAGTGCTATACTTTTCGCTGATGATCTGGCGCTATTACATCTTCAGAAGATGATTTACAAAGATCGCTTCATAGTCTCTTATAATTTCTGGTCAATATAACATGGAAATTTCACCTAATAAAACAAAAATTAATCCACACCTGTAGAGTAACGGTTAGCGCGTCTAGCCGCGAAAGGGTGGTCCGGGTTCGAATCCCGGTCGGGGCAAGTTATCTGGTTGAGGTTTGTTCTGGGGTTTTTCCTCAACCCAATTTGAGCAAATGCTGGGTAACTCTCGGTGCTGGACCCCGGATTCATTTCACCGGCATTATCACCTTCATCTCATTCAGACGC